>NC_091985.1:220315983-220674056 GCF_044704955.1 Pristiophorus japonicus
GGTGGTAAAGCAAATTGTGAGGAGTACACAAAAAATCAACAAAGGGATATAGACAGGCTAAGTGTGGGCAAAAATTTGGGGTTTAATATGGAAAAATGTGAGGTTATCTACTAAGGCAGAAAAAATAGAAAAGCAAATTATAATTTAAATGGAGAAAAATTGCAAAGTGCTGCAGTACAGAGGGACCTGGGGGTACTTGTGCATGAAACACAAAAAGTTAGTATACAGGTACAGCAAGTGATCAGGAAGTCAATGGAATGTTGGCCTTTATTACAAGGGGGGGATAGAGTATAAATGCAGAGCAATCCTGCTACAACTGTACAGGGTATTGGTAAGGCCACACCTAGATCCTGCGTGTAGTTTTGGTCTCCGTATTTAAGGAAGGATATACTTGCTTTTGGAGGCAGTTCAGAGAAGGTTCACTAAGTTGATTCCAGAGATGAGGGGGTTGACTTATGAGGAAAGGTTGAGGAGGTTGGGCCTATACTCACTGGAATTCAGAAGAATGAGAGGTGATCTTATCGAAACATATAAGATTATGAGGGGGCTTGACAAGGTGGATGCAGAGAGGATGATTCCACTGATGGCGGAGACTAGAACTCGAGGGCATAATCTTAGAATAAGGGGCTGCCCATTTAAAACAGAGATGAGGAGAAATTTCTTCTCTCTGAGGGTTGTAAATCTGTGGAATTTGCTGACTCAGAGAGCTGTGGAAGCTGGGACATTGAATAAATTTAAGACAGAAATAGACAGTTTCTTAAACGACAAGGGGATAAGGTGTTATCGGGAGTGGGCAGGGAAGTGGAGCTGAGTCCATGATCGAATCAGACATGATCATTTTGAATGGTGGAGCAGGCTCGAGGGGACAAATGGCCGACTCGTTCTCCTATTTCTTATGTTCTTATCGCTCACTCCCACCCTCTCCCCATATCCCTCAATCCCACCGTTATATCTTGTCCTTGTCGCCAACAGCTCACCTGTGGCGACTGATGGACCCTGCGGGGAAGGAGACGTTTACCGACTGTGACCCTGAGGCTCTCGCTGCCCTCCCAGATCATCTGGTACGGAACCTCGCTCAGTCCCAGCTCGTGATGGTGTTAGAGTGTGTGTAATAGTGAGCGAGTATAGGAGTGGGCCCAGTGTGTGTAATAGTGAGCGAGTACAGGAGTGGGCCCAGTGTGTGTAATAGTGAGAGGGTTTAGGAGTGGGCCCAGTGTGTAATAGAGAGGGTATAGGAGTGGGCCCAGTGTGTAATAGTGAGAGGGTATAGGAGTGGGCCCAGTGTGTGTAATAGTGAGAGGGTATAGGAGTGGGCCCAGTGTGTAATAGGGAGGGTATAGGAGTGGGCCCAGTGTGTAATAGTGAGAGGGTATAGGAGTGGGCCCAGTGTGTGTAATAGTGAGAGGGAATAGGAGTGGGCCCAGTGTGTGTAATAGTGAGAGGGTATAGGAGTGGGCCCAGTGTGTGTAATAGTGAGAGGGTATCGGAGTGGGCCCAGTGTGTGTAATAGTGAGAGGGTATAGGAGTGGGCCCAGTGTGTGTAATAGTGAGAGGGTATCGGAGTGGGCCCAGTGTGTGTAATAGTGAGAGGGTATAGGAGTGGGCCCAGTGTGTGTAATAGAGAGGGTATAGGAGTGGGCCCAGTGTGTGTAATAGTGAGAGGGTATCGGAGTGGGCCCAGTGTGTAATAGTGAGAGGGTATAGGAGTGGGCCCAGTGTGTAATAGTGAGAGGGTATAGGAGTGGGCCCAGTGTGTGTAATAGTGAGAGGGTATAGGAGTGGGCCCAGTGTGTAATAGTGAGAGGGTATAGGAGTGGGCCCAGTGTGTAATAGTGAGAGGGTATAGGAGTGGGCCCAGTGTGTAATAGTGAGAGGGTATAGGAGTGGGCCCAGTGTGTAATAGAGAGGGTATAGGAGTGGGCCCAGTGTGTAATAGTGAGAGGGTATAGGAGTGGGCTCAGTGTGTGTAATAGTGAGAGGGTATAGGAGTGGGCCCAGTGTGTAATAGTGAGAGGGTATAGGAGTGGGCCCAGTGTGTGTAATAGTGAGAGGGTATAGGAGTGGGCCCAGTGTGTGTAATAGTGAGAGGGTATAGGAGTGGGCCCAGTGTGTAATAGTGAGAGGGTATAGGAGTGGGCCCAGTGTGTGTAATAGTGAGAGGGTATAGGAGTGGGCCCAGTGTGTGTAATAGAGAGGGTATAGGAGTGGGCCCAGTGTGTAATAGTGAGAGGGTATAGGAGTGGGCCCAGTGTGTGTAATAGTGAGAGGGTATAGGAGTGGGCCCAGTGTGTAATAGTGAGAGGGTATAGGAGTGGGCCCAGTGTGTAATAGTGAGAGTACAGCACGGGTGTGCAGTAATGAGCATGCACTTGAGGCGCTCGTGTTTGTGATCGAGAGCGGGGGCGTGTGGGCGGAGCGAGCGAGTGTACAGGAGAAAACCCCGTGGTGTGTGATTGGGAGAGTACGTGGGGAGCTGCTGGGCAATGTGCGCACTGATGATGTGGTCCACGGCTGCTCTCTCTCTCTCCAGACCCTCTGTGGGGAGCTGACCCGCCTCGCCTCACTCCTCACCAACCTGCGCTTCTCCTCGCTGCACGTCAGACTGGGAATCCTCCCACAGCTGGCATCGACCTTCTCCCTGTACTGTGAGTATGCCCCCTCCCCCCTCACCACATGCTGCCTTCCCCCCCACCCCCCCCACCCCCTCACCACACCCTGTCTCTCTCTCTCTCTCTCTCTCTCTTCCCCCCCCCCCACCCCCTCACCACACCCTGTCTCTCTCTCTCTCTCTCTCTCTCTCTCTCTCTCTCTCTCTCTTTCTCCCACCCCCCCACCCCCTCACCACACCCTGTCTGTCTGTCTCTCTCTCTCTCTCTCTCTCTCTCTCTCTCTCTTTCTCTCCCCCCTCCCCCCTCACCACACCCTGTCTCTCTCTCTCTCTCTCTCTCTCTCTTTCTCTCCCCCCTCCCCCCTCACCACACCCTGTCTCTCTCTCTCTCTCTCTCTCTCTTTCTCTCCCCCCCCCCCTCACCACACCCTGTCTCTTTCCCCCCCCCCCCCCCACCCCCTCACCACACCCTGTCTCTCTCTCTCTCTCTCTCTCTCTCTCTCTCTCTCTCTCTCTCTCTCTCTTTCTCTCCCCCCTCCCCCCTCACCACACCCTGTACCTTCATTCCCCTCTGATTCACAACACTCAGAAGAAATTCCTCCTCATCTCTGTCTTAAGGTTGAGGAGGTTGGGCCTCTACTCAATGGAATTCAGAAGAATGAGAGGTGATCTTATTGAAACGTATAAAATTATGAGGGGGCTTGACGAGGTGGATGCAGAGAGGATGTTTCCACTGATAGGGGAGACTAGAACTAGAGGGCATAATCTTAGAATAAGGGGCCACCCATTTAAAACTGAGATGAGGAGAAATTTCTTCTTTCGGGAGGTGGGGGGGGGGGGTTGTAAATCTGTGGAATTCACTGCCTCAGAGAGCTGTGGAAGCCGGGACATTGAATAAATTTAAGACAGAAATAGACAGTTTCTTAAACGATAAGGGGTAATGGGGATGTGAGCTGAGTCATGATCGGATCAGCCATGATATTGAATGGCGGAGCAGGCTCGAGGGGCCGTATGGCCAACTCCTGCTCCCATTTCTTATGCTGTTAAATGGTCGACCCCTTATTCTGAGACTTTGATCACCAGGTCTAAACTTCTTCACTCAGGGTTTGTAAATCTTTGGAATTTTTTTTATCCCAGACGGCTGTGGATGCCCGGTTGTTGAGTTTATTCAAGACAGTTTATTCAAGACAGTTATCGATAGATTTCTGGATATTAAGGATGGGGATTGTGCAGGGAAGAGGAGTTGAGGTAGAAGATCAGCCATGATCTTATTGGATGGCGAAGCAGGCCTACACCTGCTCCTAATTCTGATGTTGTGAGCTGTGAGCTGTGACGGATCGTTCTAATTCTCTGAACCCTCCGTCAGCCTTGTGTAAAAACCCTTCTGTCCTCCAGATGCTGCAGCCTCAGGAGATGGCGGGAGTCACGGATCCCTCCCAGAGGTCAGCCCTTACAGAGACTTCATCGACGCCAACATTCCTGTTCTTTCCCAGAATCCCTCGCTCTTCTGGCAACAGGCCCTCAACCAGCCCGACTCCTCGCCTGTCTGCCGGCAGGCCCAGGGGCTGCTGGGTAAGGACGGCACGTTCCCCCTCCCGTCAGAGAAGGTGCCGGAAGATTTCCGCCTCGTCGAGTGGACCAACAAGCCGCAGGTTGTCAGCGGGACTGAGGGGTAAATGACCTTCTGTTTCTGTCTCGGTGGGGGGCCTCGGGTGGAGTACTGTGTCCAATTCTGGGCACCACACTTTAGGAAGGATGTCAAGGCCTCGGAGATTGACCAGAATGGTACCAGGTGTGAGGGACTTCAGTGGTGTGGAGAGATAAGCTGGAATTGTTCTTCGAGCAAAGAGCATTAAGGGGAGATTCAATGGAGGTGTTCAAAACCGTGAGGGATTTTGATCGAGTAAATAGGGAGAAGCTGTTTCTACTGACAGAAATACTTGCATTTATATAGCACCTTTCACGACCTTAGGACGTCCCAAAGCGCTTTACAGCCAATTAAGTACTTTTTTTTGGAGTGTTGTAATGTAGGGAAATGCGGCAGCCAATTTGGGCAAAGCAAGATCCCGCAAGCAGCAGTGTGATAACGACCAGATCACCTGTTTTTGGAAATTGAGGGATAAATATTGGCCCCAGGACACTGGGGAGAACTCACCTGCTCTTCTTCCAGTCGTGATCGTGGGATCTTTTGCATCCACCTGAGACTGAGCCTCTGTTTTAACATCGCATCTGAAAGACGACACCTCCAACAGTGCAGCACTCCTTCAGTACGGGCATCGGGAGTGTCGGCCCTGGATTATGGGGCTCGAATCTCTGGAGTGGGGGCTCGAACCCACAACCTTCTGACCCAGAGAGAGGGAGACTGACTGAGCCACGGCTGACGCATGTCAGGGTGGGGAGGGTAATGGTGGCAGTGGGCTGATTACTACTACTACAACAACAACTTGTATTTATATAGCACCTTTTAACGTCGTGAAACATCCCAAGGTGCTTCACAGGATTATTATGTGATAACAATTTGACACCGAGCCATATAAGTTGAAATTAGGGCTGTTGACCAAAAGCTGGGTCAAGGAGAGTCTTGAAGTAGGAACGAGGTGGAGAGGTTTAGGGAGGGAGTTCCAGAGCTCGGGGCCCAGGCAGCTGAAGGGCTGGACACCGATGGTGGAGCAATTATAATCAGGGATGGTCAAAAGTGCAGAATTAGAGGAAAGCAGACATCTCGGGGGTGTGGGGAGGGGGGCGGGGGGGGGGGGGGGGGAGGGGGAGGTGGTGGTTGGGGAGCTGGAGGAGATTAGAGATAGGGAGGGCGAGGCAATGGAGGGATTTGAAAACGAGGATGAGAATTTTGAAATCGAGGCGTTCCTTAACCAGGAGCCAGTGTAGGTCAGCGAGCACAGAGGTGATGGGCGAGCAGGACTTGGTGCGAGTTAGGATACAGTCCGCCGAGTTTTGGATGATCTCAAGTTTACGTAGGGTAGAATGTGGGAGGCCAGCCAGGAGTGAGTTAGAATAGTCAAGTCTAGAGGTAACAAAGGCACGGATGAGGGTTTCAGCAGCGGATGAGCTGAGGCAGGGACAGAGACGGACGATGTTACGGAGGTGGAAATAGGCAGTCTTACAGGGGAGAAGAGTCCAAGATCTTGCCTTGTCTTTGCTCGCTGACCTTCCTTGTTCCTTCCTTTTCCTCAGCAAGGTGATGACAACTCTGACGGTGCCGCTGTGTGTGAGTATCTCGCCCGCTGGGCGGACGGCGGTCGTGGGCACCAGCGAGGGCTCCCTGCACATCCTGGACCTGGACAGTGGGCAGGTGGGTCTCCAGAAAACCCCCCTTGACGATGTCGGAGAGACACCCAACTCGTACAGATCCAATCCAATTCACTTCAGAGTGAAAATACCCGACTTAGTGAGGGCTCACTGTCCCAGCCAGCATGGGTTACTGAGCCCCACACACGGGGCAGCAAGAGCCCAGATTTCATTCTCCCACCCCACCCCACCCCATATATGCTGAGTTATCATCGTCATAGGTAGTCCCTCGAAGTCGAAGACTTGCTTCCACTCTAAAAGTGAGTTCTCAGGTGACTGTACAGTCCAATACGAGAATTACAGTCTCTGTCACAAGTGGCACAGGCAGACATTGAAGGAAAGGGTAGGTGGGAGCCTGGTTTGCCGCACGCTCCTTCCGCTGCCTGTGCTTGATTTCTGCATGCTCTCGGCGATGAGACTCGAGGTGCTCAGCATGCTCCCGGATGCACTTCCTCCACTTAGGGCGGTCTTTGGCCATATCCCAGCTGGCGACGAGGGGGGCCAGCAATTGGTACTGAGCCTCACACAGGGCAGGAAGCGCTCAATGCAAATTGCCTTTAATTGGATACATTTCTCTTACTCACTCCATGTGACACTCCATAAAATTCTACATTGGATGTACGGCACAGAAACAGGCCAGTCGGCTCAACCAGTCCATTCCGGTGTTTATGTTTCACTCGAGTCTCCTTCCGTCTTTCCTCATCTAACACTATCAGCATAACCCTCTATTCCCTTCTCCCTCATGTTTGTCTAGCCTTCCCTTAAATGTATCTATAGTATTTGTTTCAACCACTCCCTGTGATAGCGAGTTCCACACTCTCAGCACTCTCTGGGTAAAGGAGTTTCTTCTGAATTCTCTATTGGATTTCTTGGTGACTATCTTATATTGATGGCCTCTAGTTATGCTCTTCCCCACAAGTGGAAACATTCTCTCTCTATTCACTCTATCAAAACCTTTCATAATTTTAAAGACTTCTATCAGGTCACCCCTCAGTCGTCTTTTTTTCAAGAAAAAGAGATTTGGCCTGTTCATCCTTTCCGGATATGTATACCCTCGCATTTCTGGTATCATCCTTGTAAATCTCTCTGCACCCTCTCCAGCGCCTCTATATCCTTTTTATAATATGGTGACCAGAACTTGTGTGTGTGGTCTAACCAAGTTTTCGACACAAGTTTAGCATTACATCCCTACTTTTCAATTCTGTCCCTCTAGAAATAAACCCTAGTGCTTGGTTTGTTTTTTATGGCCTTGTTAACCTGTGTCACAACTTTTAGTGATTTGCGTATTTATATTCTGAGATCCCTTTGTTCCTCTACCCACCTAGACTCTCACCCTCCAAGTAATAAGTGACCTCTCTATTCTTCCTACCAAAATGTAATACCTCACATTTATCTGTGTTGAACTCCATATGTAGTTGCTAACTAACTCCTGCAGCCCCATAACCCACCCCCAAGATATCTGCGCTTCTCCAATTCTGGCCTCTTGTGCATCCATGATTTTAATTGCTCCACCATCGGTGGCTGTGCCTTCAGCTGCCTGGGCCCTAAGTTCTGGAACTCCCTCCCTGAACCTCGCTGCCTCTCGACCTCTCTTTCCTCCTTTGTAGTGTCAGCTGTGGCTCAGTGGGTAGTGCTCTCGCCTCTGACTCAGAGAGGTTGTGGGCTCAAGTCCAACTTGACCACCTGAATGGGCTGACACTCCAATGCAGCGATGAGGGAGCGCTGCACTGTAGGAGGAGCTGTCTTTCGGATGAGACGGTAAACCAAGGCCACGTCTGCTCTCTATGTAAAAGATCCCATGGCACTATTTCGTAGAAGAGCAGGAAAGTTCTCCCTGGTGTCCTGGCCACTATTTATCCCTCAATCAACATAACAAAAAACAGATTATCTGGTCATTATCATATTGCTGTTTGTGGGATCTTGCTGTGCGTAAATTGGCTGCCGCGTTTCTCACATTACAATGGCGACTACACTCCCAAAAAAAAAGTATTTCATTGGTTGTAAAGCACTTTGAGATGTCCGGTGGTTGTGAAAGCCGCTATATAAATCTTTTTAAAGATGCTCCTTAAAACCTATGATCAAACTTTTGGTCATATATCCTAATATCTCCTTATGTGGCTTGGTGTCCAATTTTGTTTGATTATGCTCCTGTGAAGCATATTGGAATGTTTTACTACGTTAAAGGCGCTATATAAATGCAAGTTGTTATGAGTTAATATACAATACCATATAAGAACGTAATTGGCTTATCCCTTATCAATTACTTTAGTTTTCCTTGATTTAACAAGCTCTTTCTCCGTTGAGCTTACAATATAACTCCTTTAGTTTGTTACCTTATCGGTAGTTTCACTCTTGTTGCATGTTCAACCAAGCGAAACCTTTCATTACAAGTCTGTCTCTCTTTCCTGTATCATTCGTACCAATTAAACCAAACCAAAGGATGATGTGTGGCCAGATATTTTCCATTGTGGAACTGACTGTTTCCCCATGCTGCTACCAAATAGAGACTTGCAGCACAGGAGGCCATTCGGCCCATCGTGTCTGTGCTGGTCCTTTGAACGAGTAGTTGTGTTTAGTCCCACTTTCTCGTTTTTTGTCTGTAACTCTGAAAGTTTCTCATCCTCAGGAACCATCCAACTCCCTTCAAATTATTAATGGAATCAGCTTCTACCCCTTTTCAGGTCGAGCGTTCCAGATCCCCACAATTCTGAGTGAAACATTTCTCCACATCTCCCTTCTCGATCTTTTCCCAATGATTTTAAATCTGTGGCCTCTGGTTCTTGACCCACTCAACAGAGGGAATTGCTTTTCTCCTCCTACTCTGAAACCGCTCATCACCTCAAAGCTCGATTAGGTCACTTCTTAACTTTCTTTCAAGGAGAACAGTCCGAACTTGTCCAACCTCTCCTCATAACTGGAGCCCTTCATCCCTGGAAACGTCGTGGTAACCCTCCTCTGTACCTTTTCTAAGGTTTTTACATCTTTCCTGAAGTGTGGTGACCCGAATAGTCCACAATACTCCAGCTGAGGCTTCACCAGCGATTTATAAAGTTTTAGCATGATCTCTTTCCATTTATATTCTATGCCTCTATTTATAAACCCAAGTAGCCCATGTGTTTTTTAAACTAACTTATTAACCAGTCCTGCCACCTTTTAAGGATTTGTGAATATGGACACCAAGGTGTCTCTGCTCATCTACACTTTTTTCAAAATGATTCCACTTATTGTATACTGTCTTTCCGTATTGGTCCTTCCCAAAGTGCATCACTTCACACTTCTCCGCATTGAACTCCATCTGCCCTGCTCCTGACCATTTCACCATCCTGTCTGTCATCCTGATGTCGACAACTATCCCCATCACGATCTACTATGTTCGCAAGTTTTGTATCATCTGCAAACTTTACAATGCTGCTCCCTACACCTGAGTCCAGGTGGATTATAAATGATTCAGAGTGCAGTGACAGATTTTTTAGCACTTGATCCTGAGACTGGCCGTTGCTGCAGGGTCAGCCCTGGTCGAATAGCCCAGTGCTACTTTACAACGACTTGTCCTTCCCTGTTCAACAGGCAACGGCTAAAGATTAACATTACCACGCCATGTGCACATGTAAATGGCAACTTAATTTCAATATAGATCAGTGAGGTGGTGCATTTTGATAGAAAGAAGTAGGAGGCCATGTATTCCTTGGGAAAGAACTTTAAATGGGCTAGAGGAGCAAAGGCATCTAGAGGTACAGTTTCACAAATCACTACATGTTGCGATGCAGATTAATAAGGCCATAAAAAGCAAACAAAGTACTAGGGTTCATTTCTAGAGCCACAGAATTGAAAAGCAGGGAAGTAATAAGTTTGTATCATCCCTTCGTTACACCACACAAGAACATAAGAAATAGGAGCAGGAGTTGGCCATTTGGCCCCTCGAGCCTGCTCTGTCATTCAATGAGATCATGGCTGATCTGATCATGGACTTAGCTCCACTTCTCTGCCTGTTCCCCATAACCCTTTACTCCCTTATTGCTCAAAAATCTGTCTAGCTACGCCTTAAATATATTCAATGACCCAGCCTCCACAGCTCTCTGGGGCAGAGAATTACAAAGATTTACGACTCTGAGAAGAAATTTCTCCTCATCTCAGTTTTAAATGGGCGGCCCCTTATTCTGAGACTATGTCCCCCAGTTTTAGTTTCCCCTGTGTGGAAATATCCTCTTTGCATCCATCTTGTCGAGCAACCTCATCTTGTATGATTCTTCTGAACTCCAATGAGTATAGGCCCAACCTACTCAACCTATCTTCATAAGTCAACCCCCTCATCTCCAGAATCAACCTAGTGAATCTTCTCTGAACAGCCTCCAATGCAAGTATATCCTTAAATACGGAGACCAAAACTGTACGCAGTACTCCAGGTGTGGCCTTACCAATACCCTGTACAGTTGTAGCAGGATTTCTTTGCTTTTATGCTCTATCCTCCTTACAATAAAGGCTAACATTCTAGTTGCCTTCCTGATCACTTGCTGTACCTGCATACTAACGGTTTGTATTTCATGTACAAAGACCCCCAGGTCCCTCTCTACTGCAGCATTTTGCAATTTTTCTCCATTTAAATTATAATTTGCTTTTCTATTTTTTCTGCCAAAGTGAATACCCTCACATTTTCCCACATTATATCCCATCTGCCAAATTTTTGCTCACTCACTTAGCCTGTCTATATCCTTTTGCAGTTTTTTTTTGTGTCCTCCTCACAATTTGCTTTCCCACCCATCTTTTTGTATCATCAGCAAACTTGGTTACATGACACTCAGTCCCTTCATCCAAGTCGTTAATATAGATTGAGGCCCCAGCACCGATCCCTGCGGCACCCCACTAGTTACTGTTTGCCAACCGGAAAATGACCCATTTATCCCCACTCTCTCTTTTCCGTTAGTTAGCCAATCCTCTATCCAGCTAATATATTACCCCCAACCCCGTGAGCTTTTATCTTGTGCAGTAACATTTTATGTGGCACCTTATCAAATGCCTTCTGGAAATCCAAATACACCACATCCACTGGTTCCCCTTATCCACCCTGCTCGTCACATCCTCAAAGAACTCCAGCAAATTTGTAATAGCATGATTTCCCTTTCACAAAACCATGCTGACTTTGCTTGATTGAATCATGCTTTTCTAAATGTCCTGCTACTGTTTCCTTAACAATGGACTTCAGCATTATCCTAAACACAGATGTTAGTCTAACTGGTCTATAGTTTCCTGCTTTTTGTCTGCCTCCTTTTTTTAATAGGGGCATTGCATTTGCAGTTTCCAATCCGCTGGGATCGCCCCAGAATCCAGGGAATTTTGATAGATCACAACCAGTGCATCCAATATCTCTGCAGCCACTTCTCTTAAAAGATCCTCGGATGTAAGCCATCAGGTCCAGGGGACTTGTCCGCCTTTAGTCCCATTATTTTACCGAGTACTACTACTTTAGTGATAGTGATTGTATTAAGTTCCTTTCTCCCTATAGCCCTTGATTATCCACTATTGGGATGCTTTTAGTGTCTTCTACTGTGAAGACCGATACAACATATTTGTTCAACATCTCTGCCATTTCCCTGTTCTCCATTATTAATTTCCCAGTCTCATCCTCCAGGGGACCAACATTTACTTTAGCCTCTCTTCCTTTTTATGTACCTGTAGAAACTCTTACTATTTGTTTTTATATTTCGTGTTAGTTTACTTTCATAATCTATCTTCCCTCTCTTAATCATTTTTTTAGTCGTTCTTTGCTGGCTTTTAAAAGTTTCCCAATCCTCTCGCCTCCCATTAGTCTTGGCCACATTGTATGCCCTCCTTCTCAATTTGATACCATCCCTTATTTCCTTAGTTAGCCACGGATTGTTAGCCCTTCTCTTACAGTCTTTCCTTCTCATTGGGATATATTTTTGTTGCGAGTTATGAAATATCTCCTTAAATGTCTGTCACTGCTCATCAACCGTGCCATACTTTAATATAGTACTTGGAGTACTGTGCACAGTTTTGGTCTCCATATTATAAAAAAGGATATAGAGGCACTGGAGAAGGTGCAAAAAAGGTTCACAAGGGTGATACCAGAACTGAGAGGTTACAACTATCAGAACAGACTGAACAGGTTGGGGCTCTTTTCTCTAGAGAAGAGAAAGCTACCAAGTGACCTGATGGAGGTCTTTAAGTTTATGAAAAAGTTCTATAGGATAGACGTAGAGAAGATGTTTCCACTTGTGTGTGGTGTCCAAAACTAGGGGCCATAAATATAAGCTAGCCATTAATAAATCCAGTAGAGAATTCAGGAGAATTCTTTACACAGTGTGGTGAGATTGTGAAACTCTGGAGTAGGTTTTAAAAATTTGTTCAGGGGATGTGGGCCTCGCTGGCAAGACCAGCATTTATTGCCCATCCCTAATTGCCCTTGAGAATCACCACCTTGAACCGCTGCAGTCCATGTGTTGATGGTAGTTCCACAGTGCTATTAAGGAGAGAGCTCCAGGATTTTGACCGAGCGACAATGAAGGAACGGCGATATACTTCCAAGTCAGGATGGTGTGTAACTTGGAGGGGAACTTGCAGGTGGTGGTGTTCCCATGCACCTGCTGCCCTTGTCCTTCTAGGTGGTAGAGGTCGTGGGTTTGGGAGGTGCTGCCCAAGAAGCCTTGGCGTGTTGCTGCAGTGCATCTTAAGATGGTAAACACTGCAGCCACGGTGTGCCGGTGGTGGAGGGAGTGGATGTTTAAGGTGGTGGATGGGGTGCCAATCAAGCGGGCTGCTTTGTCCTGGATGGTGTCGAGCTTCTTGAGTGTTGTTGGAGCTGCACTCATCCAGGCAAGTGGAGAGTATTCCATCACACTCCTGCCTTATGCCTTATAGATGGTCGAAAGGATTTGGGGAGTCAGGAGGTGAGACACTCACTGCAGAATACCCAGCCTCTGACCTCTTGTGGCTACAGTATTTATGTGGCTGGTCCAGTTAAGTTTCTGCTCACTGGTGACCCCCAGGATGTTGATGGGGGATTCGACGATGGTAATCCTGTTGAATGTCAAGGGTCGGTGGTTAGACTCCCATGTGTTGGTGTTGTATATGTAAACTTGTATTTACTCTGTACAGCCACCAGAGGGTTCATCCCCTGGAGTCCCAAGGGATCCCATAATCCCTTGGGAGTTCAGATATTTAAAGAGGCTTCGCAGGTTGGAGAGGCACTCTGGAGATCTGCAATAAAAGACTACGGTCACACGTTACTTTGAGCACAGTGTTCAGTCTAACTCTTTCTCCATACACAACAACTGGCGACGAGATCCAATAGCGAACCCAAAGATGCAGAGAACAGTGAGCATCCTGGAGAAATTCTCGGAGGGAGATGATTGGGAAACTTTTGTGGAGCGACTCGACCAATACTTCGTGGCCAACGAGCTAGATGGGGAAGAGAGCACTGCGAAATGAAGGGAGATCCTCCTCACCGTCTGTGGGGCACCAACGTATGGCCTCATGAAGAATCTGCTCACTCCAGCGAAACCCACGGAGAAATCGTATAACGATTTGTGCACACTGGTCCAAGAGCATTTGAACCCGAAGGAAAGCGTTCTGATGGCGAGGTACCAGTTCTACACCTACAAAAGGTCTGAAGGCCAGGAAGTGGTGAGTTATGTCGCCGAGCTAAGACGCCTTGCAGGACATTGCGAATTTGAAGGACATTTAGAGCACATGCTCAGAGACTTTTTCATACTTGGCATTGGCCACGAAACCATACTTTGCAAACTTTTGACTGTAGAGACCCCAAACTTGAGCAAGGCCTTAGCGATAGCCCAGGCGTTCATTGCCACCAGTGACAATATGAAGCAAATATCTCAGCACGCAAGTGCTGCTACAAGTACTGTGAACAAAGTGATGTTTTTGAATTGTAACGTACAGGGCAGGTCACACATACCTGCAGCTGCACGTCCACAGATGTCTGAGTCCACTATCAAGGATGATTAATGCAAGGCCATTGACACCTTGTTGGCGTTGCGGGGGTGATCATCATTTCCATTCATGCCGATTTAAAGAGTACGTTTGCAAGGGCTGTGGAACAATGGGATACCTCCGAAGAGTGTGCAGGCGAGCTGCAAAGGCTATAAACATGCAAACCACCACGTTGCAGAGGGGGACAGATCCACGGAGGATCACGACGAACCAGCGCCTCAGATCGAGAAGTCAGAGGTACATGGGGTGCACACCACGAATTGTCCCCCGATAATGCTGAATGTTGAACTAAATGAACTCCATATGGAGCTGGACACGGGCGCGAGCCAGTCCATCATGGGCAAAAGGTTGTGGTGCAACAAAGCCTCAAGACCAGCCTTAACTCCAGTTCGCATGAAACTAAGAACTTAAACAAAAGAACTGATTCCTGTAATCGGCAGTGCTACCGTAAAGGTCTCCTACGATGGAGCGGTTCACAAGCTACCACTCTGGGTGGTACCGGGCGATGGTCCCACGCTGCTCGGCAGGAGCTGGCTGGGAAAGATACGCTGGAACTGGGATGACGTCCAAGCGTTATCCAGCGCCCACTGATGACACTTCGTGTGCCCAGGTCTTAAACAAATTTCCTTTGCTGTTCGAGCCAGGCATCGAGAAATTCCAAGGAGCAAAAGTGCAGATCCACTTAATTCCGGGGGCGCGACCCATCCATCACAAGGCAAGAGCAGTACCATACATGATGAGAGAAAGGGTAGAGATCGAGCTAGACTGGCTGCAAAGAGAGGGCATCATTTCCCCGATCGAGTTCAATGAGTGGGCCAGTCCTATTGTCCCCGTCCTCAAGGGAGACGGCGCCGTCAGAATCTGTGGCGATTACAACATAACTATCAATCGTTTCTCCCTGCAGGAGCAATACCACTACCAAAGGCCGATGACCTCTTTGTAACGCTGGTGGGAGGAAAGGCGTTCACGAAGCTGGATCTGACTTCAGCCAACATGACGCAGGAACTGGAGGAATCATCGAAGGCCCTCACCTGCATCAACACACACACACAAAGGTCTTTTTGTTTATAACAGATGCCCGTTTGGAATCCGATCGACGGCGGCGATATTTCAGAGAAACATGGAAAACCTACTGAAGTCGGTCCCCCACACTGTGGTCTTCCAGGACGACATCTTGGTCACAGGTCAGAACACAGTCGAGTACCTGCAGAATCTGTAGGAGGTTCTTAGTCGACTCAACCGCGTGGGGTTCAGGTTAAAACGTTCGAAGTTAGTTTTCATGGCACCTGAAGTGGAGTTCCTGGGAAGGAGGATTGCGGCGGATGGCATCAGGCCCACCAGTGCAAAGACTGAGGCAATTGAGAATGCACTGAGGCCACAGAACGTGATGCAGCTGTGGTTGTCTCTGGGACTCCTGAACTACTTTGGTAACTTCTTACCGGGTCTCAGCACACTGTTAGAACCACTGCATGTCTTGCTACGATAAAGGACAAATGGGTTTGGGGCAAAAGCCAAGAAAATGCCTTTTTGAAAGCGAGAAAATTGTTATGCTCAAACAAATTGCTTGTGTTGTATGATCCATGCAAGCATTTGGTACGAGCATGTAATGCGTCGTCGTATGGGCGTCGGGTGTGTATTGAAACAAGCTAATGATTTCGGAAACTGCAACCGGTTGCTTATGCACCCAGGAGTCTGTCGAAGGCTGAGAGAGCCTTGCAGCATGATTGAGAAAGAAACGTTAGCGTGTGTTTATGGTGTAAAGAAAATGCATCAATATCTGTTTGGGCTAAAATTCGAATTGGAAACTGACCATAAGCCACTTATATCCCTGTTTTCCCAGAATAAAGGGATAAATACCAATGCATCGGCCCATATCCAGAGATGGGCGCTCACATTGTCCGCCACAACTACGCCATCCGCCACAGGCCAGGCACAGAAAACTGCGCCGATTCTCTCAGTAGTCTGCCATTACCCACCACGGGGGTGGAAATGGTGCTGCCCGCATATCTAGCCACGGTTATGGAAGCATTTGAGAGTGAAAATTTACCCGTCACTGCCCGGCAGATCAAAACCTGGACAAGCCAGGACCCCTTATTATCTCTAGTCAAAAGCTGTGTTCTTCCCGGGAACTGGTCCAGTGTCCCAGTGGAAATGCAGGAAGAGATAAAGCGTTCTAGCGATTCAAAGATGAAATGTCTATTCAGGCAGACTGCCTTCTGTGGGGCAATCGAGTAATGGTCCCCAAGAAGGCCAGAGACACCTTCATCAATGACCTCCACGGTACCCACCCAGGCACCATAATGATGAAAGCGATAGCCAGATCCCACGTGTGGTGGCCCGGTATCGATGCGGGCTTAGAGTTCTGCATTCACAGATGTAATACATGCTCGCAGTTAAGCAATGTACCCAGGGAGGCGCTGCTAAGTTTATGGTCTTGGCCCTCCAAACCGGGGTCTTGGGTACACGTCGACTATGCAGGCCCGTTCCTGGGTAAAATGTTCCTTGTGGTTGTAGACGCGTACTCCATGTGGATTGAATGTGAGATTATGTCGGCTAGCACGTCCGCTGCCACTACTGAAAGCTTGCGGGCCATGTTTGCCACTCACGGCTTACCCGATGTCCTGGTGAGCGACAACGGGCCATGTTTTACCAGTGCTGAGTTCAAAGAATTCATGACCCATAACAGATCAAACATGTCACATCTGCCCCGTTTAAATTAGCGTCCAATGGTCAAGCAGAGAGAGCAGTGCAAACCATCAAGCAAGGCTTGAAGAGGGTAACTGAAGGCTCACTGCAGACTCACTTATCCCGAGTTCTGCTTAGCTGCCTCACGAGACCCCACTCGCTCACTGGGATTCCACCTGCTGAACTGCTCATGAAAAGAGCACTTAAGACAAGGCTCTCGTTAGTTCACCTTGATCTACATGAACAAGTAGAGAGCAGGCAGCTTCAACAAAGTGCATACCATGATAGCGGAAAAGTGTCACGCGAGATTGAAATCAATGATCCTGTATTTGTATTCAATTATGAACAAGGTCCCAAGTGGCTTCCCGGCACTGTCGTGGCCAAAGAGGAGAGCAGGGTGTTTCGGGTCAAACTTTCAAATGGACTCATTCACAGGAAACACTTGGACCAAATCAAACTCAGATTTACGGACTACCCTGAGCTACCCACCTTGGACCCTACCTTTTTTGATCCTCCAACATACACATCAATGGCAACCGGCACCACGGTTGACCACGGAGCAGAACCAATCATCTACAGCAGCCGAGCAGGGCTCAACAAATGATTCAACAACACCAGCTTTCACACCGAGATGATCAACCAGGGCAAGGAGAGCCCCAGATCGACTCACATTGTAAATAGTTACACTATTGAATTTGCGGGGGGGAGGGGGAGGAGAGTGTTGTTATATATGTAGACTTGTAGTTACTCTGTACAGCCACCAGAGGGCTCATCCCCTGGAGTCCCAAAGGATCCCATAATCCCTTGGGAGACAGGTATTTAAGGATGCTTCACAGGTTGGAGAGGCGTTCTGGAGACCTGCAATAAAAGACTATGGTCACACTTTACTTTGAGCTCAGTGTTCAGTCTGACTCTTTCTCCACACACAACAGTTGGAGATAGTCATTGTCTGGCATCAGTTTGTGGAGGAGAGGGAGAGATAGGAACTGACCTGATTTTTCTTCAATGGATGTCTCCCTCTTCCCATACAGGAAGTGAGGTCGCTGGCGAGCGGCTGTGATGGGATCTCGGACTGCGTGTTCCTGGACGAGAGCACGCTCTGCGCCACGTCCTTCAACGGCAAGATTGAAGTGTGGAGCCTCGCTGACGGCTGCAGGTAGGAGGGGGAGGGGAGACCCTCTGGGCAGGGGGTCGGGTGGAGCACAAATGGCAAACAGGACCCGCCCCATTCCCAGTAACTCCAGACGGTTCGGGGGAGGGAGGGAGGGAGGGAGGGGGTGGGTGGTGCGTGGGCAGAATGTTGTCAATGGTCAGACCCCACCTGGAGTAAGTGCATCAGTTGTGGCAGCTTACCTTGGGAAGGATATACTGAGCTTGGCAGCCCAGATTCTCCAGAATGACACAGGGGCTAACAGGATTAAATTATGAGGACAGGTTGAATGGACCAGGCTTGTATTCGCTTGAGTTTAGAAGATCGAGGGAAGATCTAATTGAGGTGTTTAAGATGGTTAAATAAGTTCACTAGGTAGATAGAGAGGAATTAGTGATCAGAACAAGGGGGCACAAGCTTAAAATTGTAGCTCAGCCATTGAGGGGTGATGTCAGGAACCGTTGCTTCACACAAAGCATAGTGGGGATATGGAACTCTGTCCCCAACAAAGCTGATGAGGCTGGGGGTTGAATGAAATTTTCAAAACTGAGCTCGACAGGTTTTGGTTAGGCAAAGGTATTACGGGTAATGGAATGAAGACAGGTAAATGGAGTTAACCGACAGATCAGGAATGATATAATTGAATGGCGGAACAGGCTCGAGGGGCTGAATGACGACTCATAACAAGAAATAGGAGCAAGAGTTAGTCATTTGGCCCACTGAGCCTGCTCCGTCATTCAATAAGATCATGGCTGATCTGATCATAGACTCAGCTCCACTTCCCTGCCCGCTCCCCATAACCCTTTACTGCCTTACGCTCAAGAATCTGTCTATCTCCGCCTTAAATATATTCAATGACCCAGCCTCCACAAATCTCTGGGGCAGAGAATTCCATATAGTTACAACCCTCAGAGAAGAAATTACTCCTCATCTCAGTTTTAAATGGGTGGCTCCTTATTCTAAGACGGTGTCCCCTAGTTTTAGTTTCCTCCTATGAGTGGAAATATCCTCTCTGCACCCACCTTGTCGAGCCCCTTCATTATCTTATAAGTTTCAATCAGATCACCTCTCATTCTTCTGAACTATAATATGTATAGGCCCAACCTACTTAACCTATCCTCATAAGTCAACCCCTTCATCTCCGGAATCAACCTAGTGAACCTTCTCTGAACAGCCTCCAATGCAAGTATATCCTTCCTTAAATACGGAGACCCAAACTGTACACAGTACTCTAGGTGTGGCCTCACCAATACCCTGTACAGTTGTAGCAGGATGCTTTTATACTCTATTCCCCCTTGCAATAAAGGCCAATATTCTATTTGCCTTCCTGATTACTTGCTGTACCTGCATGCTAACTTTTTGTGTTTCATGCACAAGGATCCCCAGGTCTCTGTACTGCAGCACTTGCAATTTTTCTCCATTTAAATTATAATTTGCTTTTCTATTTTTTTCTGCCAAAGTGGATAACCTCACATTTTCCCACATTATACTCCATTTGCCAAATTTTTGCCCACTTACTTAGCCTGTCTATATCCCTTTGCAGATTTTTTGTGTCCTCCTCACAATTTGCTTTCCCACCCATCTTTGTATCATCAGCAAACTTGGTTACATTACACTCGATCCCTTCATCCAAGTCGTTAATATAGATTGTAAATAGTTGAGGACCCAGCACCCCACTAGTCACTATTTGCCAACCGGAAAATGACCCATTTATCCCGACTCTGTTTTCTGTTAGTTAAGCAATCCTCTATCCATGCTAATATATTACCCCCAACACCATGAGCTTTTATCTTGTGCAGTAACCTCTTACGTGGCACCTTATCGAATGCCTTCCAAATACACCACATCCACTGGTTCCCCCTTATCCACCCTGTTCGTTACATCCTCAAAGAACTCCAGCAAATTTGTCAAACATGATTTCCCTTTCATAAAACCATGCTGACTCTGCTTGACCAAATTTTGCTTTTCCAAATGTCCCGCTACTGCTTCCTTAATAATGGACTCCAGCATTTTCCCAACGACAGATGTTCGGCTAACTGGTCTATAGTTTCCTGCTTTTTGTCTGCCTCCTTTTTTTAAATAGGGGTATTACATTTGTGGTTTTACAATCTGCTGGGATCTCCCCAGAATCCAAGGAATTTTGGTAGATTACAGCCAGTGGATCCACTATTTCTGCAGCCACTTCTCTTAAGACCCTAGGATTTAAGCCATCAGGTCCAGGGAACTTGTCCGCCTTTAGCCCCATTATTTTACTGAATACTACTTCTACCTATAGCCTCTTGATTATCCACTATTGGGATGTTTTTAGTGTTTTCTACCGTAAAAACCGATACAAAATATTTGTTCAACATCTCTGCCATTTCCCTGTTCTCCATTATTAATTCCCCAGTCTCGCCCTCTAGGGGACCAACATTTACTTTAGCCACTCTTTTCCTTTTTATGTACCTGTAGAAACTCTTACTATCTGTTTTTATATTTCATGCTAGTTTACTTTCATAATCTATCTTCCCTCTCTTAATCATTTTTTTAGTTGTTCTCCATTGGTTTTTAAAAATGTCCCAATCCTCTGGCCTCCCACTAGTTTTGGCCACATTGTATCCCTTTGTTTGCGATTTGATACCATCCCTTATTTCCTTAGTTAGCCATGGATGGTTATCGCTTCTCTGACAGTCTTTCCTTCTTACTGTAACAAGCTCGAGGGACTGAATGGCCGACTCCTGTACCCATGTCTACATTATGGTGGGGATGGTTACAGGATTATTGCTCGATCTCTGAACTCCTCTGATGGTACAACCACCCCCACCCCCCTTCGCCCAAACTCTCTGTTCCTGACTCTCCATACCCCACCCTCTTCACCCCAAACTCTCTGTTCCTGACTCTCCATACTCCACCCCCTTCGCCCAAACTCTCTGTTCCTGACTCTCCATACCCCACCCTCTTCACCCCAAACTCTCTGTTCCTGACTCTCCATACCCCACCCTCTTCGCCCCAAACTCTCTGTTCCTGACTCTCCATACCCCACCCCCTTCGCCCCAAACTCTCTGTTCCTGACTCTCCATACCCCACCCTCTTCGCCCCAAACTCTCTGTTCCTGACTCTCCATACCCCACCCCCTTCGCCCAAACTCTCTGTTCCTGACTCTCCATACCCCACCCCCTTTGCCCCAAACTCTCTGTTCCTGACTCTCCATACCCCACCCCCTTCGCCCAAACTCTCTGTTCCTGACTCTCCATACCCCACCCCCTTTGCCCCAAACTCTCTGTTCCTGACTCTCCATACCCCACCCTCTTCGCCCCAAACTCTCTGTTCCTGACTCTCCATACCCCACCCCCTTCGCCCAAACTCTCTGTTCCTGACTCTCCATACCCCACCCCCTTTTCCCCAAACTCTCTGTTCCTGACTCTCCATACCCCACCCTCTTCGTTCCTGACTCTCCATACCCCACCCTCTTCGCCCCAAACTCTCTGTTCCTGACTCTCCATACCCCACCCCCTTCGCCCCAAACTCTCTGTTCCTGACTCTCCATACCCCACCCTCTTCGCCCCAAACACTCTGTTCCTGACTCTCCATACCCCACCCTCTTCGCCCCAAACTCTCTGTTCCTAACTCTCCATACCCCACCCCTTCACCCCACCATTGGTGGCCGGGCCTTCAGCTGTCTCAACCCCAAGCGCTGGAATTCCCTGCCCGAACCCCTCCGCCTCTCCATGTGTCTCTCCTCCCCCTTTCAGACCATCCTTAAAACCCACCTCTTCGGTCGATCGTTTGATTACCCCGCCCTTTGACTCGGTGTCAATTTCTGTCACACAGCAGTCCTGTGCAGCACCCTGGGCCGTTTTACTAGGTTAATGGGGCTGTAGAAAGTGAGTCATAGTTCTGTACCTCGCTTCAGCTCCCGTTCCGATGCTGTGGTCTTCCCTTTTAACCACTGATGCCCCCTTCCACACTTTAATCATCTCTGACACTCTCCTTGCCCGGTTTCCTCTCCGCATAATCCCAAACTCATCCAAATATCTGCTCCCGCACTGAGTCTCCCTGTTCCCTCCTCGCTCCCTGACCTCCACTTCATTGTCAAAAATCCTCCTCCTTCGTCTAAAACTCCATCCTCACCGGCCATTCCTCCTCCTGATCCCTCCCTCCCACCTACCCCTTCGTCCGTCCGTCTCCCCTCTCCCCTTCCCCCCCCTCTCCCCTCCCCCCCCCACCTTCGCCCTCTCTCACTGTCCATAGCAGTAGGAGGAGGCCATTCAGCCCCATCAAGGGGACTGGAACACTTCACTATTTCATTGGTTAGATACAGAATAAAGCTCCCTCTACACTGTCCCGTCAAACTCTCCCAGGGCAGGTACAGCACAGGTTAGAGAGAGTGAAGCTCCAGGTGTGGTCTCCCTGCCTCTAACACCAGGTCTCTGTCTCCACAGGCTATTGCTGATCGATGGCCATGGTGATCGGATAACTGGATGTGCACTAAGTCCTGATGGAAAACATCTGGCTACCTGTTCCTGGGATCAGACGGTGAAGGTAGGTTCTGTGTGCACGGGCATGCCCGGTGACTGGATACTTCACTCCTGTATTCACCCCGTGTCTCCATTCCCACAGCAGGAACAGGGTTTGGTTCTAACTGAGAGATTCCCAATAATGCCCTGCGGGGCTACTTAAATGACATGGAACTTTCAGCACAGGACAAGCCATTCGGCCCAACAGATGTCTATACTCCACTCGGGAATGTGGAGACTGAGAGAAGGGATTCAATTCCCCGTCTGACCTGGAGATTCATCGATGCCATCACACCGGGGAGAGGCCGTTCACCTGCTCTGAGTGTGGGAAGGGATTCACTCAGTCATCCAACCTGCTGAGACACCAGCGAGGTCACAAGTGACTGCAGGGTTTGGATTCTGCTGTTGTTGCTGCTGCTGTTCACATCCCGACTGAACCATGTTCATTCTGTTATTTGGAATTTGTTTCTGCTGATAACCCTTCAACTCGGCAGGAGTTTAATATTTTGATATTTCAAGTAACTGTTGATATTTGATGTCTTGAAGATAAGAGGAGACTAATTAATGTCCTGTTTCTGACTGCTCCATTTTTGATCGGGGCCCAGGAGAGGAGAGGGTTCGGGGCCCAGAAGAGCCGAGGGCCCAGGGGCAGCACAGGCCAGCCCACACTGCAATCTATGGATAGTAGGAGGATGTGTGTGCACTAGGTCTGTGCAACAGAGTCTTGGTTAACCCTTGCCACTGGATCAAAACCTAGCTCTGTCAAGCCCGTGTGGTGGCTGGTGTGCAACGGCCACCCCACGTTAAAAGTCCATGCACAGGCATCTTCCATCCTTCAGCATGGAGTTTGGGACCTAGAATGTCAGGTCCCTCATTGAAATACCTGTGAACATCCCTTTTCGGCGTGGAAACGCGTCATCCTCGATAGGAGGGACTGCCTAATACTATACGAGCCTCTTCCCACCTCTTTCATCTAACTTCTCACTAAAGTCATTCTTACCGTCTCAGTGACAACCGCCAACAGACAAGAGACCCTTTTGTGATATGGATTCAACAAGAACTTGGTGGAGCCAGAACAGCTTCATCACGTTTCTCAGGATTGCATTTGACCCCGAGCTCCCCAGCGGGTGAAAGGTCAGTGCCTGACCCACTGACCTCCCCCCAACCCAGTCCTCCATCAGAGAGAAACCTTCATCCCCAGTGTCGGGGGCTGCATTTCACCCCAGATCCCAGAGGGTCAAAGGTCAGTGACGGCATCGATCTACAACCGTTATTTACAGCTTCAATCGATTTTCTGTTTTAGGTCTGGGTGGTGGTCACAGGGAAGCTCAACGTCGCACTGACCAATCCCCACCCCCTCAACTGTGTGACCTTTCACCCTGAAGGTCAACTGCTGGCTACAGGCAGCTGGGACCGGACAGTCAAAATCTGGAACTGGGTGAGGGCGAGCATCGTGTCGGTGAGTACCAGCGAACGCTCGGGGGAGGGGCCCATGAGTCAGAGGGGGAGGGGAGCGGCCAGTGGATCCCATTGGTCAATGGGGGGGGGGGGGGGAGGGCCAGTGGATCCCATGGGTCGGGAGGGAGCAGTGGATCCCATGGATCAGTGGGGGAGGGGCCAGTGGATCCCATGGGTCATTGTCGGGGAGGGAAAGGGTCAGTGGATCCTGTACCCCAGTGGGGGGGGGGGGGGGCGGTAGAGCCTGTACCCCAGTGTGAGAGGGGGAGGGGCCAGTGGATCCCGTACCCCAGTGTGAGGGGGAGGGGTCAGTGGATCCCGTACCCCAGTGAGGGGGAGGGGCCAATGGATCCCGTACCCCAGTGAGGGGGAGGGGCCAATGGATCCCGTATCCCGGTGTGACGGGGCGGGCTGGTAGCTGATTTGCTGGGAAATACCAGGATGAATCCTAATGCCTGCTCCTCCTCCGCCCCCCCCCCCCCACCGCCTCGGTTGTTCTCTCTCTCTCTCTCTCTCTCTCTCTCTCTCTCTCTCTCTCTCTCTCTCTATCACCTCCTCCTCCATCCCCTCATCTCCTCTATCCCCTCCCTAGGTGCTACATGGACACCCGGCCTCAGTGCGAGCTGTGACCTTCGCCCCATCTGGAGAGTTCCTCGCCTCGGCCTCACTGCTGGGAGAGGTGCGGCTCTGGTCGACCGCCTCGGGATTAGCGGTGGCCGGTTACCAGGCCCATCGGGGCCCCGTCACCGCGCTGCGATTCCTTGCCGATGGGCGTTACCTGCTCACCACTGGGGAGGACCATCAGGTAGGATGGCAGATCTCCCAGGACTGTGAATCAGCGTAACGGCGGCGGGGGGGGGGGGGGGAGGGGGGGAAAGAGTGTGTTACGGTCATGATGTCAAGCCCCCAAGAGCGAGCTTTACGCCAATGAAATATATTTGGAGTGTAGTCACTGTTGTAATGTAGGAAACGCGGCAGTCAATTTACACTCAGCAAGCTCCCACAACCAGCAATATGATTATTGATCAGATCATCTGTTTTAGTGATGTTGATTGAGGTATAAATATTGGACCCAGAACACTGGGGGAACATCACTGTGTTCCTCCAATAGTGGCCGTAGGATCTTTTACGTTCTGCTGAGATGGCAAACGGGGCCCTCATTTAACGACACAGCCGAAAGATGTCCCCTCCGACAGTGCGGCGCTCCCTCAACACTGCCCCTCCGACAGTGCGACACTCCCTCAGCACTGCCCGTCCGACAGTGCGACACTCCCTCAGCACTGCCCCTCCGACAGTGCGGCGCTCCCTTCAGCACTGCACCGGAAGTGTCGGCCCTGGACTATAGGCTCGAGTCTCTGGAGGGGGGGGCTCGAACCCACGACTCTCTGACTCAGAGGCGAGAGTCAGAGCCACTGAGCCACTGTTGACATGCCAGGCATGTAGGCAAGACCAGCACAGAGTAACAATACCAAAATCGGTTGAGAGAGGAAGGGATCCAGGTGTTGTGCACTGATCACTCAAGGTTCACGACCAATGCAGATGAGCCATTGCTAAAGCAGACAGGGGATTAGGTTATATTAATAGAACCATTCTATACAAGTCGAGGAGACCATTCTGTCCGTAAAAGATCCCATGGCGTATTTCGAAGGAGAGACCAACATCCCCAAAACACATGATCTGGTCGTATATCACATTGCTGGTTGTGGGATCTTGCTGTGCGTATATTGGCTGCCGCGTTTCCGACATTACAACGGTGACTATACTTTGAAAGTGCTTCTTTGGCTGTAAAGTGCTTTGAGGTGTCCTGAGGTCATGAAAGGCGCTAGAGAAATGCAAGTTACTTCGATCTTTATCACACTGCAGCTGTTGAGGTTAAATGCCATTTGCTACTCTTTGGCCCAGTTCCCCAGCGTGCCTCAGTCTGTCTCCAGAAGGTTGTACTTCCCGACTGCCTTGGATTAGATTCAGCACTGAGCGGTTGTGTGAAACTTTCTGCAAGGGTTAAATAAGATGGGCCGAATAGCCTCCCTCATCTGTAATAGCAACAATAACTTGCAGTTGTACAACACCTTTAACATAGTGAAACGTCCCAAGGTGCTTCACAGGACTGTAATCACATTAAATTTAACACCAAGCCACATTAGATATTAGGACAGGTGACCAAAAGCTGGGTCAAAGAGGTAGGTTTTAAGGAGCGTCTGAAAGTAGGAAAGAGGCGGAGAGGTTTAGGGAGGGAGTTCCAGAGCTCGGGGCCCAGGCAGCTGAAGGGCCGGACACCGATGGTGGAGCGATTATAATCAGGGATGGTCAAAAGGGCAGAATTTAAGGAGTGCAGACATCTCCAGAGGGTTGTCGGGCTGGTGGAGGTTACAGAGATGGGGAGGGGCGAGGAGAGATTTGAACACCAGGATGAGGATTTTAAAATCAAGGCCTGGCCGGACCGAGTGCCAGTGTAGGTCAGTGAGCACACTATGCTGTGATCACTGGGGTCGTGTCAGGATGTGTGGGGGGGGTGTCGTGTCAGGATGTAGGGGGCGGGGGGGGAGTAGGGTCAGGATGTGGGGGGGAACAGGGTGGGGAGGTGTAGGGTCAGGATGTGGGGAGGTGTAGGGTCAGGATGTGGGGGGTGTAGGTTCAGGATGGCGGGTAGGGGGGAACAGGATGGGGGGTTGTAGAGACCAGGGGGTGGGGGGGAGAACAGGATGACGAGAGTTTGGGAGAATGAATCAAGCCCCACACTGGTGTGTTCTGCAGGTTCGGATCTGGTCCGGGACTCTGGGCCGGGCCTGTGGACAGTACATTACAGACCAGACCTCCGCTGCCCTATGTGTGTCTGTCAGTAGGAATGGTGTGCTGATGGCTGTCGGTTACCACAGCAACCAGGTGAAAATCTTTCAGCTTGAAACAGGTACGTGTTACAGGAACGCTGTCATACCGTTCAAGGACCTGGGCTACAATCCAGTGACAGACACAGGAGATGAAGAGCTGTTCTCTCTGATGGGGGACTGGGTGGGGCAGTGGGTCAGACACTGACCTTTCACCCTCTGGGCCTGAGCTCAAATCCAGACTCAGACAGGATGTGAAGGCATCCTCTCTCTGGGGTGGTGGGTGGGAGGACGACTATCATAGAGTATCATAGAATGTACAGCACAGAAACTGGTCGTTCAGCCCAAGCGGTCAATATCGGTCTTTATGTTCCACACGGGTCTCCTCCCACCTTACTTCATCTGTCCTCGTGAGCTTATCCTTGTATTCCTCACGGGTTGGATTGAGAGAAATGGGGAGAGGTTGGGTGGGATTAAGGGACCTTTTACGTTCTCTTGAGACGGCAAATGGGGCCCTCCTTTAACATCCCATCCAAAAGATGTCCCCTCCGACAGCGCAGCGCTCCCTCGGTACTGCCCCTCCGACAGCGCAGCGCTCCCTCGGTACTGCCCCTCCGACAGTGCAGCGCTCCCTCGGTACTGCCCCTCTGACAGAGCAGCACTCCCTTGGTACTGCCCCTGGGAGTGCCAGCCCTGCATTATCGGCTTGATTTTCTGGAGGGGGGGGCTCGAACCCACGACTCTCTGACTCCAGAGGTGAGAGTGAGAGCCACTGAGCCATCGCTGACATGCCAGGCATGTTGCCAAGACCAGCACAGAGTAACAATACCAAAATCGGTCGAGAGAGGAAGGGATCCAGGTGTGGTGGATTGAGGGATCTGGGGAGAGAGTGGGTGGGATTGAGGGGCAAGGATGTGTTGGGTGGGTGAGATTGAAATTTTCCAGGGACGGGACGGTCTGTGGGCCGTACGCACAACAAACCCCCACCCCCTACCCCCGCCCCTCCTTACTGCCGGTCTGTGGGCCGTACGCCCCCTCTTCCCCCCCCCCCTCACTGCCGGTCTGTGGGCCGTACGCCCCCTTCTCACCCTCCTCACTGCCGGTCTGTGGGCCGTACGCCCCCCTCTGCCCCGGTTCTCACTCTGCCCTCTCTCTGACTAGGTGCCCTGACTGTGGAGTGCGAGGTCCCACAGGTGCCCGTGCGATGCCTGCAGTGGTTGGACGGCGAGGAGCTCCTGGTGTCTGGCTCAGATGACAACGTTCTGCGAGTGTGGCGGGTGCAGGGGTTTGGGGCAAGCTGTGAGCATCGCTGCTGGGGCCACACGAGACCCCCAGTATCCTTTTCTCACTCCCAACAATTCCTGGCTTCAGCCTCAGGTAACGGTTAACACTTTTCATATTGCTCTCCCCTCCCCCCCCCCCCATTCTCACTTTCCCCCCCCCCCCCCCCCCCCGTCTTCTCCGAACCCCCCCCCGGCCACTCCACAGACATTGTATTTCCCTGGGGTGCTGGCACATTTGCCCTTTCCCTGTTGCTCTCTGACCTCCTCCTGTTCCCGTTCCCTGTTCCCCCTCCTATTCCTTTCCCCCTTTCTCTACCTGCCTGATCTCTCCGCTCTCTCTCCCCAGATGATTTCACCGTCCTGCTCTGGACGCTGGCCGAGCTGGTGGACCGGGAAGGCTGCGCGGATGTGACCCCGGCCTGCGTGCTGAGAGGTCACTGCAACTCGGTCACCTGCTGCTCCTTCAGCCCCGATGGGCTGCGGTTGGTGACCAGCAGCAAGGACAAGGTAGGCGAGGGCCTAGTGACAGAGGGAGAAGCGAATCCACCGGCCTACATTCAGATCGTCTACACACACTCTGACCTTTCACCCTCTGCAACCTGGGGTCCAATCCAGAGCCGGGGTGAAGGTCTTCTCATGCTGGGGGTCAGTAGGTCAGACACCTACCTTTCACCCCGTGAGTCCTGGGTTTCTGCTCCTGATCACCAACCAGTGACACCTGCAGGAAAGTGCTGGGGGAGGTGGCGGTGGGGGGGGGGGGAAGAATCGGACGGAAACCACTTCGGGGCTGGGCTGAGATGGCGCCTCTGTCGTCGAATACCCTGCCGACTCCCAATGTCCAGGCTCCAGCATGCAAGGGAAGGGACATGGGGTGAGGGGTCAGAGGGCGTCCTACTCCGTGGACCAGGGAATGAGTCAGTGCCAGGTGGAATCGGGGGATTGGGCTGCAAACCTTGTCGTGCGAGTCTGACGCCCTGTTTGTTTTGGCAGAGCCTCCTGTTCTGGGACCTCACAACTCTCCCTGTCCACATCTCCCGGTCCCTGCTCTCCTGTCACCAGGACTGGATTACAGGATGTACCTGGGCCCCTCGATACGTGGTGAGTCTGTCATAACCACCTCCAGCCTGACACCCTCCCTATCTCTGTAACCTCCTCCAGCCCCTACACCCTCCCTATCTCTGTAACCTCCTCCAGCCCCTACACCCTCCCTATCTCTGTAACTACCTCCAACCTGACACCCTCCCTATCTCTGTAACCTCCTCCTGCCCCTACACCCCTCCCTATCTCTAACCTCCTCCAGCCCCTACACCCCTCCCTATCTCTGTAACCTCCTCCAGCCCCTACACCCCTCCCTATCTCTGTAACCTCCTCCAGCCCCTACACCCCTCCCTATCTCTGTAACCTCCTCCTGCCCCTACACCCCTCCCTATCTCTGTAACCTCCTCCAGCCCCTACACCCCTTCCTATTTCTGTAACCTCCTCCAGCCCCTACACCTCCCTATCTCTGTAACCTCCTCCAGCCCTATACCCTCCCTATCTCTGTAACCCCCTCCAGCCCCTACACCCCTCTCTATCTCTATAATCTCCTCCTGCCCCTACACCCCTCCCTATCTCTGTAACCTCCTCCAGCCCCTACACCCCTTCCTATTTCTGTAACCTCCTCCAGCCCCTACACCTCCCTATCTCTGTAACCTCCTCCAGCCCTATACCCTCCCTATCTCTGTAACCCCCTCCAGCCCCTACACCCCTCTCTATCTCTATAATCTCCTCCTGCCCCTACACCCCTCCCTATCTCTGTAACCTCCTCCAGCCCCTACACCCCTTCCTATTTCTGTAACCTCCTCCAGCCCCTACACCTCCCTATCTCTGTAACCCCCTCCAGCCCCTACACCCCTCCCTATCTCTGTAACCTCCTCCAGCCCCTACTCCCCTCCCTATCTCTGTAACCTCCTCCTGCCCCTACACCCCTCCCTATCTCTGTAACCTCCTCCAGCCCCTACACCCCTTCCTATTTCTGTAACCTCCTCCAGCCCCTACACCTCCCTATCTCTGTAACCTCCTCCAGCCCTATACCCTCCCTATCTCTGTAACCTCCTCCAGCCCCATACCCTCCCTATCTCTGTAACCCCCTACACCCCTCTCTATCTCTATAATCTCCTCCAGCCCCTACACCCCTCCCTATCTCTGTAACCTCCTCCTGCCCCTACACCCCTCCCTATCTCTGTAACCTCCTCCTGCCCCTACACCCCTCCCTATCTCTGTAACCTCCTCCAGCCCCTACACCCCTTCCTATTTCTGTAACCTCCTCCAGCCCCTACACCTCCCTATCTCTGTAACCTCCTCCAGGCCTACACCCTCCCTATCTCTGTAACCTCCTCCAGGCCTACAACCCACTCTATCTCTGTAACCTCCACCAGCCCTACAACCTCCCAGATGTCTGTAACCTCCTCCACCCCCTACAACCCATTCTATCTCTGCAACCTCCACCAGCCCTACAACCTCCCAGATATCTGTAACCTCCTCCACCCCCTACACCCTTCCCTATCTCTGTAACCTGCTCCAGCGTTACAACCCTTCGAGATCTCTGCGTTCCTTCATCCCTGGCCTCTTGAACATCCCTGATTATAATTGCTCCATCAGTGGCCTGGCCTTCAGCTGCCTGGGCCCCGAGCTTTGGAACTCCCTCCCTAAACTCTCCACACCTCTCCTCCTCTAAGACGCTGCTTAACACCTACCTCTTTGACCCAGCTTTTGGTCATCTGTCCTAAAGTCTCCTTATGTGCTTCGGTGTCAAATTTTGTTTGATAATCGTTCCTGTGAAGCGTCTTGGGACCTTTTACGATGTTAAAGGCATTATATAAATGCAAGTTGTTATAACCACTGGTTCCTGCTCTCCGATATTAACCTTGGATCAATGTTTGACTGATGTGTACTTTTTGCCAATGGGAATTTCCAGGAACGTTGGTTGATTGAAGGAGTCATTGGCTTCCTCTTTGCTAATGGCAGTTACCTGGTGAAGGTCATGACCCCACGTGAGGAACACAAGTAAGGTCGTGAAGGGTAGGAGTGCAGATAAGGGAAATCAGGGATCAGATGATGACGAGCTTGATTTTGAGAAACCTGTAGATTGGGAATGAAGAGGGCGTACTGAACGGGGCGTGGGAGGAATGATCTAACTTGTGCTGTACCTGCCCTGGGAGTGTTTGATGGGACAGTGTAGAGGGAGCTTTACTCTGTATCTAACCCGTGCTGTACCTGCCCGGAAAGGTTCCAATCCGATCGCTCATTCTGATTGGCTGTTCTGTCTCTGTGGCGACAGGCCTCTTGCTCCAATGATGGGACGGTTCGTCTGTGGGATCCGAACAATGGAGAATGCATCCGGGAATTAAAGGGACACACGTCCGCCGTCAGTGGGGTCTCCATCATGGTGAGTGTCAGCAACACAGGGCTTGTGGGGGGGGGGGTGTTACTGAGTGACAGTGTGAGGAAGCTGGATTAACATCAGTACAGATACAGTCAGTAACACAGAGCACTGGGGGAGGGGTTACTGAGTGAGTGTGAGGGAGCTGCATTAACATCAGTAGAGATACAGTCAGTAACACACAGTGCTGGGGGAGGGGTTACTGAGTGACAGTGTGAGGGAGTTGGATTAACATCAGTAGAGATACAGTCAGTAACGGTGCTGGGGGAGGGGTTACTGAGTGAGTGTGAGGGAGCTGGATTAACATCAGTAGAGATACAGTCAGTAACACAGAGCACTGTGGGTGGGGTTACTGAGTGACAGTGTGAGGGAGCTGGATTAACATCAGTAGAGATAGTCAGTAACACAGAGCACTGGGGGTGGGGTTACTGAGTGACAGTGTGAGGGGAGAGCGGACGGGTGGTGGTGGGGGGGAAAAGACCCTGTTGCTATTCTTACCCCGTGCTCCCACCCTTTATATTCCAGGCGGATCTTGTGCTGTCGGTCAGCGGGACCGGGGACCTGGTGGTGTGGAAGGAGTCGGGAGCTGCCGTTACCACCATCCACGCCCACCCTCGCCGCATCAATCACCTGGCGGCCTTCAACAAACCAGGGTCTGCGGTGCAAGCAGAGCGCGGTGAGAGAAGGGCTGTTCACCGCACCCTCCCCCACCCCCCCACTCCCCGAGGGGTATCTCCATACCATCAATCTCATAATAGTCCCATAGCCCTATATCAATCCCATAGCCCTGTATCAATCCCAAACTAATCCCACTGTCCCGCTCTCTACCCATAGCCCTGTATCAATTCCAAACTAATCCCACTGCCCCGTTCTCTTCCCATAGCACTATATCAATTCCAAACTAATCCCACTGTTCCGCTCTCTCGGTACCAACGATATAGGTATAAAACGGGATGAGGTCCTACAAGACGAATTTAGGGAGCTAGAAGATAAATTTAAAAAGTAGGACCTCAAAAGTGGTAATCTCCAGATTGCTACCAGTGCCACATGCTAGTCAGAGTAGGAATCGCAGGATTGCTCAGATGAATACGTGGCTTAAGGAGTGGTGGAGAAGGGAGGGATTCAAATTTCTGGGATATTGGAACCGGTTCTGGGGGAGGTGGGACCAGTACAAATTGGACGGTCTGCACCTGGGCTGCACCGGAACCAATGACCTAGAGGGAGTGTTTGCTAGTGCTGTTGGGGAGGGGTTAAACTAATATGGCAGGGGGATGGGAACCGATGCAGGGAGACAGAGGGAAGTAAAATGGGGGCAGAAGCAAAAGACAGAAAGAAGAAAAGTAAAAGTGGAAGGCAGAGAAACTCAAAGCAAAAAGGGCCACATTTCAGCAAACTTCTAAAGGGGCAAAATGTGTTAAAAAGACAAGCCTGAAGGATCTGTGCCTCAATGCAGGACTATTCGGAATAGAGTGATCATGGCTGGGAACTTAACATCCAGGGGTATTCAACATTTAGAAAGGATAGACAGAAAGGAAAAGGAGGTGGGGTGGCGTTGCTGGTTAAAAAGGAAATTAATGCAAGAGTAAGGAAGGACATTAGCTTGGATGATGTGGAATCGGTATGGGTGGAGCTGCGGAATACCAAAGGGCAGAAAACGCTAGTGGGAGTTGTGCACAGAACACCAAACAGTAGTAGTGAGGTTGGGGACAGCATCAAACAAGAAATTAGGGATGCGTGCAATAAAGATACAGCAGTTATCATGGGCGACTTTAATCTACATATTGATTGGGCGAACCAAACTGGTAGCAATGTGGTGGAGGAGGATTTCCTAGAGTGTATTAGGGATGGTTTAATAGACCAATATGTCGAGGAGCCAACTAGAGGGCTGGCCATCCTAGACTGGGTGACGTGTAATGAGAAAGTACTAATTAGCAATCTTGTGCGAGGCCCCTTGGGGAAGAGTGACCATAATATGGTAGAATTCTTAATTAAGATGGAGAGTGATAGTTAATTCCGAGACTAGGGTCCTGAACTTAAGGAAAGGTAACTTCGATGATATAAGATGTGAATTGGCTAGAATAAACTGGCGAGTGATACTTAAAGGGTTGATGGTGGATAGGCAATGGCAAACGTTTAAAGATCACATGGATGAACTTCAACAATTGTACATCCCTGTCTGGAGTAAAAATCAAACGGGGAAGGTGGCTCAACCGTGGCTAACAAGGAAAATTAAGGATAGTGTTAAATCCAAGGAAGAGGCATATAAATTGGCCAGACAAAGCAGCAAACCTGAGGACTGGGAGAATTTTATAATACAGCAGAGGAGGACAAAGGGTTTAATTAGGAGTGGGAAAATAGAATATGAGAGGAAGCTTGCTGGGAACATAAAAACTGACTTCAAAAGCTTCTATAGATATGTGAAGAGAAAAAGATTAGTGAAGACAAACGTAGGTCCCTTGCAGTCAGATTCAGGTGAATTTATAATAGGGAACAAAGAAATGACAGACCAGTTAAACAAATACTTTGGTTCTGTCTTTACGAAGGAAGACACAAATAACCTTCTGGAAATACTAAGGGACCGAGGGTCTAGTGAGCAGGAGGAACTGAAGGAAATCCTTATTAGGTGGGAAATTGTGTTAGGGAAATTGATGAGATTGAAGGGCGATAAATCCCCGGAGCCTGATGGTCTGCATTCCAGAGTACTGAAGGAAATAGTCCTAGAAATAGTGGATGCATTGGTGATCATTTTCCAACGGTCTATCGACTCTGGATCGGTTCCTATAGACTGGAGGGTACCTAATGTAACACCACTTTTTAAGAAGGGAGGGAGAGAGAAAACGGATAATTATAGACCGGTTAGCCTGACATCAGTAGTGGGGAAAATGTTGGAATCAATTATTAAAGATGAAATAGCAGCACATTTGGAAAGCAGTGACTGGATCAGCCCAAGTCAGCATGGATTTATGAAGGGGAAATCCTGCTTGATAAATCCTCTAGAATTGTTTGAGGATGTAACTGGTAGAGTGGACAAGGGAGAATCGGTGGATGTGGTGTATTTGGACTTTCAAAAGGCTTTTGACAAAGGTCCCACACAAGAGATTGGTGTGCAAAATTAAAGCACATGGTATTGGGGGTAATGTACTGACATGGATAGAGAACTGGTTGGCAGACAGGAAGCAGAGAGTCGGGATAAACGGGTCCTTTTCAGAATGGCAGACAGTGACTAGTGGGGTGCTACAGGGCTCAGTGCTGGGATCCCAGCTATTTACATTATACATTAATGATTTGGATGAGGGAATTGAGTGTAATATCTCCAAGTTTGCAGATGACACTAAGCTGTGTGGCGGTGTGAGCTGTGAGGAGGATGCTAAGAGGCTGCAGGGTGACTTAGACAGGTTAGTTGAATGGGCAAACGAGTGGCAGATGCAGTATAATGTGGATAAATGTGAGGTCATCCACTTTCGTAGCAAAACCACGAAGGTAGAATATTATTTGAATGGTGGCAGATTAGGAAAAGGGGAGATGCAACGAGACCTGGGTGTCATGGTACATCAGTCATTGAAAGTTGGCAAACAGGTACAGTAGGCGCTGAAGAAGGCAAATGGTAGCTAGGGGATTTGAGTATAGTAGCAGGGAGATTTTACTGAAGTTGTACAGGGCCTTGGTGAGGCCTCACCTGGAATATTGTGTTCAGTTTTGGTCTCTTAATCTGAGGAAGGACATTCTTGCTATTGAGGGAGTGCAGCGAAGGTTCACCAGACTGATTCCCGGGATGGCAGGACTGACATATGAGGAGAGACTGGATTGACTAGGCCTCTATTCACTGGAGTTTAGAAAGATGAGAGGGGATCTCAGAGAGACATATAAAATTCTGATGGGGCTGGACAGGTTAGATGCAGGAAGAATGTTAGGGAAGTTCAGAACCAAGGGACACAGTCTTAGGATAAGGGGTAAGCCATTTAGGACTGAGCGGAGGAGAACCTTCTTCACTCAGAGTTGTTAACCTGTGGATGCCAGTTCATTGGATGTATTCAAGAGGGAGTTAGATATGGCCCTTACGGCTAAAAGGATCAAGGGTTATGGAGAGAAGCAGGAAAGGGGTACTGAGGTGAATGATTAGCCATGATCTTATTGAATGGCGGTGCAGGCCCGAAGGGCCGAATGACCCATGCAAGGTCTGGAGAAAGAGTCAGACTGAATGCTGTGAGCGCAAAGTAAAGTGTGTCCTTAGTCTTTTATTGCAGGTCTCCAGAGTGCCTCTCCAACCTGTGAAGCCCTCTTAAATACTTATGCTCCCAAGGAATTATGAGATCCCTTGGGACTCTGGGGAATGGGCCCTCTGGTGGCTGTACACAATATATACAAGTCCAGATACATAACAACATTCCACCCTAAAGTCAATAGTGTAACTATTTACAATCTGAGTCGATCTGGGACCCTTCTTGACCTGGTTGATCGTCTCGGTGTGAAGGCTGGTGTTGTTGAGTCATGTGTTGGTCCCTCGCTGGGTTGCTGTGCAGCTGGCCTTGCTGGGCTGCCTGGTGTGTTGGGCCCTGCAGCGCTGCTGTGGAAGATGGTTTCTGCTTTCTGGTCAACCGTGATGCCGGTTCCCACTGGTGTGTGTGTTGGGGGATCAAAAAAGGTAGGGTCCAAGATGGGTTGCTCAGGGTAGTCCATGAATCTGAGTTTGATTTGGTCCTGGTGTTTCTGGTGAATGAGTCCATTTGAAAGTTTGATCCAAAACTCTCTGCTCCCCTCTTTAGCCACGACAGTGCCGGGAAGCCACTTGGGACCTTGTCCATAGTTTAATACCAAATACAAGATCATTGACTTCAATCTCGCATGACACATTTGCGCTATAATGGTATGCACTTTGTTGAAGCTGCCTACTCTCTAGCTGTTCATGTAGATCCGGGTGAACTAGCCAGAGCCTTGTCTTAAGTGCTCTTTTCATGAGCAGTTCAGCAGATGGGATCCCAGAGAATGAGTGGGGTCTCATGCGGTAGCTAAGCAGGACTCAGTATAGGGGAGTCTGCAGTGAGCCTTCAGTTACCCTCTTCAAGCCTTGCTTGATGGTTTGCACTGCTCTCTGCCTGACCATTGGACGCAGGTTTAAACGGGGCAGAGATGACATGTTTGATCCTGTTACGGGTCATAAATTCTTTGAACTCAGCACTGGTAAAACATGGCCCGTTGTTACTCACCAGGACATCGGGTAAGCCATGTGTGGCAAACGTGGCCCGCAGGCTTTCAGTGGTGGCAGCGGAAGTGCTAGCCGACATTATCTCACATTCAATCCACTTGGAGTATGCGTCTCCAACCACAAGGAACATTTTACCCAAGAACACGCCTGCATAGTCGACGTGTACCCTAGACCACGGTTTGGAAAGCCAAGACCATAAACTTAGTGGCGCCTCCCTGGGTACATTGCTTAACTGCGAGCTTGTATTACATCTGTGAATGCAGGACTTTTAAGTCCGCATCGATACTGGGCCACCACACATGGGATCGAGCTATCGCTTTCATCATTACGATGCCTGGGTGGGTACTGTGAAGGTCATTGATGAAGGTGTCTCTGCCCTTCTTGGGGACCACTACTCGATTGCCCCACAGAAGGCAGTCTGCCTGTATAGACATTTCATCTTTGCACTTTATCTCTTCCTGCATTTCCACTGGGACATGGACCAGCTCCCGTGAAGCACACAGCTTTTGACTAGAGATAATAAGTGGTCCCGTCTTGTCCAGGTTTTGATCTGCCGGGCAGGGGACGGGTGATTGCTCACTTTCAAATATTTCCATAACCATGGCTATATCTGCGAGCTGCGCCATTTCCACTCCCGTGCTGGGCAATGGCAGCCGACTGAGAGCATCGGCGCAGTTTTCTGTGCCTGGCCTGTGACGGATGGTGTAGTTGTATGCGAACAACGTGAGCGTCCATCTCTGGATGCGGGCTGATGCGTTGGTATTTATCCCTTTGCTCTCGGAAAACAGGGCTATAAGTGGCTTATGGTCAGTTTCCAATTCGAATTTTAGCCCAAACAGGTATTGATGCATTTTCTTTACCCCATAGACACACGCTAACACTTCTTTTTCAATCATGCTGTCAGCTCTCTTGGCCTTAGACAGACTCCTGGATGCATAAGCAACCGGTTGCAATTTCCCGAAATCATTAGCTTGTTGTAATACACACCCGACGCCATATGATGACGCATCACATGCTCGTACCAAAAGCTTACCTGGATCATACAACACAAGCAATTTCTTTGAGCATAACAATTTTCTCGCTTTTACAAAGGCATTTTCTTGGCTTTTGCCCCAAACCCATTTGCCCCCTTTTCATGGTAAGACATGTCGTGGTTCTAGCAGGGTGCTGAGACCCGGTAAGGTGTTACCAAAGTAATTCAAGAGTCCCAGGAACAACCACAGCTCCGTCACGTTCTGTGGCCTCGGTACGTTCTCGATTGCCTCCGTCTTCGCGTTGGTGGGCCTGATGCCGTCCGCCGCAATCCTCCTTCCCAAGAACTCCACTTCAGGCGCCAGGAAAATGCACTTCGAGCGTTTTAACTTGAGCCCCATGCGGTTGAGCTGACTAAGAACCTCCTCCAGGTTCTGCAGATGCTCGACTGTGTTCCGACCTCTGACCAAGGTGTCGTCCTGGAAGACCACGGTGTGTGGGACCAACTTCAGTAAACTTTCCATGTTTCTCTGGAATATCGCCGCCGCTGATCAGATTCCAAATGGGCATCTGTTATAAACAAAAAGACCTTTCTGCATGTTGATGCAGGTGAGGGCCTTCGATGATTCCTCTAGTTCCTGCGTCATGTAGGCAGTGGTCAGATCCAGCTTCATGACTGTCTTTCCTCCCGCCAGTGTTGCAAAGAGGTCGTCGGTTTTTGGAAGTGGGTATTGTTCCTGCAGGGAGAAATGATTAATAGTTACTATGTAATCACCACAGATTCTGACAGTGCCGTCTCCCTTGAGGACTGGGATAATAGGACTGGCCCACTCGCTGAACTCGATCAATGAGATGATGCCCTCTCTTTGTAGTCGGTCGAGCTCAATTTTTATCTGTTCTCTCAGCATGTATGGTACTGCTCTCACCTTGTGATGGATGGGTCGCGCCCCCAGTATTAAGTGGATCTGCACTTTTGCTCCTTGGAATTTCCTGATGCCTGGTTCGAACAGCAAAGGAAATTTGTTTAAGACCTGGACACACGAAGTGTCGTCAGCGGGCGATAGCGCTCAGATGTCATCCCAATTCCAGCGTATCTTTCCCAGCCAGCTCCTGCTGAGCAGCGTGGGACCATCGCCCGGTACCACCCAGAGTGATAGCTTGTGCACTGCTCCATCGTAGGAGACCTTTACAGTAGCACTGCCGATTATAGGAATCCATTATTTTGTGTAAATTCTTAGTTTTGTGCGAATTGGAGTTAAGACTGGCCCTGAGGCCTTGTTGCACCACAACCTTTCGAAAGTCTTTTTGCCCATGATGGACTGGCTCGTGCCCGTGTCCAGCTCCATTGACACTGGGAATCCATTTAGTTCAACCTTCAGCATTATTGGGGGACAATTTGTGGTGAATGTGTGCACCCCATGTACCTCTGCCTCCTCTATCAGAGTTTCGTCGTGATCCTCCGTGGATCTGTCCTCCTCTGCAACGTGGTGGTTTGCAGGTTTAGCAGGCCTAGCAGCTCACCTGCACACTCTTTGGAGGTGTCCCATTGTTCCACAGCCCTTGCAAATGTATCCTTTGAATCGGCGTGAATGGAAACAATGATCACCCCCGCAGCGCCAACAAGGTGTTAATGGCCTTGCATTCATCACCCTTGATGGTGGACTCGGACTCTGCGGACGTGTAGCTGCAGGTATGTGAGACCTGCCCTGTCCGTTATGATTCGAAAACAACATCACTTTGTTCACAGTACTTGTAGCAGCACTTGTGTGCTGAGCGATTTGCTTAGTTTAGTATTGTCACTGGTGGCAATGAAAGCCTGGGCTATCGCTGTGGCCTTACTCAAGGTTGGGGTCTCTACAGTGAAATGTTTGCGAAGTGTGGTTTCGTGGCCAATGCCAAGTATGAAAAAGTCTCTGAGCATGTGCTCCAAATGTCCTTCAAATTCGCAATGTCCTGCAAGGTGTCTTAGCTCGGCGACGTAACTCGGCAACATAACTCGCTACTTCCTGGTCTTCAGATCTTTTGTAGGTGTAGAACCGGTACCTCGCCATCAGAACGCTTTCCTTCAGGTTCAAATGCTGTCAGACCAGTGTGCAGAAATCATCGTACGATTTCTCCGTGGGTTTCACTGGAGTGAGCAGATTCATCATGAGGCCATACGCTGGTGCCCCACAGACGTTGAGGATGATTGCTCTGTTTGGCAGTGCTCTCTCCCCCATCTAGCTCATTGGCCACAAAGTATTGGTCGAGTCGCTTCACAAAAGATTCACAATCATCTCCCTCCGAGAATTTCTCCAGAATGCCCACTGTTCTCTGCATCTTTGGGTTCGTTATCTGTATCTCGTCGCCAGTTGTAGTGTATGGAGAAAGAGTCAGACTGAACACTGAGCTCAAAGTAAAGTGTGACCTTAGTCTTTTATTGCAGGTCTCCAAAGTGCCTCTCCAACCTGTGGAGCCTTCTTAAATACCTGTGCTCCCTTGGGACTCCGGGGAATGAGCCGTCTGGTGGCTGTACAGAGTAAATACAAGTCCAGATACATAACAGTCTACTCCTGTACCTATTTTCTATGTTTCTCTCCCATAGCCCTGTATCAATCCCAAACTAATCATAAAAACATAGAAACATAGAAAATAGGTGCAGGAGTAGGCCATTCGGCCCTTTGAGCCTGCACCACCATTCAATAAGATCATGGCTGATCATTCACCTCAGTACTCCTTTCCTGCTTTCTCTCCATACCCCTTGATCCTTTTAGCAATAAGGGCCATATCTAACTCCCTCTTGAATATATCCAATGAACTGAACTGGCATCAACAACTCTCTTCGGTAGGGAATTCCACAGGTTAACAACTCTGAGTGAAGAAGTTTCTCCTCATCTCAGTCCTAAATGGCTTACCCCTTATCCTTAGACTGTGTCCCCTGGTTCTGGACTTCCCCAACATCGGGAACATTCTTCCTGCATCTAACCTGTCCAGTCCCATCAGCATTTTATATGTCTCTGAGATCCCCTCTCATCTTTCTAAGCTCCAGTCTCTCCTCATATGTCAGTCCTGCCATCCTGGGAATCAGTCTGGTGAACCTTCGCTGCACTCCCTCAATAGCAAGAACGTCCTTCCTCAGATTAGGAGACCAAAACTGAACACAATATTGCTGGTGAGGCCTCACTAAGGCCCTGTACAACTGCAGTAAGACCTCCCTGCTCCTAGACTCAAATCCCCTAGCTATGAAGGCCAACATACCATTTGCCGCCTTCACCACCTGCTGTACCTGCATGCCAACTTTCAATGATTGATGTACCATAACACACAGGTCTCGTAGTGTCATCTGCAAACTTGGAGATATTGCACTGAATTCCTTCATCTAAATCATTAATGTATATTGTAAATAGCTGGGGTCCCAGCACTGAGCCCTGCGGCACCCCACGAGTCACTGCCTGCCATTCTGAAAAGGATCCCACTGCCCCGCTCTTCTCCATAGCCCTGTATCAATCTCAAACTAATCCCACTGCCCTGCTCTCTTCTCCATAGCCCTGTATCAATCTCAAACTAATCCCACTGCCCCGCTCTCTCCATAGCCCTGTATTAATCCCAAACTAATCTCACTGCCCCGCTCTCCTCCATAGCCATGTATCAATCTCAAACTAATCCCACTGCCCCGCTCTCCTCCATAGCCCTGTATCAATCTCAAACTAATCCCACTGCCCTGGTCTCCCCCCATAGTCCTGTATCAATCTCAAACTAATCCCACTGCCCCGCTCTCTCCCCATAGCCCTGTATCAATCCCAAACTAATCCCACTGCCCCGCTCTCTCCCCATAGCCCTGTATCAATCCCAAACTAATCTCACTGCCCCGCTCTCTCCCCATAGCCCTGTATCAATCCCAAACAAATCACACTGCCCCGCTCTCCCCCTTGGGGATCGCGCAGGAAGAATGGGGTTCATCAGTGAGATGCCAGGGGCAATCCTGTGTTTGCCCTGTCCCAGCGGTGGCAGGAGGGGGACAGTGCCCCTGTTGTGGGGGGGGGGGCATGTCAGTGCCCCTGTTGGGGGGCAGTGCCCCTGTTGTGGGGGTGGTGTGACGGGAACAGGTGAGAGGGAGAGTCTCGGAGTGAGTCGGTGCTGAACCGCTCGGTTCCTTCACTCCACAGAACAAGGAGAGCTGCCCGAGACATTAACCGTGGTGACTGCGAGCGATGACGGCTCGGTCAGGATCTGGCAGCCCCTGCAGGTGAGCATTTCAGCTACACTTTAAACACATTTCTGTATTAGTCAACACTCTCTCTCTCTCTCTGCCACTCTCTTCAACACTGTCTCTCACTCTGTCTCTCACTCTGTCTCTCACTCTGTCTCTCACTCTGTCTCTCACTCTGTCTCTCACTCTGTCTCTCACTCTGTCTCTCACTCTGTCTCTCACTCTGTCTCTCACGCTGTCTCTCACGCTGTCTCTCACGCTGTCTCTCACGCTGTCTCTCACGCTGTCTCTCACGCTGTCTCTCACGCTGTCTCTCACGCTGTCTCTCACGCTGTCTCTCACGCTGTCTCTCACGCTGTCTCTCACGCTGTCTCTCACGCTGTCTCTCACGCTGTCTCTCACGCTGTCTCTCACGCTGTCTCTCACGCTGTCTCTCACGCTGTCTCTCACGCTGTCTCTCACGCTGTCTCTCACGCTGTCTCTCACGCTGTCTCTCACGCTGTCTCTCACGCTGTCTCTCACGCTGTCTCTCACGCTGTCTCTCACGCTGTCTCTCACGCTGTCTCTCACGCTGTCTCTCACGCTGTCTCTCACGCTGTCTCTCACGCTGTCTCTCACGCTGTCTCTCACGCTGTCTCTCACGCTGTCTCTCACGCTGTCTCTCACGCTGTCTCTCACGCTGTCTCTCACGCTGTCTCTCACGCTGTCTCTCACGCTGTCTCTCACGCTGTCTCTCACGCTGTCTCTCACGCTGTCTCTCACGCTGTCTCTCACGCTGTCTCTCACGCTGTCTCTCACGCTGTCTCTCACGCTGTCTCTCACGCTGTCTCTCACGCTGTCTCTCACGCTGTCTCTCACGCTGTCTCTCACGCTGTCTCTCACGCTGTCTCTCACGCTGTCTCTCACGCTGTCTCTCACGCTGTCTCTCACGCTGTCTCTCACGCTGTCTCTCACGCTGTCTCTCACGCTGTCTCTCACGCTGTCTCTCACGCTGTCTCTCACGCTGTCTCTCACGCTGTCTCTCACGCTGTCTCTCACGCTGTCTCTCACGCTGTCTCTCACGCTGTCTCTCACGCTGTCTCTCACGCTGTCTCTCACGCTGTCTCTCACGCTGTCTCTCTCGCTGTGTCACTCTCACACTTTCACACACTATCTATCTCTCACACACACACTCATTCTCTCACAATGCAGGCTCATTGGCTCACACTCTCTGACACAACTCCCTCCCTCCCGCTCGCTCGCCCACCCGCTCACTCACTCCCTCCCTCCCTCCCGCCCTCTCGCACCACTGTGAAGCCTCAGGCTGGATTCCTTGTGGCGAAGGGCACGTGATGGTTGAACTCATTCACCATGGCCTGCACTGGGACATGTCCTGTGAGTGTGTAAAAACCTTGCACTAACGGCTTGTCTCTGCTCCCTCCAGGCGGACGAGGTGTCGACGCTGACGGGTCACAGTGCTCCCGTCTCCAGTGCTGCTGTCAGGGACCGTGTCCCCTTCTTCCTGACCGTCGGGGCTGACCGAACTGTGCGACAGTGGGACGTCCCTCCCGGGAAAGGTAGGTCAGACCCCCACCCCCTGCCCTAACCCTGCTGGGGCGTGTCACAGCAAGCAGTGTGATACGCAGCACCAACCTAACTCCATTTAAAAGTAGCTTTTAAAATTACACTCCCCTCTCTGGTCTGGGATTTCCCAAGCGCATGGTCATGTGATCTTTGTGTGTCATATGTTACTACACCAATATCGTACCCAGCGCTCTGGGGTGTGGGTGGTGTTTATGTCGAAGACCAGGTATATGCTGCATGGTTATCAATAGGTTGCGTATCTGGACCCCACAAGTCCCAGCCACGGCGGCTGATTGACTAATTCACCCCTCAATCACACCTGGCGATGCACTCCTGTAAGTGACTGGATTAATTTCATGCAGTCATTTGTGTTGGTTGGGCCTGTACTCATTGGAATTCAGAAGAACGAGAGGTGATCTTATCGAAACGTATAAGATTATGAGGGGCCTTGACAGGATGGATGCAGAGAGGATGTTTCCACTATAGGGGAGACTAGAACTAAATGGCAAGATCTTGGAATAAGGGGCCGCCCATTTAAAACTGAGATGAGGAGAAATTTATTTTGTGTTGTAAATCTGTGGAATTTGCTGCCTCAGAGAGTTATGTAAGCTGGGACATTGAATAAATTTAAGACAGAAATAGACAGTTTCTTAAACAATAAGGGGTTATGGGGAGTGGGCGGGGAAGTGAAGCTGAGTCCATGATCGGATCAGCCATGATCTTATTGAATGGTGGAGCAGGCTCGAGGGGTGATATGGCCTGCTACTGTTCCTATTTCTTGTGTTACATTAACCATCCTTCACACACGTCGTGTTACTGGAGTAATAATCCTGCCTTTATCGGGAGACTCTGCTGTAGTTTGAAGAGGCCCCCGTTTGGAGACACTGGGGCCTAAATTCATGGCCGCCAGAAAGCTGGCGCACATTCTGTTTGTAAAAGTTTTTATCGTCGGGGTGGAAGTGCGGCGGAGGTGGGGGTGGGCCCCAGTCTCCGCCGCTGTCACTCAGGTGGTGACCGTACGTGTGTGCGGCACCACGTGTCTCCCCTCATTTACAGGGGAGAAAGACAGCGTTTTCTTCAGTTGGCCACTGGCCCAGCGAGGGTTTCGGTTGGGTCAGTGAGCTGGCACCCGAGAGGGGCTGCCAGGCTGCCTGTTGGCGGCCTGCCCGAACCCGGGCCATAAATGTCGGGCCAATCGGGAAGTTGGCCAGCAAAAAAAAAAAACCCCACCTGGCGGCGGTGATAGTGCGCCCTCCCTCCTGTTAAAGGGCCACCGTGCTGCTGTGGCTCACACACGAGAAACCAGGTGCACTGACACAATGAGCTGTTGGGGGCACTGCGCAGCGGATCGTGGATTTGTTGAGGTAGATTTTGTGGGAGATGCGATGGAAGTGTGGGAGAGCGGCAATGGGCGCTGTCGGCAGCAGCGGGCCGCAAGTGGGGACCGCCCGCAAAACCCCCGGCTGAGTCTGGATCGTGACGGCCAATGGACAGCAACTCGCCGGCCACTCGATTCTGCCTCATGGCCGCTGCACGACGGCAGTAACGGGCTTTACCCGGACCCTGAATTTAGGCCCCACAATGTTTAAAGAGACTCTCTTTGCCATAACTCCTACCCTGCCTCCAGCGCATTGGCTGTGTCAGTAATGTCAATACTCAGTGCATCAATATTTTAAAATCTTAACAGAATAACAGCTGAAGCATAGATATGTTGGCTCAAAACCTGCTAGAATTCTTTACACAAACCCTTTGTTTAAATTGCTTGAAGCCAACGCCTCCTGCTCACTGAGCTTCCCCTGTGGAATCTTAACGGCCAAATCAAAGCCAGGGGTCAGCCCCGAGGGTGGCACTGTCGCCTCAGAGCATCCCGGGTTTGAGTTTCCCCTTCGGAGACTCGAGCCTCATAATCCAGGCCCGACATTGCCGGTGCCTGTACTGAGGCAGCGCCACGCTGTGGGAGGGTCAGTGCTGAGGCAGCGCCGCGCTGTGGGAGGGTCAGTACTGAGGCAGCGCCGCGCTGTGGGAGGGGCGGTACTGAGGCAGCACCGCGCTGTGGGAGGGTCAGTACTGAGGCAGCGCCGCGCTGTGGGAGGGTCAGTACTGAGGCAGCGCCGCGCTGTGGGAGGGGCGGTACTGAGGCAGCACCGCGCTGTGGGAGGGTCAGTACTGAGGCAGCACCGTGCTGTGGGAGGGGCGGTACTGAGGCAGCACCGTGCTGTGGGAGGGGTGGTACTGAGGCAGCACCGTGCTGTGGGAGGGTCAGTACTGAGGCAGCACCGTGCTGTGGGAGGGGCGGTACTGAGGCAGCGCCGTGCTGTGGGAGGGGCGGTACTGAGGCAGCACCGCGCTGTGGGAGGGGCGGTACTGAGGCAGCACCGCGCTGTGGGAGGGGCGGTACTGAGGCAGCACCGCACTGAGGGAGGGGGCGGTACTGAGGCAACGCCGCACTGAGGGAGGGGGCGGTACTGAGGCAGCACCGCGCTGTGGGAGGGGGCGGTACTGAGGGAGCACCGCGCTGTGGGAGGGTCTGTACTGAGGCAGCACCGCGCTGTGGGAGGGTCTGTACTGAGGCAGCGCCGCGCTGTGGGAGGGTCTGTACTGAGGCAGCGCGGCGCTGTGGGAGGGTCTGTACTGAGGCAGCACCGCGCTGTGGGAGGGTCTGTACTGAGGCAACACCGCGCTGTGGGAGGGTCTGTACTGAGGCAGCACCGCGCTGTGGGAGGGTCGGTACTGAGGGAGCGCCGCGCTGTGGGAGGGGCGGTACTGAGGGAGCGCTGCGCTGTGGGAGGGTCTGTACTGAGGCAGCACCGCGCTGTGGGAGGGTCGGTACTGAGGGAGCGCCGCGCTGTGGGAGGGTCTGTACTGAGGGAGCGCCGCGCTGTGGGAGGGTCTGTACTGAGGCAGCACCGCGCTGTGGGAGGGGTGGTACTGAGGGAGCGCCGCGCTGTGGGAGGGGGCGGTACTGAGGCAGCACCGCGCTGTGGGAGGTTCGGTACTGAGGCAGCACCGCGCTGTGGGAGGGTCGGTACTGAGGCAGCGCCGCGCTGTGGGAGGGGTGGTACTGAGGGAGCGCCGCACTGAGGGAGGGGCGGTACTGAGGCAGCGCCGCGCTGTGGGAGGGTCTGTACTGAGGGAGCGCCGTGCTGTGGGAGGGGTGGTACTGAGGGAGCGTGCACTGTTGGAATGTCAGCACTAAGGGAGCGCCGCGCTGTGGGAGGGGTGGTACTGAGGGAGCGTGCACTGTTGGAATGTCAGCACTGAGGGAGCGCCGCACTGAGGGAGGGGCGGTACTGAGGCAGCACCGCGCTGTGGGAGGGTCTGTACTGAGGGAGCGCCGTGCTGTGGGAGGGGTGGTACTGAGGGAGCGTGCACTGTTGGAATGTCAGCACTGAGGGAGCGCCGCACTGAGGGAGCGTGCATTGTTGGAATGTCAGCACTGAGGGAGCGCCGCGCTGTGGGAGGGGTGGTACTGAGGGAGCGTGCACTGTTGGAATGTCAGCACTGAGGGAGCGCCGCGCTGTGGGAGGGTCGGTACTGAGGGAGCGTGCACTGTTGGAATGTCAGCACTGAGGGAGTGCCGCGCTGTGGGAGGATTGGTACTGAGGGAGCGTGCACTGTTGGAATGTCAGCATTGAGGGAGCGCCGCGCTGTGGGAGGGTCGGTACTGAGGGAGCGTGCACTGTTGGAATGTCAGCACTGAGGGAGCGCCGCGCTGTGGGAGGGTCGGTACTGAGGGAGCGTGCACTGTTGGAATGTCAGCACTGAGGGAGCGCCGCGCTGTGGGAGGGTCGGTACTGAGGGAGCGTGCATTGTTGGAATGTCAGCACTGAGGGAGTGTAGAACTGTTGGAGATGTTGGCTTTTGGATGGATGTTAAACCGGGCCCCTATCTGCCCTGTCAGTTGGACATATTACATCCCACAGCCAATATTCGAAGAGCAGGGGAGTTTTCCCCGATGTCCTGGGGCCAATATTTATCCCTCAACCAACATCACTGAAACACATTATCTGGTCATTATTTCATGCCTGCGGGATCTTGCTGTGAACAAATTGGTTTCCCTGTTTCCGACACTGCAACAGTGACTGCACTTGAAGAGTGCTTCATTAGCTATGCAGTGCTTTGGGACGTCCTGAAGTTTTGAAAGGTGCAGGGCTGTGGGGAAAATGCAGGGTCGTGGGCCGAGCTGAGGTGTTGTAGAGAGTCGGCTCGGGCTCAACGGGCCGAATGGCCTCCTGTGCTGTCACCGTTCTATGATTGTATCCCTCCATGTGTTTGCCTCTATCACACAGCACATTCTCATCACACAAAGATATTCATGCTCACTTCCTATTAGATTACACACTATCCTACACTGCCCTGTAACTCTCTACAGCCAGGTGTTCTGCTGCTTGACTCCTCTTCCGTTCCCCAATTTGTCTCTCCAGGTTTGGAAGATCCATCATGTCATCGAGGTGCAGTCACTGCCCTCTGCTGGTCACCTTCTGGGACGTTCCTGGTATCCGGCAGTCAGAGTGGAGAACTCAAGGTGTGGAGTTCTGGGATAGCTTTACACAGCATCCAGGTGGGAATCTGTGGCAAACCTTTAGTTTGACATTTTAGTTCCTGACATCCTCCGCATTTGTCCCTTCCCCTGAATAGGGGGTGAAATCACTCACTTAAATATAAATTAATATTCTGTAATAAGTCTGCTTTTGTGGTTTAGCCTGAAACACGATCTGTTTGTCCGAGCAATTGGGAAGCTACAGACCTATTTAAGTTGTAAGGCAGGTCACAGGAGAGTGGGGAACTGGCTTGTTGCTCTGACCACGAATGGAGAGTGTTGGAAGAATCGCAGGTTGTAACCTGAAGTGGCTGATCACTCTGGTCAGGCCCGATGGTGAGTGCTGGTCACTAGGGCCATGAGCTGAATGCCCAGGCACTGGAAGCTTGACACTGATCTTCAACATTGGAGGACTGAGTTCAAAGGCGGTCCCCGTTCACGCCCGGTCTCCCATCTCCCCCCCCCCCCTCCCCCCCCCCCGTTCACGCCCCGGTCCCATTTCCGCCTCCACCCCAACGTCCCCTTCTCCTCCCCATCTCCCCCGGTCCCCCGTTTCCCCCCCCCGTGGTCCCCCGTTCACGCCCCGGTCCCATTTCCGTCCCCTTCTCCCCCCAGTCCCTGTTTTCTCCCCACTCAGACCCCTTTCTCACACAGCACTCCGTCCCGCACCATCCCATTCTCACACCTTATCCCCATTCTGCCCATCACCCCTTTCTCCAGGCCCTTTTAAATGGTTCTATACTCTCGACAAGCTGATCTTGATTCTCATTCACCACTGTTGCTGGCCGCTCATTCCCTGTCCGAGCAAGTTCCCACGACCCTCTCCCTCATTCTTTTGGTGCTGACCTTAAATTGATGCCCTCCAGCTACCCACTCACCCCCTGGCGGGAATCATTTTCTCCAACTTCCTGAACCAAAACCCCTCAGGGTTTTGAACCGCTCTATCAGAACTCCTCAACCTGCTCTGACCTAATGAAACAGTTTGAATCTCTTAGCCCCTCCTGGGATCATTCCACTGAATCTCTTCCCCACCCTCTCCACGGCCTTGACATCCTTCCTAAAGCAAGGCACCAAACCAGGAGGTGAACAAGAGGGGGTCCTTCCATGAGATGAAGTAGGTTCACAAATGTCAAAATGGCCAAACTTCATCTGACACTCCCCCTGCCCGAGCCCTGAACTCGCATCTTTCTCCAGTTTCTCTGATCTCCCCTCTTCATCTCTCCAAGCTCATCTTATCCATGAGACCCACTTCCTGCTCTCTTGACTCTATTCCAACTAAACTGCTGACCACCCAACTTCTTGTTTTGGCTCCCATGTTAGCCGAAATTGTTAACGGTTCTCTGTCCTCAGGCACTGTTCCCTTCTCCTTCAAATCTGCTGTCGTCACCCCTCTCTTCAAAAAAAACAACCCTTTGCTTGCTAGCTATCGCCTCATCTCCAACCTCCCTTTCCGGTCCAGAGTCCTTGAATGTGTTGTCGCCTCCCAAATCTGTGATCATCTTTCCATGAATTCCATGTTTGAATCTCTTCAATCTGGTTTCCGCCCTTGCCACAGAACTGAAACTGCTCTCATCAAAGTCACAAATGACATTCTTTGTGACTCTGACCTGTCTGCAGCCTCTGACACAGTTGACCACTCCATCCTCCTCCAACGCCTCTCCACCATCGTCCAGCTGGGTGGGACTGCACTCGCCTGGTTCCATTCCTATCTATCTAATCATAACCAGAGAATATTGTGCAATGGCTTCTCTTCCTGCCCCCGCATCGTTATCTCTGGTGTTCCCCAAGGATCTGTCCTTGGCCTCCTTTTTATTTCTCATCTACATGCTGCCCCTTGGAGATATGATCCGAAAACACGGAGTCGGTTTCCACGCAAACGACACCCAGCTCTACCTCTCCATCACTTCTCTCGACCCCTCCATGGTCTCTAAATTGTCAGATTGATTGTCCGACATCCAGTACTGGATGAGCAGAAATTTTCTCCAATTAAATATTGGGAAGACCGAAGCCATTATCTTTGGTCCCTGCCTCGAACTGCGTTCCCGAACCACTGACTCCATCCCTCTCCCTAGCATTTGTCTGAGGGTGAACAAGACAGTTCGCAATCTAGATATTATATTTGACTCAAATGAGTTTCCAGCCACATATCCGCAGCATAACTAAAACCGCTTTTTTCCACCTCCGCCCCTGCCTCGGCTCTGCTGCTGCTAAAGCCCTCATTCAGGCCTTTGTTACCTCTGGACTTGACTGCTCCAACTAACTCCTGGCTGCCCTCCCACATTCTACACAATGTAAACTGGAGGTCATTCAAAACTCAGCAGTCCGTGTCCTAACTCACCAAGATCACCCATCACCCCTTTGCTCACTGACCTACATTGGCTCCCGGTTAAACAACACATCGATTTCAAAATTCTCATCCTTGTTTCCGAATCACTCCATGGCCTCACCCCTCCCTATCTCTGTAATCTTTTTCAGCCTCACAACCCCACAAGATGTCTGCGCTCCTCAAATTCTGCCCTCCTGAACATCCCTGATTGTAACTGATCAACCCTCGGTGGCCGTGTCTTCTGTTGCCGAGGCCCTGAGCTCTGGAACTCCCTCCCTAAACCCCTCTGCCTCTCTACCTCGCTTTGTTCCTTTAAGATGCTCCTTAAAACTAGCCTCTTTGATTGAGCTTTTGGTCACCAGCCCGAATGTCCCCTTGTGTGGCTCGGTGTCAGATTTTGTTTGATAACACTCCGGTGAAATGTCTTCGGATGCTTTATGATGTTTAATGTATTTATGCAGCGACTTTTTGTATTTGGAAGTGATCGTAGCTTTAAATTAAATAACAAAAGCAGGCAAGTCGAGTAGAGTTGGTTGGAAACAGATTGTTAAATGAACCCGATGGGCAATGAGGAGAATTTATTTTATGCAGTGAGCTGTTGTTGTCTGAAAGGGCAGTGGAAACAGATTCAATAGTAACTTTCAAAAGTCTCTCTGTCTCTCTCTCTCTGTCTCTCTGCCTCCCCCTCTCTCTGGCGTCTCTCTCACTCTCTCTCTCTCTCTCTCTCTCTCTCTCTAACAGGCCCACATGAACTGTATCAGTGCTGTCTCCTTCTTTTCTGAGAACGATTTTGCAGTGGGATCGTACGATAAGAGCGTCTCCATCTGGACCCTCCGTCCCCAGCGACAGATGCACTCTGTACGGTAAGGAGCTGCTCCGCACTGAGAGTTACAGGGAAGGTGTGACCTGGGATGTTGGCTCTTACCCTCTCTTCTCTGCTGTGTTTTGCTCAGCGTTGGTTGGTGCATCTTATCAATGTCTTGCTTCTTCCCAGGATGTGTCTCCAGTCTTCATTCACCCTCGATTGGCCAGTCTACTGTCTGAGCATGCTCAGACTGCAGGAGCACCTCCTGGTGGGGGACCTGCTGGGAAACCTCACCATCTGGGCCCCAGAGGGGCGGCACTGGACGGTGCTGGAGGGGTAAGTGTCCCTAATTAAACCGGTGGAGGCGGGGCCCGCGGGGTGGAGGCTGGCCCGGGGGGTGGGGGGGGAAGCGGGGTGGGGGGGGGGAGGAAGCGAGGTGGAGGCTGGCCCCGGTGGGGGGGGGGAGGAAGCGAGGTGGAGGGGGAAGCGGGGTGGAGGCTGGCCCCGGTGGGGGGGGGGGAAAGCGGGGTGGAGGCTGGCCCGGGGGGTGGGGGGGGAAAGCGGGGTGGAGGCTGGCCCGGGGGGTGGGGGGGGAAAGCGGGGTGGAGGCTGGCCCGGGGGGTGGGGGGGGAAGCGGGGTGGAGACTGGCCCGGGGGGTGGGGGGGGAAGCGGGGTGGAGACTGGCCCGGGGGCGGGGGGGGGGGAAAGAGGGGTGGAAGCTGGCCCGGGGGGTGGGGGGGGAAGCGGGGTGGAGACTGGCCCGGGGGGTGGGGGGGGAAGCGGGGTGGAGACTGGCCCGGGGGCGGGGGGGGGGAAAGAGGGGTGGAAGCTGGCCCGGGGGGTGGGGGGGGAAAGCGGGGTGGAGGCTGGCCCCGGGGCGGGGGGGGGGAAAAGAGGGGTGGAAGCTGGCCCGGGGGGTGGGGGGGGAAAGCGGGGTGGAGGCTGGCCCCGGGGGCGGGGGGGGGGGGGAAGCGGGGTGGAGGCTGGCCCGGGGGGTGGAGGGGGAAGCGGGGTGGAGGCTGGTCCGGGGGGTGGGGGGGAAAGCGGGGTGGAGGCTGGCCCCGGGGTGGGGGGGGGGAGGAAGCGGGGTGGAGGGGGAAGCGGGGTGGAGGCTGGCCCCGGGGGCGGGGGGGGGGGGAAGCGGGGTGGAGGCTGGCCCGGGGGGTGGAGGGGGAAGCGGGGTGGAGGCTGGCCCGGGGGGTGGGGGGGAAGCGGGGTGGAGGCTGGCCCCGGGGGGGGGGGGGGGGGAGGAAGCGGGGTGGAGGGGGAAGCGGGGTGGAGGCTGGCCCCGGGGGCGGGGGGGGGGGAAGCGGGGTGGAGGCTGGCCCGGGGGGTGGGGGGGAGGAAGCGAGGTGGAGGCGGGGCCTGGGGCGAGGGGGTAGAGAGGGGTGGAGGCGGGGCCCAGGGGTGGGGAAAGACAAGAGAGGGGTGGAGGTGGGGGAAGGGGCGAAGAGAGGGGTGGAGGTGGGGGGAGGGGCGAAGAGAGGGGTGGAGGTGGGGGGAGGGGCGAAGAGAGAGAGGGGCGGAGGCAGGGCCCGGAGGAGGGGGTGTGGGGCAGGGCCCGGCGGGGGAGAGATGGGTGGAGAGGGTTGGAGGCGGGACTCCCGATCTCCCGATCACCACTCACCACCTCCTCTTCCTTCCAGCGGCTTCTACCATTATCCCTTCTCGCGCGTTATTGAGCGGAGCGACGGCTCTTTACTGACGGTGCTGGGGCCACGAAGGACCACACTGATGGCCCTTAAACAACCAGATAACCCAGCCTTGGAGGTAAGGACCAGGGGAGCTTTACTCAGAGCAGAGCAGCCTGGAACACGGAATGTTGGCGATTTCCCCCCCCCCCCCCAATCCCCAGGGAATGATACTGGGGTCACATCCCCCAGGGAATGATGAAGCTCTCCCCTCTCTCATGGAGTATGCTGGGGCAGTGGGTCTGCACTGACCTTTCACATTTTGGGACTTGGATTCAAACCCAGGCCCAGACAGAAGGGATGGTCTCTCCGCTCTCTGGTGGGCGGTGGGGGGGGAACTATCCTGGGACTCCTGCTGGAAAGGTGTGTGGTGATTAGCTGAGGCCAGGATCAGGGCTTTGGGGTGATGCCTCCTCCCACAGTCAAATATCCTGCTAATGCTTACTTTCTGGTGAAGAATGAGGCCACTCGGGTGCTGGTCCATGTGGAACCGAACCTCTGCACGAGTCAGCATTTCGGTGTCAGCTACGGCACGGTGGGACTCGCTCTCGACTCCGAGTCAGAAGAGCGAGGGCTTGAGTTCCACCCCAAACACTTGAGCCCCAAAATCCAGGGCCAACACTCCCTAGTGCCAGTAATGAGGGAGTGCAGCACTGTCGAAGGTGCCTAGTTTTGGATGGGATGTTAAACCAAGAGCCTAGTCTGCCCTATCAGGTGGACATAAAAGATCCCGGCCACTATTGGAAGAAGAGCAGGAGAGTTCTCCCCAGTGTCCTGGGGCCGATATTTATTTTTCATTAACATCAATCGAAAAACAACAGGTTATATCTGATTAATAGATCGATGACTGCGGGATCTTGCCATTAGCAAATTGGCTGCCACATTTCCTACATTATAACTAACCTTCAAAAGTATTTAACTGTCTGTAAAGCACTTTGGGATGTCCTGAGGTGGTGAAAGATACTGAGAAATGCAAAAGGGGTAAGAGAGGTGGTTGGGTGCAAGAATACGAGATTGGTTTAGAAACTGTCGATAAGGATTAGCTTTGTGCTTTCCCGCAGGAGGAGAAGGAACCAGAGCAGCTGACAGTGTGCTTCAGTGTCAGCATGATCCCCTGGTCGGACAGTGGGGAGAAAGTGAACACGTTGGTGTGGTTAACTGTAGTGAAGGAATCTGTCACATCACCCGGAGGAGGTAAGATGGGAATCCCCTCCACCGAGCAATGGGTTAGTCCGGGTATGCACCGAATCGGCATCAAATCCAGCCCAGATAGTGGTCTCCTCTCTCTCTGGGGGACTGGGTGAGGGTCAGTGGGCCTGGCACTGCCCTTCCACTCTCTTGGTACCTGGTTGTGGCAGAAATAACCAATATCTTTCAGCTCGGTATCAACTGCTTCAATTTGTCATGGTGCTTGCCTGTTGCAGGCAATTTGATTGATGAATCAACCAAACCACTCAATTCAAATACGAAGGTGCAGTATGATCTGTCTGATTGGCAGCAACAAGGCAGGTATTTTGTTTTATACGTTCACGGGATGTGGGCGTTGCTGGTAAGGCCAGCATTTATTGCCCATCCTGAATTGACCTTGAGAAGATTGTGGTAAGCCTCCTTCAACCGCTGCAGTCCGTGAGGTGAAGGTACTCCCACAATGCTGTTAGGGAGGGAGTTCCAGGATTTTGACCCAGCGACGATGAAGGAACGGCGATAAACTTCCAAGTCAGGATGGAGAGTCACTTGCAGGTGGTGGTGTTCCCATGCGCCTGCTGCCCTTGTCCTTCTAGGTGGTAGAGGTCGCTGGTTTGGGAGGTGCTGCTGAAGAAGTCTTGGCGAGTTGCTGCAGTGCATCCTGTAGAACACAATCATATCCTTTGTGCTCGGTATGACTCCAGCCAGTAGAGAGTTTTCCCCCTGATTCCCATTGACTTCAGTTTTACTAGGGCTCCTTTATGTCACATTCTGTCAAATGCTGCCTTGATGTCGAGGGCAGTCACTCTCACCTCATCTCTGGAATTCAGCTCTTTTGTCCTTGTTTGGACCAAGGCTGTGATGAGGTCTGGAGCCGAGTGGTCCTGGCGGAACCCAAACTGGGTATCGGTGAGCAGGTTATTGGTGAGTAAGTGCCGCTTGATAGCACTGTTGGCGACACCTTCCATCACTTTGCTGATTGAGAATAGACTGATGGGGCAGTTATTGGCCGGGTTGGATTTGTTCTGCTTTTTGTGGACAGGACATACCTGGGCAGTTTTCCACATTGTTGGATAGATGCCAGTGTTGTAGCTGTACTGGAACAGCTTGGCTAGAGGCGCAGCTTTTTCTGGAGCTCAAGTCTTCAGTCAACGGCCGATATGTTGTCAGGGCCCAGAGCCTTTGCTGTATCCAGTGCGTTCTGCCATTTCTTGATATCATGTGGAGTGAATCGAATTGGCTGAAAATTGACTTCTGTGATAGTGGGGACCTCGGGAAGAGGCCGATATGGATCATCCACTCGGCACTTCTGGCTGAAGATGGTTGTAAACACTTTTGCACTCACGTGCTGGACTCCGCCATTATTGAGGATGGGGATATTCATGGAGCCTCCTCCCCCCCGTTAATTGTTTAATTGTGCACCACCATTCACGATCGGAAGTGGCAGGACTGCAGAGTTAAATCTGATCTTTTGATTGTGGGATCACTTTGCTTCCTCTGCTTAGCATGCATGTAGTCCTGTGTTGCAGCTTTCCCAGGTTGGCACCTCATTTTTAGGTATGCCTGGTGCTGCTCCTGGCGTGCTCTTCTGCACACTGTATCGAACCAGGGTTGGTCCCCAGGCTTGATGGTAATGCTAGAGTGAGGAATATGATGGGCCTTGAGGTTACAGATTGTAATGGAATACAATTCTACTGCTGATGGCCCACTGCGCCTAATGGATGCCCAGTTTTGAGCTGCTAGATCTGTTCTAAATCTATCTCATTTAGCACGATGGGTGCCACACAACATGATGGATGGTGTCTTCTGTGTGAAGACGGGATTTCATCTCCACAATGTGCGGTGGTTGCTGCTACCAATACTATCATGGATAGATGCATCTGCGACAGGTAGATTGGTGAGGACGAGGTCAAGTAGGTTTTTCCCTCCTGTTGCTTCTTTCACCACCTGCTGCCGAACTGGGCCAGCTCAGTCAGTAGTGGTACTATCGAGCCATTCTTGGTGAGGGTCATTGATGTCTCCCACCCAGAGTACATTCTATACCCTTGCTACTGTGTGCCTCTTTCAAGTGGTGGTCAATGTGGAGGATTCATCAGCTGAGGGAGGGCGGTCGGTGGTAATCAGCAGGAGCTTGACCTGAAGCTATGAGATGTCATGGAGTCCAGAGTCAATGTTGAGGACTCCCAGGGCCACACCCTCTCGACTGTATACTACTGTGCTGCCACCTCTGAGATGGTGATGGAGGAGTCTGGGGCATTGGCTGAAACCTATGATTCTGTGAGTGTGACCATCAGGCTGTTGCTTGACCAGTCTGTGGGACAGCTCTCCCAATTTTGGCACAAGTCAGGAGGACTTTGTGTAGGGTCGATTGGGCTGGGTTTGCCATTGCCGTGTCCGAAGCCGGTGCCGGGGTCGATGCCAGGTGCTCCATCGGGTTTTATTCGTATTATTTCTTGTGGTTTGTGACAACTGAGTGGCTTACTCGGCCATTCGAGAGGGGAGTCAACCACATTGCTGTGGGTCTGGAGTCACATATAGGCCTGACCGAGCAAGAACTGCAGATTTCCTTCCCGAACGGACATGAGTGAACCAAATGGGTTTTTACAACAATCCGGTAGTTTCATGGTCACCATACTGACACTAGCTTTTTATTCCAGATTGATTGATTTATTTATTTATTTATTTATTTATTTATTTATTTATTTAACCGAATTTAAATTCCCAGCTGCCATGGTGGGATTTGAACTCACGCCTCCGGACTATTAGTCCAGGCCTCTGGATTACTGGTCCAGTTACGTAACCACTATTGTACCGTTGCCGATAATAAGTCTGGATATCCTATCTGACTCTGTGCTCTCCACTTTCCCCTGCGAGAAACCTTTCGGGTTTGATCTGGTGACTCCGAAGCGAGGTGGCCTGCGCTGGTAGATTAGAAAAGTGAGTGAAATACGCCAGACCAGTGGGTGAGGAAAGGGTTTAAAAACTATCAGCCCCACACAGAGCAGGCAGAGCCCAGGCTCCACCTCCCAGGTCTGCGGTGTGCTACTGATCCCAGTCGGTGGGGGGGGGGGCTACAATTGGTACTGACCCCCCCCCCCCCTCCCCCAGAGAATACAATTGGTACAGACCCCCCTCCCCTCTCCTGGGGACTACAATTGGTACAGACCCCCCCCCCTCTCCTGGGGACTACAATTGGTACAGACCCCCCCACCATCTCCCGGAGACTACCATTGGTACAGACCCACCCCCCCACCCCTCTCCTGGGGACTACAATTGGTACAGACCCCCCCCCCCCTCTCCTGGGGACTACAATTGGTACAGACCCCCCCCCTCTCCTGGGGACTACAATTGGTACAGACCCACCCCCCCACCCCTCTCCTGGGGACTACAATTGGTACAGACCTTCCCCCCCCCCCCCCCCACCTCTCCTGGGGACTACAATTGCTACTGACCCGCCCTCCCCGGGGAGGTGGGTGGTGGAGGGGCTACAGTTGGTTCTAAGCCACACCCCCAGAGCAGCAAAGATTCAGCTCGAGTATTGTGTCCAATTCTGGGCACCACATTCAAGGAAGGACGTCAAGGCCTTAGACAGGGAGCAAAAGAGATCTATCCAGGGTTGCGGGACTTTGGTTAGGTGGAGAAACTGGAGAAGCTGGGGTTATTCTCAGAGCAGAGAAGCTAAGGGGAGATTTGATCGAGATGATCAATATTACAAAGGGTTTAGACAGAGTAGATCAGCAGAAACTGCTTTCACTGGCAGGAGGTCGGCAACAGGAGGACACAGACTTCAGATAATTGGCAAAAGAATCAATAGAGAGACGAGGAGAATGTTTTTTCCCCGCAGAGAGTTGTTGTAGTCTGGAATGCACTGACTGAAAGGAGGATGGAGGCCGATTCAATAGTAACTTTCAAAAAAGGAAATGGATAAATATTTGTAAAGGAAAGGTTTTCTGGGGTGTGTGGTAAGAGCAGGGGAGTGAGACGATTTGGATGGGACATTACAAGAGCCGACACAGGCACGATGGGCCGAATGGCCACCATCTGTGCTGTACGTGGATATGTATTTCAAAAGCTTACTGTGGCTATACTATCTGGCGACCTACACTGAGAATGATAGAATCTTACAGTACAGAAGGTGGTCATTCGGCCCATCGCACCTGTCCGGTTCTATGATAGAGCTGTGCAGTTAGCCCCACTCCGCCCTGCTCTTACCCCATTGCCCTGCAAATCATTCCTTTTCAACTCTTTATCCAATTCCCTTTTGACGGTCATTATTGCATCTGCTTCCACCACCCTTCCAGGCAATGAATCCCCACGGCTCCAGGTTAGCTTGAGTGTTGCAAGTCGATGTCTGTGGTGGAATTTGACAGGATTTCTCCCTCCTCCTCCTCCAGCTCGTTCAATGCTCTGTGCCGACTCTCAGGGGACCTTATGGTGCTCTGCCTGGGACCCCACCACCATCCAGACAGAGGGATCGTACATTCAGCAATATGGCGAGCTTTCAAACTGGACCCGCAAACAGGTAACACCTCAGCAGCTCTCAGGGCTTCACCCAAATTGTACCTGCCCTGGGAGTGTTTGATGGGACAGTATAGAGAGAGATTTACTCAGTATCTAATCCATGCTGTACCTGCCCTGCGACAAGTTTAATGGGACAGTGTAGAGAGAGATTTACTCTGTATATAACCCCGTGCTGTACCTGCCCTGGGACAAGTTTGATGGGACAGTGTAGAGAGAGATTTACTCTGTATATAACCCCGTGCTGTACCTGCCCTGGGACAAGTTTGATGGGACAGTGTAGAGGGTGCCATACTCTGTTATGAGAAGGAAAGACTGTGGCTAACTAAGGAAATAAGGGAAGGTATCAAATTGAAAACAAGGATGTACAATGTGGCTAAGACTAATAGGAGGCCAGAGGATTGGGAAACTTTTAAAAGCCAGCAAGGAACAATTTAAAAAAAAAGAGAGAGAAGGAAAATAGATTATGAAAGTAAACTAGCAGGAAATATTAAAACAGAGTAAGAATTTCTACAGGTACATAAAAAGGAAGAGTGGCTAAAGTAAATGTTGGTCCCCTGGAGGATCAGACTGGGGAATTAATAATGGGGAACAGGGAAATGGCAGAGACGTTGAACAAATATTTTGTATCAGTCTTCACGGTAGAAGACACTTAAAAAGATCCCAATAGTGGATAATCAAGGGCTATAGGGAAGGAGGAACTTAATACAATCACTATCACTAATGAAGTAGTACTCTGTAAAATAATGGGACTAAAGGCGGACAAGTCCCCTGGACCTGATGGCTTACATCCCAGGGTCTTAAAAGAAGTGGCTGCAATGATAGTGGATGCATTGGTTGCAATCTACCAAAATTCCCTGGATTCTGGGGCAGTCCCATCAGATTGGAAAACCACAAATGTAACGCCCCTATTTAAAAAAGGAGGCAGACAAAAAGCAGGAAACTATAGACCAGTTAGCCTATCATCTGTTGTTGGGAAAATGCTGGAGTCCATTATTAAGGAAGCAGTAGCAGGAATTTGGAAAAGCATAATTCAATCAAGCAAAGTCAGTATGGTTTTGTGAAGGGGAAATCATGTTTGACAAATTTGCTGGAGTTCTTTGAGGATTTAAGGAGCAGGGTGGATAAGGGGGAACCAGTTGATGTGATATATTTGGATTTCCAGAAGGCATTTGATAAGGTGCCACATAAAAGGTTACTGCACAAGATAAAAGCTCATGGGATTGGGGGTAATAGATTAGCATGGAAGGACGATTGGCTAAATAATAGAAAACAGAGAGTCGGGATAAATGGGTCATTTTCTGGTTGGCAAACAGTGACTAGTGGGGTGCCATAGAGATCGATGCTGGGATCTCAGCTATTTACAATCTATATTAATAACTTGGATGAAGGGACCGAGTGTAATGTTACCAAGTTTGCTGATGATACAAAGATGGGTGGGAAAGCAAATTGTGAGGAGGACACAAAAGATCTGCAATGGGATATAGACAGGCTAAGTGAGTGGACAAAAATTTGGCAGATGGAGTATAATGTGGGAAAGTATGAGGTTATCCACTTTGGCAGACAAAATAAAAAAGCAAATTATAATTTAAATGGAGAAAAATTGCAAAGTGCTGCAGTACAGAGGGATCTGGGTATTGGTGAGGCCACACCTAGAATACTGTGTACAGTTTTGGTCTCTGTATTTAAGGAAGGATACACTTCAGAGGCGTTCAGAGCTGGCTCACTAGGTTGATTCCGGAGATAAGGGATGGGCTTATACTCATTGGAGTTCAGAAGAATGAGAGGTGATCTTATCGAAACATATAAGATAATGAGGGGGCTTGACAAGGTGGAGGCAGAGAGGATATTTCCACTCATAAGGGAAACTAAAACTAGGGGAGATGGTCTCAGAATAAGGGGCTGCCCATTTAAAACTGAGATGAGGAGAAATTTCTTCTGAGGGTTGTAAATCTATGGAATTCTCTGCCCCAGAGAGCTGTGGAGGCTGTGTCATTGAATATATTTAAGGTGGAGATAGATAGATTTTTGAGCGATAAGGCAATAAAGGGTAATGGGGAGCGGGCAGGGAAGTGGAGCTGAGTCCATGATCAGATCAGCTATGGTCTTATTGAATGGCGGAGCAGGCTCAAGGGGCTAAATGGCCTACTCCTGCTCCTATTTCTTATGTTCTGTATCTAACCCGTGCTGGGAGTATTTGATGGGACAGTGTAGAGGGAGCTTTACTCTGTATCTAACCCATGCTGTACCTGCCCTGGGAGCTTTACTCTATCTACCACGCTCTGTTGAGAATATTCCTGTTCACATTCTGTCCCCAGGTTCACTCTGATAGGGTGACAGCCGTGACTGAAACCAATGAACTCATTGTGACGACGTCGTACGACCAATCTGTGCGCCTGTGGGATCGCGTGTCCCTGAAACAGGTAAACTCTGCACATTCATCCATTTTCTCTCTCTCTCTCTTGGTCACATTCTCCACCTCTCTCTCTCATAATGCATATTCTCTGTCTCTTGCCTACAGGTGGGTCTCTTTACCTGCCAGGCACCCGTGCTGTGCCTTGAGGCGAATCCTGTCTCCCCCGGGGTGGGTGTCTGTGGGGACTCCTCAGGTAATGTCTACTTCTTGCGCTGGAATAGCCGCCCTGCCAAAGGTTAAACCAGCCCAGTCCCTGGAGCAGAGGAGCATCGCCAGGAGCAACATGACCGTCCTCCGCGACAATACAGTCCCGCCGGGGGAGGGGAGGGGAGAGGACTGGAGCCAACTGCGATTGGAATCATTAATGCATGTGTCCCGTTTACACACTGGGAGGGGAGTCTCTCCCTCAGGGCCCCCTTTTAACAAGGGTTCAACATTAACGTTTTCTGTTGATTTTCTGAATTCGAGGGCAGATTGCTTCCAAATACGGGAGAACATTTAACGGGTGGAGGGTTTAGGACCTCTGAGTTTACACATCCTTCACAAACTCAGGCCTGAGGGTTAATTGAAATGCTGCCTATTTCTTTTTGAAGGTAAATAACTAAATGTTTCAATTGATACTTTGCTGATCTCACTGAAAGAGGAGCTCCCTCTAATCTCTCACATTGTGAATTTTGCTGATGCCTGAATCTCCTGCCCAGTGCGGTACGGAGCCCCACAGGGAGTAGGAAGAGCCCAGGTTCCATCCCCCCCTCCCTCAGTCTGTGCTGAGTTAGCAGGTCCCTGCCGGGTGGTGGGACAGGGGGCTACAATTGGTGGGGAGCGAGCAAGCTTACTCTGATTGCGAGAAACATGGATCAGACTAACTGCAGTGCAAGCATGATTGAATCTGTGTGCAGGATTAATCATCAAATAAAAGGAATGATAACACCCACGTATTGTCTGTGCTTCCAATCTGCCCCAACACCACACTTCTCACCAGCTTCTTCTCTGCTCGTTCTCAAAACTTCCGTGCAGCTTTCTGTGAGGACTGAGCCCAGTGCATTCAGAAATCCCAATTCCAAATCCAGTCCTAGAATGTAGTCTAGATGGGGCAGTGGGGTCAGACACTGACCTTTCACCCTATGGGACCCGAGGTTAAACAGACTATGTAATGGAACACCCCAATGTCTTCTTGAGCCCATTTGCAGTCTCATTACTCTTTGGCAAACCTCCTACTTGTGTGTCATCACCAAATGTTCAGATTCTTCTCCCGACCCCCAAATCTGAATTGACTATAAAATACTCAGACAAAGGGCCCAGCAATGACCCCCGGGATAACCACTTCTGATCCGACCCTCTGTTTCCTGTCCCTGACCAACTTTCTCCCCACACTTGCATTTCTTTCTAAACTGCCCACCTGAGGATGTTGGACATTCCCCGGGAACCTTCAGACTGTTGCTCACCATTTGCCTCATTTTACTTGAAGTCATCTATAGTCTCACCAAATAGTGTCGGAGCCTCCCGGCCTGAACATCCAGAGGTTTCCGGTCGGCCTCAAGGAATTTCCAGCAGATTTCTTCAAATCCAGTGCTGCTTTTCCTCAAAACTGCTGGAAGTTCTGGCGTGACTTTCCCTGTGGGGAAAAAAATCACATCAGGTTAGGGGATGGAAGAATTAATGGGCCTTTTCCAGAACTAGATTTGAGTCTTAACTCTGTGCTAATACTCTTACCTAGAGGGTTATAAAAGATGTGGGTTCAAATTCCCACTCCAGAAACTTCAACCTATAATCCAGGCTAACACTCCCAGTATTGAGGGAGGGCTGCACTCCCGGAGGTGTGTCTTTTGGATTAGATGTTAAACCGAGGCCGCCTCTGCCCTCTCAGGTGGATGTAAAAATCCAATGGCCGCTATTGGAAAAAGAGTTGGGGAGTTATGCCCGGTGGCCAATACTTGTTGCTCAACTAAAACTGATGATCTAGTCATTTATCACACTGCTGTTTGTGGGATTATGCTGTGCAGAAATTGGCTGCTGAGTGTCCTACAATAAAACAGTGGCCTCATTTATAAAGCCCCCACCCCCCGGACATTGGCTGTGAGGATAGGGAAGTACTGAGGTGGTGAAAGGCCCTGGAGAAATGCAAGTTCCTCCCCCCACCCTGCCTATGAGGGACCACCAACCCCTCTAATCTCATTCTCTATCTCTCTGTCCTCTTGCTGACCCCCAGGCTCGGAGACTCTCGGAAAATGCAGGGCCATTTTCAGAGGCATCCAGGATCACAGTCAGGGGTCCGGGGTCATGGGCTGCACAACCTGGAGCTGTTTAACGCTGAGCAGAGGCTGCAGACAGCCTATGACCCCCCGACCCTGAATCAATGGCAGAAACATACCGACATGTTGTGACAGGCGGAAAGCACTGTGGCGTCATCTGCTGCAGGGTAAAGCAGCATCAGCCATGGTTTGTGTGACATACAATTAAAAACAGAAAATGCTGGAAATACTCAGCAGGTCATCGACCTGAACCGTTAACTCTGTTTCTCTCTCTAGAGACGCTGTCTGATCATCTGAGTATTCCAGCATTTTGTTTTTATTTCAGATTTCCAGCATCCGTAGTATTTTGATTTTGTATGTGTGCAACATGCAGTCGGCCATGTTGGTGTGACATAACCCGCTGTGAATGTCTGCCATTTCTTTAAATCAAACAGCTCAATTAAAGGAAAGGTAACTTCAGTTTCCATCCAAATAACTGCCTGATCTTAATCGATAAAAGTGACAGTCTGGCGTACAGGATCTCATCCAATATAAAGTGAGACAGGGCCTAGTGCAATAATAATGGTGATAGGATCTTGTGGAATTTAAACAGACATGGTCTGGTGCAGTAATAACTGAGATAGGGCCTCGTGTAATATAAATAGACGGGACGTAGTGTAATTTAAATGACATGGTCTAGTGCTGCAATAATGGATACAGGGCACAATACAATATCAACAAAGACATGGTCTAGTGCAGTAATAACTGAGACAGGGCCTTGTGTAACATAAACTTTGACACTTACACCGAGATGCCAAATCCAGGAACCACTTACTCTGAGACACCAAATCCAGGGACCACTTACACTGAGACAACAAATCCAGGGACCACTTACACTGAGACGCCAAATCCAGGGACCACTTATGTCATGTATTCAACTGTCATTGTAACCCATGTATAAACTGACCTAAGTTCTACACCGTGAGAACATTGACCACTAGGTGGTGAACTTGTGGGAGACACTCCTAACCTGGACTTTCAGGTATAAAAGGGGAAGCTCCACCCACCTTCTGCACTTCAGTGCTGGCTAATAAATGTTACTGGTCACAGAGTGACCACCTCTCAAGTATGGGCCTCGTGTGCATTTATACTGTATAGTAAGGACATATCATTGGCGACGAGAAACTGGGATTTAAACCATGCGAGCATGGCCACTAGCACACAGACGAGAGGTACTGCGTTGGTGATGATTGGAACGATTTTATTGAGAGACTATAGCAAAGTTTTGTCACTAAGGAATGGCTGCGACAGGATTCGGCCGACAAACGCAGGGCTCATCTTCTGACGGTTTGTGGATCCAGGACGTACTCCCTGATGAAGGACCTTCTAACGCCAGAGAAACCGGCGGACAAGACTTTTGAAGAGCTCAGTAAGTTGATCGGGGAACACTTTAAACCAGCGAGCAGCATGCACATGGCGAGACACCGGTTTTACACGCACCGGCGGCGAGAAGGGCAAAGCGTTCCAGACTTCGTGGCAGACCTCCGGTGACTGGCGAGACTATGTAAGTTCCCAGATGCATGCAGAGGGGAGATGCTGCAAGACTTTTTTTATTGAGGGCATCGGGCACACTGGGGTTTTCAGGAAACTGATTGAGACCAAAGACTTGACCCTGGAAATGGTGGCTTTAATGGCCCAGACAGTTATCTCAGGAGAGGAAGAGACCAGAATGATGTTTGACAAAAATCTTGGCTTAAATGCAGAAAATGGACAGGGAGTCAACACTGTTAATGCAGCACACAGTTCTCAAGGCAGACAGGGGCAATCGGACATGCCCGAGCATGTAGTCGAACCCAAAGGGGGAATTCAACAGAGACAATGGCTAGCTGAATGGCGATTCATGCCATTGCAAGCGACAATGGGGCCATCAACACCAGTCAATGGTGCGCTTAAGGACAGTTACAGAGACAGTCAGACGATCGACTGGTAATGGACCTTTTGTTTCCAACAATGGCTCATATTGGAGGTGTGGAGGTAAACACCCAGCCAGAGCTTGCAGGTATCAGCAATATACCTGCAGAAATTGCTATGTCAGCGGTCACTTGGCACGTATGTGCAGGAAGCCTGCAGCCAGGTTGATGTACGAGGAGGACGTGTCCGATGTAAGCCCTACGAGGCCAAATGAACACTGGGGGAAATTGCTAGAAGCTGAAGTTCAGTGAGTTCATGTGGAGCACAAATACAGTTCATACACCAGGATGCCACCGATAATAATGATAGTGCTCCTCAATGGCATCCCAGTATCAATGGAGCTAGATACGGGGACCAGCCAGTCCCTGATTATCAAACAGTTCGCCAAGTTGTGGGCGTCCAAGGCCAGGAGGCCAAAATTATTGCCGATTGATGCACAGCTACGGACACATATAAAGGAGATCATTCCGGTGCTAGGCAGCGCCACAGTAGTCATGACCCACAAAGATTCAGAGAACAGATTGTCCCGGGGGATGGTCCCGCACTACTGGGGAGGAGTTGGCTTGCTGTCATGAACTGGAAATGGGGCGATGTCAATGCAATTTCTTCTGTGGAGCGAATATCATGCTCACAGGTCCTGGACAAATTTGACTCATTATTTCAACCTGGCATTGGCACTTTCATGGGGACCAAGGTAATGATTCAGATAAACCTGGACGCTAGGCCAGTACACCACAAGGCCAGAGCGGTGCTGTATGTGATGCGGGAAAAGTTAGAAGGCGAATTGGACCGCCTGCTGAGGAAAGGCATCATCTCGCCAGTCGAATTTAGTGACTGGGCGAGCCCGATTGTGCCGATGCTCAAGTCGGATGGGTCGGTCAGGATATGTGGTGATTATAAGGCCACCATCAATCGTGTGTCACTCCAAGACCAGTACCATCTACCGAAAGCGGAGGACCTCTTTGCGACGCTATCCGGTGGCAAACCTTTTTCAAAATTGGACCTGACCTCAGCTTACATGACCAGGAGCTGGCGAATGAGTCGAAGAAGCTGACCACCATTATGACACACAAGTGGTTGTTTGAGTACAACAGCTGTCTGTTCAGGATTCGCTCAGCCGCCACGATCTTTCAATGAAATATGGAAAGCCTCCTCAAGTCGATTCCAAGGACGGTGGTTTTTCAAGAAGACATCCTCATCATGGGTTGCGATACTGAAGAACACCTCCACAACCTGGAGAAGGTGCTACACAGACTGGACCAGGTAGGGCTGTGACTGAAAAAGGCGAAGTGCATCTTCCTAGCTCTAGAGGTTGAATTCCTGGGGATGAGGGTAGCAGCTGACGGGATCAGACCAACTGCATCCAAATCAGAAGCGATCCAGAGAGCACCCAGACCCCGTAACACGACTGAGCTACGTTCTTTCCTGGGGCTCCTGAACTATTTTGGTAACTTCACAAATTGAGCATGCTGTTAGAGCCGCTGCACATGCTCCTACACAAAGGTCGCGAATGGGTATGTGGGGACAGCTAGGAAAAGGCTTTTGATAGAGCACACAATTTGTTATGCTCCAACAATCTGTTAATGCTATACGACCCATGTAAGAAACTTGTTTTAACGTGCGATGTGTTGTCCTATGGGGTCTGGTGTGTGTTGCAGCATGTCAATGCCAAGGGTCAGTTACAGCCAGTAACTTATGCCTCCAGAAGTCTGTCCCAGGCAGAAAGGGGCTATGGGATGCAAGAAAAGGAAGTGCTTGCATATGTATATGCAGTAAAAGAAAATGCACCAGTACCTGTTTGGCAGGAAATTTGAGCTGGAGACAGATCACAAACCCCTAACGTCCCTTTTGGCCGGCAAATGCATCGGCCCGCATACAGAGGTGAACATGAGTAGGCCATCTAGCCCCTCGAGCCTGCTCCGCCATTCAACAAGATCATGGCTGATCTGGCCGTGGACTCAGCTCCACTTACCCACCCGCTCCTCAACCCTTAATTCTCTTATTGGTTAAAAATCTATCTATCTGTGACTTGAATACATTCAATGAGCTAGCCTCAACTGCTTCCTTGGGCAGTGAATTCCACAGATTCACAACCCTCTGGGAGAAATTCCTTCTCAACTCGGTCTTAAATTGGCTCCCCTGTATTTTGAGGCTGTGCCCTCTAGTTCTAGTCTCCCTGACCAGTCGAAACAACCTCTCTGCCTCTATCTTGTTTATCCCTTTCATTATTTTAAATGTTTCTATAAGATCACACCTCATCCTTCTGAACTCCAACGAGTAAAGACCCAGTCTACTCAATCTATCATCATAAGGTAACCCCCTCATCTCCGGAATCAGCCTGGTGAATCATCTCCAAAGCTAGTACATCCTTCCTTAAGTAAGGTGATCAAAACTGCACGCAGTACTCCAGGTGCGGCCTCACCAATACCCTAGACAGTTGCAGAAGGACCTCCCTGCTTTTGTACTCCATCCCTCTCACAATGAAGGCCAACATTCCATTCGCCTTTCTGATTACCTGCTGCATCTGCAAACTAACTTTTTGGGATTCATGCACAAGGACTCCCAAAAGAGTTCATGCACAAGGACCCCCCAGGTCCCTCTGCACCGCAGCATGTTGTAATTTCTCCCCATTCAAATAATATTCCCTTTTACTGTTTTTTCCCCAAGGTGGATGACCTCACACTTTCCGACATTGTATTCCATCTGCCAAAACAAAGCCCATTTGCTTAACCTATCTAAATCTCTTTGCAGTCTCTGTGTCCTCTACACAACCCACTTTCCCACTAATCTTTGTGTCATCTGCAAATTTTGTTACACTACACTCTGTCCCCTCTTCCAGGTCATCTATGTATATTGTAAACAGTTGTGATCCCAGCACCGATCCCTATGGCACACCAGTAACCACCGATTTCCAACCCGAAAAGGACCCATTTATCCCGACTCTCTGCTTTCTGTTAGCCAGCCAATTTTCTATCCATGCTAATACATTTCCACTGACTCTGCGTACCTTTATCTTCTGCAGTAACCTTTTGTGTGGCACCTCATCGAATGCCTTTTGAAAATCTAAATACACCACATCCATCGGTACACCTCTATCCACCATGCTCGTTATATCCTCAAAGAATTCCAGTAAATTAGTTAAACATGATTTCCCCTTCATGAATCTATTCTGTGTCTGCTTGATTGCACTATTCCTATCTAGATGTCCCGCTATTTCTTCCTTAATGATAGTTTCAAGCATTTTTCCCACTACAGATGTTAAACTAACCGGCCTATAGTTACCTGCCTTTTGTCTGCCCCCACTCACGTTAGCCGCCTATGACTATACAATTCGCCACAGACCGGGCACTGAAAACTGCACTCAGCAGGTTCCCACTCGCCACCACCGAGGGGGCAACCAAGCATGCTGCTGAGATGGTCATGGCTGTTGAAGCTTTCGAAAGCGAAGGCTCACCCGTGACAGCCCGTCAGATCAAAGTCTGGACAAATAGATTCCCGCTACTGTCTTTAGTCAAGAAATGTGTCCTGAATGGGGACTGGGCAGTCACGTATGGGGCATTCCCTGAGGAATTCAAACCATTTCACAGGTGCAAGGATGAACTCTTGATTCAGGCCGATTGCCTACTGTGGGGAAACTGAATAGTCATGCCCCAGATGGGCAGAGAGATGTTCATCAGAGAACTCCACAATGAGCACTGTCATGATGAAGGCCATTGCCAGGAATAGATGTAGACCTGGAACTTTGTGTTCGCAGGTGCAACACGTGTGCCCAGCTGTGGCATGCGCCCACGGAAGCTCCTGTTAGCCCCTGGTCCTGACCCACCAAGCCATGGTCACACATCCATGTGGACTACACAGGTCCTTTCATGGGAAAAATGTTTTTGGTTGTCGTAGACACCTACTCCAAATGGATCGAGTGTGACATTCTCAATTCAAGCACATCCTCTGCCACGGTAGAACGTCTACGGGCAATATTCACCGCCCATGGTCTACTGGACGTCTTGGTCAGCGACAATGGCCTGTGCTTTACAAGCATTGAATTCCAGGACTTCATGGCAGGAAATGGTATCAACCGTGTCAGAATGGCACCGTTCAAGCCGGTCTCAAACGGCCAGGCAGAACGGGCAGTGCAGATAATCAAACAGGGGATGCTCAGAATCCAAGGGGGTTCCCTACAAAGCCGCTTATCACGCCTCCTGTTGGCCAATAGATCCCGACCACACTCGCACACAGGGGTCCCACCCACAGAGCTGCTAATGAAAAGGATGCTCAAAAGCAGGTTATCCCTTATACACCCCACCATGAAAGAAATTTTTGAGAGCAGGCGCCAGTCACAATGTGACTATCATGACGGGAATGCGAGGGCACGATGTATTGATGTCAATGACCCTATCTTTGTCCTCAACTACGCTGCAGGGCCTAAATGGCTCACAGGCACTGTGATTGCCAAAGAGGGGAATAGGATTCTGGTAGTTAAACTTACCAATGGACAAATCTGCTGCAAGCATGTGGATGAAACAAAAAGGAGGTTCAGCAACCTCATAGAAGAAGCAGAGGAAGAACACTATGTAGAGTTCACTCCTCCACAGGTGACCGAACCCCGGAACCAAGCAGAGGAGAGTCCAGTCACTGTGGGCAGTCCACTCAGGCCTGAGGCACCGCGAACAACAGACACTCAGGCCAGCGCCCAACAACCAGAGCCCCAACTCAGGCGCTCTACAAGGGAGCGTAAACCACCAGAGAGACTTAACCTGTGATCCCAATAAGACTTTTGGGGGGGGGGGGGGGGGGGGGGAGGTGATGTCATGTATTCAACTGTCATTGTAACCCATGTATAAACTGACCTAAGTTGTACACTGAGAACATTGACCACTAGGTGGTGAACTTGTGGGAAATATTCCTAACCTGGACTTTCAGGTATAAAAGGGGAAGCTCCACCCACCTTCTTCACTTAAGTGCTGGCTAATAAAGGTTACTGGTCACAGTGACCTTCTTTCAAGTATGGGCTTCATGCGCATTTATACTGTTTAGTAAGGACATATCATCTTACATGGAGATATACATGGAAATCAGAGAGCCTCAGTGTGGGGAATGGCCATGGTGGTGGATCCAGCGCTAGTGAGGTGAAAGGTGGGTAATGGATGAAGATATGGGGCCTGGTGGAAGATTATCATCAGAAGCCCTTTTCAAACAGACTGATGATTGGATGTAACCAGCGCATCTGGATCCGCCTGTTCTTGTCCCAAAATCCCAAATTATCCCTGATGTCTTTTTCTGTGGGAAATGTAGAGAAATGAAAGAAGGGAGAAAATCGACTAGAAAAAAGATTCCTGGAATGACCAATTCATGAGGCTGCTTTTTGAATCATCTGCATGAGTTTACAAAACATGATATGAAAAAGGAAGCATCTAGTTGTAAATCTATGGAATTCCTGCCCCACAGAGCTATGGAGGCTGGGTCATTAAGTATATTTAAGGCAGAGATAGACAGTTTTTGAGCGATAAGGGAGTAAAGGCTTATGGGGAGCGGGCAGGGAGGTGGAGCTGAGTCCATGATCAGATCAGCCATGAAACATAGAAAATAGGTGCAGGAGTAGGCCATTCGGCCCTTCGAGGCTGCATCACCATTCAATAAGATCATGGCTGATCATTCCCTCAGTACTCCTTTCCTGCTTTCTCTCCATACCCCTTGATCTCTTCAGCCGTAAGGGCCATATCCAACTCCCTCTTGAATATATCCAATGAACTGGCATCAACAACTCTTTGCGGCAGGGAATTCCACAGGTTAACAGCTCTCTGAATGAAGAAGTTTCTCCTCATCTCAGTCATAAATGGCCTACCCCTTATACTAAGACTGTGTCCCCTGGTTCTGGACTTTCCCAACATCATGAACATTCCTCCCGCTTCTAATCTGTCCAGTCCTGTCAGAATCTTATACGTTTCTATGAGCTCCCCTCTCATCCTTCTAAACTCCAGTGTATAAAGGCCCAGTTGATCCAGTCTCTCCTCATATGTCAGGCCAATCATCCCTGGAATCAGTCTGGTGAACCTTCGCTGCACTCCCTCAATAGCAAGAACGCCCTTCCTCAGATTAGGAGAGCAAAACTAAACACAATATTTCAGCTGAGGTCTCACCAAGGCCCTGTACAACTGCATAAGACCTCCCTGCTCCTACACTCAAATCCACTAGCTATGAAGGCCAACATACCATTTGCCTTCTTCACCGCCTGCTGTATCTGCATGCCAACTTTCAATGACTGATGAACCATGACACCCAGGTCTCGTTGCACCTCCCCTTTTCCTAATCTGCTGCCATTCAGATAATATTTTGCCTTCGCGTTTTTGCCCCCAAAGTGGATAACCTCACATTTATCCACATTATACTGCATCTGCCTTGCATTTGCCCACTCACCTAACCTGTCCAAGTCACCCTGCAGCCTCTTAGCGTCCTCCTCATGGCTCACACCGCCACCCAGTTTAGTGTCATCTGCAAACTTGGAGATATTACACTCAGTTCCTTCATCTAAATCATTAATGCATATTGTAAAGAGCTGGGGTCCCAGCACTGAGTCCTGTGGCATTCTGAAAAGAACCTGTTTATCCCGACTCTCTGCTTCCTGTCTGCCAATCAGTTCTCTATCCATGTCAGTACATTACCCCCAATACCATGTGCTTTGATTTTGCACACCAATCTCTTGTGTGGGACCTTGTCAAAAGCTTTTTGAAAGTCCAAATACGCCACATCCACTGGTTCTCCCTTGTCCACTCTGCTAGCTACCTCAAAAAATTCCAGAAGATTCGTCAAGAATGATTTCCCTTTCATAAATCCATGCTGACTTGGAGCGATCCTGTCACTGCTTTACAAATGCGCTGCTATTTCGTCCTTAATTATTGATTCCAACATTTTCCCCACTACTGAAGTCAGGCTAACCAGTCTATAATTACCCTTTTTTTTAATCTCGCTCTTGTTTTAAAAAGTGGTGTTACATTAGCTACCCTCCAGTCCATGGGAACTGATCCAGAGTTGATAGACTGTTGGAAAATGATCACCAATGCATCCACTATTTCTAGGGCTGCTTCCTTAAGTACTCTGGGATGCTGACTATCAGGCCCCGGGAATTTATCGGCCTTCAATCCCATAAATTTCCCTAACACAATTTCCCGTCTAATAAGGATATCCTTCAGTTCCTCCTTCTCACTAGACCCTCGGTCCCTAGCACATCCGGAAGGTTATTTGTGTCTTCCTTCGTGAAGACAGAACCAAAGTATTTGTTCAATTGGTCTGCCATTTCTTTGTTCCCCATTATAAATTAACCTGAATCTGACTGCAAGGGACCTACGTTTGTCTTCACTAATCTTTTTCTCTTCACATATCTATAGAAGCTTTTTCAATCAGTTTTTATGTTCCCAGCAAGCTTCCTCTCATACTCTATTTTCCCCCTCTTAATTTAAACCCTTAGTTCTCCTCTGCTGAATTCTAAATTTTTCCCAGTCCTCAGGTTTGCTGCTTTTTCTGGCCAATTTATATGGCTCTTCCTTGGATTTAACACTATTCTTAATTTCCCTTGTTAGACAAGGATGTACAATTGCTGAAGTTCATTGATGTGATCTTTAAATATTTGCCATTGCCTATCCACTGTCAACCCTTTAAGTATCATTTGCCAGTCTATTCTAGCCAATTCATGCCTCATTCCATCGAAGTTACCTTTCCTTAAGTTCAGGACCCTAGTCTCGGAATTAACTGTGTCACTCTCTATCTTAATAAAGAATTCTACCATATTATGGTCACTCTTCCCCAAGGGGCCTCGCACAACAAGATTGCCAATTAGTCCCTTCTCATTACACATCACCCAGTCTAGGATGGCCAGCTCCCTAGTTGGTTCCTCGACAAATTGGTCTCGAAAACCATCCCTAATACACTCCAGGAAATCCTCCTCCACTGCATTGCTACCAGTTTGGTTTGCCCTATCAATATGTAGATTAAAGTCGCCCATGATAACTGCTGTACCTTTATTGCACACATCCCTTATTTCGTGTTTGATGCTGTCCCCAACCTCACTACTACTGTTTGATGGTCTGTACACAGCTCCCACTAGCGTTTTCTGCCCCTTGGTATTCTGAAGCTCCACACATACCGATTCCACATCATCCAAGCTAATGTCCCTCCTTACTATTGCATTAATTTCCTCTTTAGCCAGTAATGCCACCCCACCTCCTTTTCCTTTCTGTCTATCCTTCCTAAATGTTGAATACGCTGGATGTTGAGTTCCCTGCCTTGGTCACCCTGGAGCCAATTACATCATATCCGTTAACTGCTATCGCGCAGTTAATTCGTCCACCTTATTCCGAATACTCCTCGCATTGAGGCACAGGACCTTCAGGCTTGCCTTTTTAACACATTTTGCCCCTTTAGAATTTTGCTGTAATGTGGCCCTTTTTGCTTTTGCCTTGGGTTTCTCTGCCCTCCACTTTTACTATTCTCCTTTCTATCTTTTGCTTCTGCCCCTATTTTATTTCCCTCTGTCTCCCTGCAGAGGTTCCCATCCCCCTGCCATATTAGTTTAACTCCTCCCCAAGAGTACTAGCAAACACTCCCCATAGGACATTGGTTCAGATCCTGCCCAGGTGATGACCATCCGGTTTGTACTGATCCCACCTCCCCCAGAACCGGTTCCAATGTCCCAGGAATTTGAATCCCTCCCTTCTGCACCACCCCTCAAGCCACGTATTCATCTGAGCTATCCTGCAATTCCTTCTCTGACTAGCACGTGGCACTGGTAGCAATCATGAGATTAGTACTTTTGAGGTCCTACTTTTTAATTTAGCTCCTAGCTCGCTAAATTCGTCTCGTTGGACCTCATCCTGTTTTTTACCTATATCGTTGATACCTATATGCACCACGAAAATTGGCTATTCACCGTCCCTTTTCAGAATGTCCTGCACCCGCTCCGAGATGTCCTGCACCCGCTCCGAGACATCCTTGACCCTTGCACCAGGGAGGCAACATACCATCCTGGAGTCTCAGTTGTTGCCACAGAAACACCTATCTATTCCCCTTACAATTGAATCCCCTATCACTATAGCCCTCCCATTCTTTTTGCTGCCTTCCTGTGCAGCAGAGCCACCCACGGTGCCATGAACTTGGCTGCTGCTGCTCTCCCCTGATGAGTTATCCCCCCAACAGTGCACAAAGCGGTGTATCTGTTTTGCAGGGGGATGACCACAGGGGACCGCTGCACTATCTTCCTTGCACTACTCTTCCTGTTGGTCACCCATTCCCTATCTGGCTGTGTACCCTTTACCTGCGGTAAGACCAACTCGCTACACGTGCTATTCACGTCATTCTTAGCATCGTGGATGCTCCAGAGTAAATCCACCCGCAGCTCCAGTGCCGCAATGTGGTCTGTCAGGAGCTGCAGGCAGATACACTTCCCGCACACGTAGTCGTCAGGGACACCGGAAGCGTCCCTGACTTCCTACATAGTACAGGAGGAGCATAACACGTGTCCAAGCTCTCCTGCCATGACTTAACCCTTAGATAAACTTAAATTAGCAACAACAATACTAAAAGGCTATTTAGTGATAAAGAAAAAGAAAAAGAAAAACTTTTTACCAATCACTTACCCCCTTGGCTGTGACGTCACCTTTCGATTTCTTTCTACTTTTTTGCCTCCCTGCTGCAGCTGCACCAGCTGGCCTCCTCTCCGACGTCCCGCTCGAACTCCCGCCGACTGATGGGCCTTTTGTCGGCCTCCCTGGACACCCACTGTGCCTCCTCTCCAATGTCCCGCTCGAACTCCCGCCAACTGATGGGCCTTTTGTTGGCCTCCCTGGACACCCGCTCCGCCTCCTCCCTGACGTCCCGCTCGAACTCCCGCTGACTGATGGGCTTTTTGCAGGCCTCCTTGGACCACCCGCTCTGCCTCCTCCTTGGCGTCCTGCTCCAACTCCCGCCGACTGATGGGCCTTTTGTAGGCCTCGTTGGACACCCGCTCCGCCTCCTCTCCTTATTAAATGATCTGATTAAATGGTGGAGCAGGCTCGAGGGACCAGGTGGCCTACTCCTGCTCCTATTTCTTATGTTCTTCGTGTCACTAGCATTGTCAAAAGTGGATTCTTTCCATAACCCCTAATCCTAACCTCAAACCGATAACCCCTAATCCTAACCCCAAACCGATAACTCAAGCAAGTTTGTAAGACACAAACTTGTTTTCAAGAAGCCGTCTTCAGTATCTCTAATTGGCTTCTCCCTTTCCCTTTTCCTTTTCATTTCCTTTTCCTTTTCCTAGTATAGCATGGATCAGATACAGAGTAAAGCTCCCTCTACACTGTCCCATCAAACACTGACACGGCAGGTACAGCGTGGGTTAGATACAGAGTAAAGCTCCCTCTACACTGTCATCAAACACTCCCAGAGCAGGTACAGCACGGGTTAGATACAGAGTAAAGCTCCCTCTACACTGTCCCATCAAACACTCCCAGGGCAGGTACATCACGGGGTTAGATACAGAGTAAGGCTCCCTCTACATGCTCTGCCCCTTCTGCCGCTAAAACCCTCCAGGCTTTTGTCACTTCCTGGCGGGACCGATCTAATGCTGTCCTGTCCCAATTCCCATCTTGCTCCCTCCATAAACTTAAACGCACCCAAACTCTGCTGCATATAACCTAACACGCACCAAGTCCCTTTCACACGTCACCCCTTGCTTGTTAAACTGCATTGGCTCTCTGTCCAGCAACGTCTCGATTTTAAAATTCTCATTTTCTTGTTCAAATCCCTCCATGTGGTCGCCCCTGCCCGATCCATGAAAAGTCCTCGAGTCCTATGATCCTCCCAGAACTAGGTCCGTTGCTTTTTGTGGTATATATCAATTATTTAGATTTGAATGTCGGGGATAAGATTAAGATTTCAGGTGATACAAAAATTGGCCGTGCAGTTATAAAGAAGAAGAAAGCTTCAGACTGCAGGAAGATAGCAAGGGACTGATCTGGTGGGCAGAACAGTGGCAAATGGAATTCAATCCAGAGGGAGGGCTAACAAGGCAAGGGAATACACATGAAATGGTAGGATACTGAGAAGTGTAGAGGAACAAAGGGACCTTTGAGTGCATGTCCACAGATCCCTGCAAATAGCAGACCAGGTGGTTAAAAGGCATATGGGATACTTGACTTTATTAGCCGAGGCATAGAATATAAGAGCTTGAACAGTATGAAACATTACTTAGGCCACAGCTAGAGTACTTCATGCAGTTCTGGTCACCACATTACAAGAAAAATGTGATTGCACCAGAGTGGGTACAGAAGAGATTTACGAGGCTTTTGCTGGGACTGGAGAATCTTAGCGATGAGGAAAGATTGGATAAGTTGGGTCTGTTTTCTTTGGAACAGAGGAAGCTGACGGGAGACCTAATTGATGGAGTATAAAATTTTGAGAGGCCTAGATGGAGTTGATATGATGAACCGATTTCCTTTAGCATATGGGTCAACAACCAGGGGGCATAGATTTAAAGTAATTGGTAGGAGGTTTAGCAGGGATTTGAGGGCAAATTATTTCACTCAGAAGGTGGTAGGGGTCTGGAACTCACTGCATGAAACGGTGGTGGAGGCAGAAACTCTGACCACATTTAAAAAATACTTGGATATGCACTTGAAATGTCATAACCTACAGGCCTATGGACCAAGAGCAGGAAAGTGGGACTAAGTTGGATAGCTCTTTGTCAGCCAGCATGGACACGATGGGTCAAATGGCTTCCTTCCGTGCTGTAAATTTCTATGATTTTATTAATTCTGCATTGCTGATTCTCTGGACTCTTGTGCATCCTCCACCTCATCATTGGCGGTTGTCCCTTTACTTGTCTGGGCCCTAATCTCAGGTATTCCCTTCCTAAACCTCTCCATTTCACTCGTCCTTTAAGACCATCCTTAGAACCTACCTCTGACCACACTTTTGGGAACTTGTACTCATCTCTCCTTTGGCTCAGTATATTGTTTTGGCTAATTATGCTCACGTGAAGCGATTTGGGGTGATTTACTAAGTTAACGGCGCTATATAAATGAACGTGGTGGTAGTTGTTGTAATGAGCAGTCCATCCTGGCCAATCCCCTCTCCACATGTATCTAGATGGTCCGGTACATTTATAAAGATCAGGTGGGTTTAGCTGCAGTGATCCATCTATGTTATTGCTCAGACCCTCCTGGTCAGTCTCCCACATGGATCGAGGCGGTTCGATCCATTTACACTGATCAGGGTTGGGCTGTACTGAATCCATTAGTGGTACTGAACCGCTGATCATCGCAGTCCACTGGTGCAGCACAGGAAAGGAATCAAACCGTGATTCACAACATGTTCATCTGTAAAAGCTCAGTGACTGTTCTGAACTAACGGGCCCTCAACTGCTCCCCACAGAGTTCACCGTGTCAGGCCGGACTCGGTCTGTGCTGGAGAGAAGTCAGGATGTGGTGGCTCCGAAAGGGGTTGTGGTAATGGTAAAATCAAGAGCGAGGGATGTGACGCATCGCTTTAATATCCCACATTGCAGATTATCTGCCTTGCTGGGAGAGAATAAACAACTGATTGACCGCCGGAGCGATGAGAGCCCTGACCACAAACGGGAGCGTGATGGGAAGGATGCAGAGGTGGAGAATATTTTCCCTTTGGATGGTGCCAGCTCCAGCTCGCGGGGTTGTGCTGAATATTCGACTGTCCTGTAAAAAGAGCGCATGCCCTTCAGCTGCCAGAGCGAAAGAATGAGTTGACACTGAAATCCGGCCTGGGAGTTAAAAAACCGTCAGCTCCAGTTTTATTGGTCAATTACATGTCGTGATGCAACGTGCCCAATTCATTCACGAGAATCTAGTCCAATGTTCAGTGAATCCATAAAACTCAGAACGAACCATTGTGTGCTTTCCGGCAATCCAAACAATAAAATAAAATGGGCATTGAGTCGGCGGCAGTCGGGTTGGGAGGATGTGGTGAGCAGACTAAAGAAAGGCTCTCAACCAGCAATCGTACATTATATAGCGGGCCAGGAGAGGGCGCCAGAGAGCCGCGCCGGCCCGAGGCAGGTACAGAGACCCAGCGGTGGGGAAAGAGCCTGAATGCGGTTGAGTCCCTACCAGCAGATGGCGCCAGAGAGCCTCGCCTGCCACAAGTGCAGTGACCCAGCGGCAGGGAAAGGCCCTGAGGGCGGACCAGCCGTTATAGGGCCTGGGCGGTGCGGAGAGAGAACAATGAATGGAGGGAACATTGGGCGAATTCCGTTGCTCCATTCGGATCCTGCTCAACCTGATTTACTCTGTGTGCTCTGTCTAGGCGCTACTTTACTCCCGAACACGGAAAGACAAACATCTGTCCCGGGGATTGGATTTGATTCCTTGGTTCATAGACATCTAGAGTGACCCCGCCGTGATCCCGGCAGAGTTTTCTCCGGGTTTCCCAAATCTAATATGTGGCGGAAGCACACGGTCGATAGTTACCGCCCGATATTGGGATCCCGCCTTGGGTGGGGGCGGGGCGGGGAATCTGGCGGTGAAATCATTGCAGCAATGACATGGACAATGCGGCATTTCGGTTGTGAAACTTTCTGGACCACAGCAAGTGTCTGAGGAAGCTGGTTCCTCTCACACTGAAGCCTCACATTCACACACTCTTCAGCTTGTTCTCATTGTGTGAAATACAACCCAGGACCACCTGAGGATAAAAGGCCGATGGAGAACACAGCCCAGGACCAGTAGGAGGAGGTTGTCCTTGGCAGTGAGTGTCACCCCCAGCTCCACCTGGAGTCCGCTGCAAGTGTTGGTCACTCTCTGGGTGGAGAGGAATTCCTGAGATTGGTCCTGAGTTTATCTTCGCTCAGTGTTACCCCGTGTCCCAGAGTCCTTCTCTCACAATTTAACTTAAAGTGATGTTTCGAAGTCCCGCGTAACCACCTTGTTCCGAGCTCCTTCCAGCTTCTCCTTTTCAGTTTGTGAAGCCCATGTTTCCCCAGTCTCTCACAAACCTCAGTCCTTTGACACCAGCATCAGCCTCTGCCTCTTGTCCACACAGCCTCCAATGGCTGGAGGTCTCACAGCGCCTTGCGGATAATGAGCCATCAGAAATGGCCAGCATCCCGCTAAACCTCCGGATGGAAAACTCGTCGCAAACAGCAATCTGCCGAGTGGTGAGAGAACTCCAGCAGCGGGGGATAGAGGAATATAAACAGTGACAGTAAATAACAATTGGGGTCCAAGTGTGAGGAGGCAGTGTCTCAGAGACTGGATGAGACTGTGGACACACAGTGTCCAAATGTGAGGAGCCAGTGTTTCAGAGACTGGGAGCAGGAGATGTTCCTGGAACTAGTCTGAAGTCCTGCACTGTGAAATTAAATCTGGACCAGGCCTGGCTCGGATCATCTTCCTACTCCATTAGAGCAGAACTGCCAGTAACAAAGATCCGAAATTTTAACAAGGAACATTTTAATCATAATTCCAATTTAACCTTCTCCAATAATACATCATTGAGAGTCAGAAACAATGAACTGTTCCGTGTTTTAGAATCGAACAGAACCCATTGTCTCCCCAGTTACATCAGTTGTCACCACGGTCCACATGAAGGAAATCCCGGTGTCTGCCCCATGTCTCCCCGCACTATATAGAGGGGACATGTTGTGCTGGGATTGGTAAGCTCCATCCCTCTTGTTTTATTATCTCATAAACTCAGCGGCAGTTCTTTATATTATCGACCCACACCACAGAAAATACTCCAGACCCTGCAAAACGGGCAGGAAATCCCCCTGAGAAAGAGCATAATGGGGCTAGTGTGGGGCATGAAACCAAGTTGTATTGGGAGGCTCTCTGGGTCTGTATCTAAGGCCCATGTGCTGCCTTTGGCCGATACTGCAATGCCGTCCCAGCACAGTGTTAAGAGTTTGAAAATTACACCCCGGGAGATGCTGGGTAGATTCAGATTATTGCTGATTGACTGCAACCAGTAAACTCAGAAAGTCCAGCAGTGGGTGAAAGCCCTTTGCTCCGGGCTGTAAAAGCGACATTCCTCTGCCAGAATCACTGGCCATGGCGGGGAGCAGCTCAGCTTTGCTCAGAGTGGCCAGAAATCAGTGAATTCGGCGAAGAGTGTCTGTGACCAATCGATCCTGGCGCTGAATTTCCACCAATCAACACTGGACCTCAAAGTCCCATTCACCTGTGGACAGACTACAAGAGCTGTTCCCATGTGTTCTGAATCTCCGGGACTATCCGTTTGTGTATAATGGTTTATTGGGGATTTTCCTCTCTTTAAACAGCCATGATAGAATCCTTCAGTACCTTGCACTCCCTAAATGGTCTGTGGGGATCTACAGCCGGATTCTCTGCTGGGATCCACTGCAATGTCTCACAGGAGCAGTCACAACCATCAAGGATTTACTCCCAGTTTTACTCCTGTGTCCTCAGCCCTACAGGTTTAACTCTATGAACAGTAAGTTCTGGAATGTAATCCTTTTTAATCGGTAGTATTTCTCTATTTGGAGTTCCAGCTCCTACTCCCTCCCACAGTTTACCAGGAGTTCACCAATCAGGTTTCCCTTCATTTCTTTGCAATGGTTATTTCCCTCATCCTGGAATCCCGGGTCTGCAGCAGAGGTCATGGTATGTGGTTATAATGGAATGGACACCAGATTGGAAAGTCTGTCATTCTATATCGGCCCTTCTGTCTGTTTCCTCTGCCCCACACAGCTGTAAGAGCAGGGCATATTTGCACTTCCAGGAGCACAGCCATTGGTCAGTCTTACCCTCCTGCCCATAACACAATTATTCTCAGACCATTCATCAAGTTCCTCCAAACTCTCCGGGACTCTGGCATTACAATGTGGTACAATACACACAACAATGCCTTGTTATTATCTCATGTGTGTCCTTAATGTGAACCATTACAACCCAGAATATACGGCAGTTACACCTGATCTGGGCGGTTGGGATTACTGTTTATATTTGTTAACAGACCTGTTTTTGTTTATTTGATAACATTCCACCAGTGCACCATGGCTGCAGTGTGTACCATCTACAAGATTCAGCAACTCACCATGGCTTTCATCACCTAGACCTGGGCTGGGCAATTACTTGGACTGGAGGGCCACTTAACAAGTTTTATTGAGCTGTTGAGGGCTGCCCACCAATGTTGGCCCGAAGGCGCATGGCCGCACGGTCAGCAACAATCACGTGGTCCCACGCAGGCCCATCCCCAGCTCCTGCCGCTGGAAGAGACACTGCGCATGTGCGACTGCCTTGTGGCCAAGGACCAAATTTAAAGGGACCACGCATGGAAATAAAATTAGAGGGAACATTTGATAAACATGAACATTGCATAAACATAAATTCAGATAGTAGTCAGATGCTATCTTACATACACATGTTGTCGATACCACCTAGAAATGAATCAAAGATAAAAATTGAAAATGTTGTGGTATCTTCTGATCTCTGTAAATCATCATCATCATAGGCAATCCCTTGAAATCGAGAAAGACTTGTTATCACTCTAAAAGTGAGTTCTTCGGTGATTGAACAATCCAATATGGGAATTACAGTCTCTGTCACAGGTGAGACGGACAGTTGTTGAAGGAAAGGGTGGGTGGGACTGGTTTACCGCACACTTCTTCCACTGCCTGCGCTTGGTTTCTGCATGCTCTCGGCGACGAGACGCGAGATGCTCAGCGGCCTCCCAGATGCACTTCTTTCACTTAGGGGGGTCTTTGGCCAGGGACTCCCAGGTGTCAGTGGGAATGTTGCATTTTATCAAGGAGGCTTTGAGGGTGCCCTTGTAACGTTTCCTCTGCCCACCTTGGGCTCCTTTGCTGTGTAAGCATTCCAAGTAGAGCGCTTGCTTTGGGAGTCTTGTGTCAGGCATACAGACAATATGGCCCACCCAACGGAGCTGGTCGAGTGTGGTCAGTGCTTTGATGCTGGCGATGATAGCTGCAGGAAACAGCATCAGCCCTTGTACATGACCTTCTTTGACCTTACAAAGACCTTTGACACTGTCAACCGCGAGGGACTATGGAGCGTCCTCCTCCGCTTCGGCTGCCCCCAAAAGTTTGTCACCATCCTCCACCTGCTCCACGATGACATGGTCCTGACCAACGGATCCATCACAGACCCAATCCACGTCTGGACTGGGGTCAAGCAGGGCTGCGTCATCACGCCAACCCTCTTCTCGATCTTCCTCGCTCAATGCTCCACCTCACATTCAACAAGCTCCCCGCTGGATTGGAACTAAACTATAGAACCAGTGGGAACCTGTTCAACCTTCGTCGTCTCCAGGCCAGATCCAAGACCGTCACAACCTCTGTAAATCAGTGCTGTGAAGCAGAACTGTACCCTCATTAGAGCCTGTATCAGCATCAATTTCCCACCTCAGTTATCCTCATATCCCTCTGCAAAGATTATTAATACCGTCCCAATTGGTGCCAGATGAGAACTCCCCTGCTGTCATACTATGGATACCAGGAGAGGAAAGATGCAGCACCGGCCACTTTCTTCAGTAAAAGATCTGCGGAGATGAGCAGCCATGACCCCACTCTAAATTGGATAGGGCATATTCTAGTACGCAGTGCATTCTGGGTACTTACATCCGCCATTGGGGCCAAGTCTCACGGAATGGATCCTTTTAATCGGCCGGGGTGAATCGATTTTGAGAATTATTATTTTGAATTAAGTATTACTATGGTTTTTCTTTGGCTGCAGTTCGGTTCTGTCTCTGACCCATGAGAAGTGAAAGTGGATAGACGAATATGCAGCTCGAGCTCCGGCTCGCGTTCTATTTCTGTCCCATCCAGCGGGCCGGGTAGAATGTCTTGTCGGGCCGAATATGGTCCACAGACCATATTTTGCCCACCACTGCTCTACACTGTCCCATCAAACACTCCCAGGTCATGTACAGCTTGGCTTACATATAGTGTAAAGCATATTTAAACTACGCATCAAAACTCACAGGTCAGGAACAGTATGTGTTAGATACAGTGTAAAGCATATTTAAAGTTGCCATAAAACACTCCCACGTCAAATCCAGCACCAGATAGATACTGAGTAAAGCTCCCTCTAATCTGTCCCATGAAATCCTCCCAGGTCAGGTAAAGGTCCCTCTACAAACTCCTATCAAACGCTCCCAGGGCAGGTAAAGCACGGGCTAGATACAGCATAAGATGTGAAATCTGTTACTTTCTGTATCATTTATCATTTTTTTGATCTGATTTAGTAAAAATCCTCCATAAATATTGCATATGACAGGGTAGAGAGAGGAACAAGTGAGTGTACAACTGAACCCAGTCACTATTTCTCCTTCATTTCCCTGTCCAGTCACGATTTTTCCTTCATTTGCAGATGCTCCCCGACCAGTCCCCATTTCTTCATTTACAGACGCTCCCTGACCAGTCACCATTCCTCCTTTATTTACAGGCACCCCCTGACCAGTCACCATTTCTCCTCCATGTACAGACGCTTCCTGACTGGTTTCCATTTTTCCTTCATTTATAGATGCTCCCTCACCAGTCACCATTTCCAGTCACTCCCTGACCAGTCAACAATTCTCCATTTACAGACGCTCCCTCACCGGTCTCCTTCATTTACAGACGTTCATTTCCTCCCTCTCCTGGAGTTTGCCGCGGGGCCGCTTTGTGGACCTTTCTGTTGTGGCTTTAAGCAGATGAAACCCTGTGGTGTGGAGCAAACATTGCAACATTTGGTAGTGAAGTGGATTCATTCAGGAGAGACAGCAGGGATTATTGCAGAAAATAACATAGTGTAGTGAGAAAGGAAATGCAGTGGATGTTGTGCTGGTGAATTGGCAAAACGTGTTTGATAAGGTGCCGGACATGAGGCTTGTTTATCAAATGAAGGCTCACGATATTAAAGGGAGTGGGGCAGTGTGGACAGGAAGTTGGATAAAAGTCAGAAAGCAGAGAGTAGTGGTTAATGGATGTTCTTCAGACTGGGGGAATGTAAACAGTGGTGTCCCTCAGGGTCAGTGTTGGGACCATTGCTCTTAATATAGAGACAGGATCTGGATTTGGGTATATGGGGCACACGATCAAACTTTCCAGATGACACCAAATCTGGGACCATGACCAACTGTGAGGACTGCAAGTGACTTCTGTGTGAATATACAGGTTAGTAAATGGCTCCGGTAGATGTCAGATAAATTTAATGCAGAGAAATATGAGGTGATATATTTTGGGAGAAGACAATGGTCGGAAAAGTAGATTTAACGGTAAAAGTGTAAAAGGAGTAGAGTGGAACAGTAAAGAGGTGTCAGATTCTAGCTAATGCCATGTGATATTAATTAGCAGGTTTGAGAATCCAGTTTCAGCAACTTGAATAAGAAATATAAGATGAGCAGATTTTCTGCCCAGTACTGTATCTTGTATTGATCCATCAATCAGAGTAAAAATGCAAGTCCCGCGTGTCCACAGTAATTGACACGAGGTCAGCCCGCTGGATGGAACCTCGAGCACCCTGAGCTTGATCTCCGGTGTCTCCAGTCCCGACTGCCCCCTTACATCAGTCTCCCTTCACTTTTATTCCCTGCAGTGATCCATCCCTGGCTTCTCTGCTGGATTTTGGCAGGAAGCAAGGAAAAGACAGCTGGAACTTGAACGCATTCCCTGGATCCCAGCATATACTTTTCTTCAGTAATGTTCTCAATATCCCTAAACTACTCTGTCTACTGTTAATTATATTATTTCTTATAGTTTCACAATTATAGGTATAAACATCGCACATTATAATCTAATAGATTACCCACTCTCGTTTAAGCTTACATTGTGGTCAATAACAGACAAACCCTGTTCTTTCCCCTGATCTGATTAGAATTTCCAACTTGCCGATTCTGTGGAATAGAATGTCTTACCAGTGTTACCATGGGTCTGCTAATTCCCACGGGCAGATCAGACAAAGTGCTTTTAGTGGGTGGCCCAGCAGTGAAAGTGAAACCAAACCAAAGGGAACAAATAAAGATTTAAACCAAAGGAACAGGAAACAGAACAATGGGAAAAAACACAACTGGCCCAAAAGTGTGATTAATTTCCCCAAAAGGTCGGTCTAGACAGTTAGAAACTCCTCCTGGTGTGTGCCTGCAGGACTCGGCTTCACTCTAGTGTTTAAAGGCACAGAGCGCTGGCCTCACACCCAGGGGACAATGTGTGGGAATTCCAGGGGCAGTGAGGACATGCCCGGAAATACCCCAGAGCAGTGAATGCCCACTGGGCCCCAGCACATGCTCAGGGGAAAACCCCAGGAATGGGCAAAGCCAGAATGCCCACTCTGAACCCAGTTTGCTGCTCCCTCTGTGCCCAGCACTGCCTCCACCCCGGCACACGGAAGTGGAATTTCAGCCTCAGTGTTACAAGTTTCATCGGTTACAGGCTGGAGAGAGGAATAGTTCACACTGACACCGAGCTGTGTGATCGGTTTAGTCTGCATATGACTGACGGGCCCTTTTGAGCGGTCAGGTTTTTAAATTCCCCGTAACTCTAATCCCAGATATAAGAGAGGAGAGATCTGTGTTTAAATCAAAGAGTCTCCTCAGAGATTCTCTGAGAGAAGGAACTGGTCAGCTTTAAACACCAGAAAGAGAAAAAATGTTAGAAATTTCCAATTAGCAATTAGCATTTTTTAACCAATTTTGTCTCCCACAGGGATGGGGAATTCTAGAATAAGAAGGAACTGGTCATGATTTGAAAGGTATTGAAGGATTCGAGGAGCTCTTACATTTGGGATATTTATTTTGTCTACTCAAGGAGTTCGATAACAGACTTCTTGCTGTGAATATAAAGTTGCATTATTGGGCCATGATGTATTTACTTGTTTATGTTTGGTTAAATATATTTTCTGAGTGGATTTAAATTCAAGACAATGTTTGCAGGCGTGATGCTCTATTCACACATCGAGGGTGAGAGAGATGCTGTGGGGCACACGCAAAGTCCAGTAGCTGAAAGTGATTCACAGACTGGGTTTTGTGTTTCGTGATCCCGGGCATGTTACCAATACCATCGCTGCATCTCAAGGCTAGGAGAGGCATGCTGGGAGGTATGGGGAGCTGGGATTTGTCCATGAAGTAACTGAAGGTATGAAAACTGAAATAAAGTAGAATTAGAAAGGAGAAAAGGCCCAAAATGTAGCAGTCAGTAACAGGACATCAATTAGTCTCCTCTTATCTAGGAGACATTAAATATCGACACACTGTTATTTGAAATAACAAAATATTAAACTCCAGCTCAGTTAAAAGATTATCAACACCAGCAGAAACAAACTCCAACAGTCAGAATTAACACGACTCAATCCAGGATTTGATTAACAGCAACAACAGCAGAATTCAAACCTTGCAGTCACTTGTGAGCTCACTGGTGTCTCAGAAGCTGGGATGACTGAGTGAATCCCTTCCCACACTCAGAGCTGGTGAATGGTCTCTCTCCAGTATGAACTCGCTGGTGTCTCAGCAGGCTGGATGACTGAATGAATCCCTTCCCACATTCAGTGCAAGTGAACGGCCTCTCCCCAGTATGAACTCGTTGGTGTATCAGCAGGTCGGATGACTTTGTGAAACCCTTCGCACATTCAGAGCAGGTGAACGGCCTCTCCCCAGTGTGAAATCGCTGGTGTGCCAGCAGGTCGGAAGACCGAATGAATTCCTTCCCACACTCGGGGCAAGTGAATGGCCTCTCCCCAGTGTGAACTCGCTGGTGTATCAGCAGGTGAGATGATCGAGTGAATCCCTTCCCACAGTCAGAGCAACTGAACGGTCTCTCCCCAGTGTGCACTCGCTGGTGTGTCAGCAGTACGGATGACTGAGCGAATCCCTTGCCACACACGGAGCAGGTGAACGGCCTCTCCCCAGTGTGAATTCGCTGGTGAGTTACAAGATGGTATGACCGAGTGAATCCCTTCTCACACACTGCACAGGTAAATAGTCTCTCCCCAGTGTGAACTCGCTGGTGTGTCAGCAGGTCAGATGACCGAATGAAACCCTGCCCACACACGGAGCAGGTGAACGGCCTCTCCCCAGTGTGACTGCGCTTGTGCCTCCCCAGGTTAGATGATAGGCTGAAGCCTTGTCCACACACAGAGCACATGTACCGTTTCTCCCTGCTGTGAACGGTGCTTTTAGCTTTCATGTTCAAAGGCCGATCATATTTCGGTCCCAATGTAACGAGTAACTCCGTGAGATCTTGACGTGACATTTGGTTTGAGATTCCCGTCTGCAAATCCTCCCCTTTTGACACCCTGTAAAATGAATTTTAAACAGGAAACGGAAGGTTGAGAGAGAACCTACCTAAACATAAAGACAGGTTGTGAAAGTGAGCTTAATGAATATGGTCATTTGTTGGGCTGGCACTGGAGAAATGTCACCAAAGAAGCTGCCAGATTGTCGTTAAAAATTCAACTGGTCACTAATGTCCTTCAGTGACAGTCCCACATGGGAAATTATTGGTCCTACTGGGCTCAGAAATACTGGGGGTTAAACCCAGCAACTTCTCCATCTCCACTCCAGCTCAAACTGATGCAACAAACAGACCCACACAGGAGGCCCGGGACCGACCTCTGCATCTAGTGCCCACCCCGACACAGAGCGGCCTGCTGTATAAATGCAAGTTGTCGTTTTCCTTGTGTGGGGGAGGTGCTGCCCCTGGGGCTTCCTGGTGCCGGAGTCCTGGCCGCACGTCCACCAGGCCCTGCGGCTCTGACTCGGGGTCTGAGACCTACATTCGGTGTTGCTGAGGCCGCGCTCGCTCTGCTCAGTCTCCGGGAGCCGCTCCGCACAGGAAGGCGCTCTCCGGGATCAGCCCTTCCCGTGCGCTGTCCCCCTGCTGATCGAGATAGGGCATACCCCCCCATGCAGGACACTCTGGGTAAGACTATCTGCCATTGTCGGGGAGTGGTACAACACAGAAGGAGGCCACTCGGCCCATCATGTCTGTGCCGGCCTTTTGGTAGAACTATTCAACGAGTCTCACTCCTCTGCTCTTTACCCGTAGCATAGTATATTTTTCCCTTCAAGTATTTATCCAATTCCCTTTTGAAAGTTACTATTGAATCTGCTTTCAGGCAGAGCATTCCAGATCACAACTAGTCGCTGTGTAACAAATGATTCCACATCTCACCTCCGGTTCTTTTGCCAATAACTGAAGTGCCTCATCCACTCCTTGCTTTGGAGGCAATTCAGTGAAGGTTCACTAGGTTGATTCCGGAGATGAGGTGGTTGACTTATGAGGAAAGGTTGAGTAGGTTGTCTACTCATTGGAATTCAGAAGAATGAGAGGTGATCTTATTGAAATGTATAAGATTATGAGGCGGCTTGACAAGGTGGATGCAGAAAGGATGTTTCCACTGATGGGGGCGACTAGAACTAGAGAGCATGATCTTAGAATAAGGGGCTGCCCATTTTAAACAGAGATGAGGAGAAATTTATTCTCTCAGAGAGTTGTAAATCTGTGGAATTTGCTGCCTCAGACAGCTGTGGATACTGGGACATTGAATAAATTTAAGACAGAAATAGCCAGCTTCTTAAATGATAAGAGGATAAGGGGTTATGGAGAGCGGGCGGGAAAGTGGTGCTGAGTCCATGATCAGATCAGTCATGATCTTATTGAATGGCAGAGCAGGCTCGAGGGGCCGTTTGGCCTACCCCTGTTCCTATTTCTTATGTTCTTATCCCTGGCATCATTCCTTCTGCACCCTCTCTAAAAGTTGGCATCATTCCTAAAGTTTGGGGCGCAGAATTGAACGCAGTACTCCAGCTGAGGTCTAACCAATGTTTTATTAAGGTTTAGCATAACTAAATATCAAATGCTGATATTTCCGTGATGCGGTTTAAACGGTGAGGTATATCCAGTCAGTTGGATTTGTAAATAAGACTGTGAACCGAAAGAAGCACATTTGGAGTGGAGAGCCGTGAGACACGCTGTGTAACCAGGCTCAAACACTCTGCACATCCCAGACATCACTTGTTTCCCACTTGGCATGAAAGGAATATGCTACTTGCAACAATTCATTGGATTTGATTTCAAATATATTAGTATAGAAACTGAATCATGTTTCTATGATTGCTTTCCCAACTCAGATTCAAGGCCTCTATTTTTTTCTTTGTCTGTGTACAGTCCCAGGATTCCAACCCTGGGACTGTACATGGAGATTCTAACCCTGGGACTGTACATGGAGATTCTAACCCTGGGACTGTACATGGAGATTCTAAACCTGGGACTGTACATGGAGATTCCAAACCTGGGACTGTACATGGAGATTCGAATCCTGGGACTGTAGACGGGGCATTCCAGCCCTAGGACTATAGAAGGGGACCCATCTCTGGGGCTCTTGCTACAAATGTGTGAGATGTAAACTGAGTAGCATCTTTAGACGAGATGGTGAGGGAAAAGTAACTGAGGCTGCAATTTTCACACGGGCACTAGGCCCCAGTTGGGACCAAACACTGAAGCCCCACCCACGTTTTGCACCAAGAGAACAGCGCATGCGCTTTACTACTCACTGTTTCAAGATGGCGGAGCGTGGAACCGGCCTTCCTGTACAAAGATGGCGGCAGTTAGCCTGGGCCTGTGAATTGGAGAAAGCCGCGAGCTGCAAACGTGGGGCGATCAGGTTATTATTCCGGGCTTGCGGCATACACCAGTTGTTTATGAAGCCTCTCCGCCCACTCGCGGATCCATTACGCCCCTCCGCCCCATGAATCTTACCGAGTTGTCCGCAGCCTCTCCCTACTGTCTCTCTCCACCATTACACGCAGCGCGGATGCTCCAAACCAAGGCGGATTTCGCGCTTGCGCGCTGGGATCCTGTAGACTGGGTGCGGCACATTCTCCCCCGCCGTGCATGCTGGGGAAGAAACCCGCCATTGAAAGGCCACGTTTGTCAATAGACCTGGATTTATCGTAATTGCTTTGAGCACTGAACCATGTTCATTCTGGCAGCTAGAGTTTGTTTCTTTTGATTTTAATAACCCCTATACCTGGGCTGAAGATTACCATTCCTCATGTTGAGGCTCTATAATTCCCAAGCGGAGCATAAACGCCGGCATGGACTGGATAGTGTATGTGCCGTATATCCTATGTAATTTTGTAGTCTCAGTGCGCAGCACACTCGCCTGTGAGGGAGCACTGCGCTGTAAACCGAGGCCCCGTTTGCCCTTTCAAGTGCGCTAAAAGATCCCATGATACTACATTTATTTCGAAGAAGAGCGGCGGAGTTATCCCCGGTGCCCTGGCCAATATTTATTCCTCAATCAATATAACAAAAAAACAGATTATCTGGTCATTATCACAATGCTGTTTGTGGGAGCTCGCTGTGCGTAAATTGGCTGCCGCGTTTCCCACATTACAATCGTGACTGCACTCCAAAAAGTACTTCATTGGCTGTTAAAAAAAAAACTTTTAGACGTCCGGTGGTCGGGAAAGGTTTTATAAATTGGTGTCTCAGTGTAAGTGGTCCCTGGATTTGGTGCTTCAGTGGTTCCAGGTTTTTTGTCACAGTATTGGTAATCCCTGGATTTGGTGTCATAGAGTAAGTGCCCCCTGGATTTGGGATCACAATGCATATGGTCCCTGGATTTGGTGTCACAGTATAAGTGGACCCTGGATTTGGTGTCATAATGTAAGTAGTCCCTGGATTTGATGTCAACAACATTTCTTAACTGGGACTGAGGCCAAACCCGCAGCCCAGCAATATGTTCAGCACAGAATGATCCCACACAAATCTATTCCCAAATAACACAGTCCACATTAATTCACCAGAAACAGTTCAGTACCCACAATTAACTGCAGCACTGCGCCTAACTTCAGTGCAACACACAATTCAAAATATTTTAAAGAGGAAGTAAACCACATTATAGTGATCAGGGCATCAAATCCAGTTTTCTTATTTTTCAGTACAAGCAATGGCACAAACACCTTGAAGATAAATCTTATCAATTTACTACACTTCCCTGACTTTCACAAGAATTTGCATTAATACCAGATTGCACCCAGATGATTTATGCCAATTCACCCAAGAACAATGATTTAAGAAAAAAATCCAAATTGATGGTGTAATTTTCCTGTTTTCATCTTACATCTTCATTCACTCCCTTTCATTAACTTTGATACAGTATTCACCATTTCATTCAAGAGGCCCGGAGGAATTTTACTGTCTAATACAATATTATCTTAATATCTTTAAAACATAGATCAAACATTCCCACTTGCTCCAAGTTATAACCCATTTTGTTTGTTTCATTTTATTTAACCATTTTTACTTAACTCTTCTTGGACCTTTTATTCCCCAAAATATGCCAGAGAGCAATTCAGTCTGCGAGATGAAGGATGTTAGTTAATTTTAACACAACAGTCTCCCTCCAAAAACTTCTTTCTGAATATGTAGTTTGGACAAGACTACATTGACTGGCTCTTTTCAAAAAGCAAACTTGATTATCCCCTTAAATTTCAGCTAACTTTCCCTCCTCATGTGCTTGAACAGCACATCAAGTTTTAATTTCACAAACAAATTATGTCCAGACTTTGTGATTTACAAAGAAGGCTAAAGCAACAATTGCATTTGGATGCAAGTCATTTATCTCCACCTTCAAGCAGTGTTTCTTGAAAAACAGGATTACATATGAGATATACAGTACAAAAACATACCATTCGACCCAACAAGACCATGTTTATTCTCCACTTGAACCTCCTCTCGCCTGTCCTCATCTAATTCGATCAGCATAACTTGCTATTCCCTTCTCTCTGATATGCTTGACTAGTCTCCCCTTAAATGCTTCTATACTATTCGCTTCAACCACTTCCTGTGGTAGTGAGTTCCACATTTTCACCAATCTTTGGATAAAAAAGTTTGTTCTCAATTCCCTATTTGATTTCTTGGTGACTATCGTATATTGATGGCCTTTGTTATGCTCTTCCCTACAAGTGTAAACATTCATTCTGTAGTGTCCTTACACCTTACTATAGAATGTTTAACGAATTTACTGGAATTCTTTGAGGATATAACAAGCATGGTGGATAGAGGTGTACCGATGGATGTGGTGAATTTAGATTTCCAAAAGGCATTCGATAAGGTGCCACACAAAAGGTTACTGCAGAAGATAAAGGTACGCGGAGTCAGAGGAAACGTATTAGCATGGATCGAGAACTGGCTGGCTAACAGAAAGTAGTGAGTCGGGATAAATGAGTCCTTTTCGGGTTGGAAATCAGTGGTTAGTGGTGTGCCACAGGGATTGGTGCTGGGACCACAACTGTTTAAAATATACATAGATGTCCTGGAAGAGGGGACAGAGTGTAGTGTAACAAAATTTGCAGATGACACAAAAATTAGCGGGAAAGCGGGTTGTGTAGAGGACACAGAGAGGCTGCAAAGAGATTTAGATAGGTTAAGCGAATGGGCTAAGGTTTGGCAAATGGAATACAATGTCGGAAAATGTGAGGTCATCCACCTTGGGAAAAAAAACAGTAAAAGGGAATATTATTTGAATGGGGAGAAATTACAACATGCTGCGTGCAGAGGGACCTGGGGGTCCTTGTGCATGAAACTCTTTTAGAGTCGACCTGCAAAAACATAAAACATTAAACGGTGCCACCCGACCTGAGTGACACACCAGACATTTACAAGGCCCTTTTTTATTTTCCCCTTTTTTTTTTTTTGTGTTTTTCTTTTTTTTTTGGGCACTAAAATCACAATTTTTCCCACTGCCTCCTATAAAAGGGAAGGGGGACACTAAAAGCACCGGCAATTAAAACCAATTAAACTTAAAAACGTAAAATCAAATTAAAATTTGGTTGCCGGGCGTGATGATGCACTCCAGTCCCTCCGGTGCCCACCTTTAGCGGAAGGCCTCCATCTCCAAGGACACCCTGGACCGGATGTAAGAGCGGAAGAGAGGCAGGCAGTCAGGTTGAATGACCCCCTCGACCGCCTGCTGCCTGGACCGGCTGATGGCACCCTTGGCCGTGCCCAGGAGCAGTCCTACGAGGAGGCCTTCGGACCTACCCGCTCCCCTCCGCACAGGGTGCCCAAAGATCAGGAGAGTGGGACTGAAGTGCAGCCAGAATTTCAGGAGCAGCCCCTTCAAATAATGGAACAGGGGCTGCAGCCTTGTGCACTCAATAAAAACATGGAACACGGACTCCTCCAGACCGCAGAAATTGCAGGCGGCCTGGGAGTCCGTGAACCGGCTTAAAAATATATTGCACGGCACTGCTCCGTGCACCATCCTCCAGGCCAAGTCCCCAATGAATAGTGGGAGGACCCCTGTGTAGAGTGCCCTCCATCGGGGACCCCCGCCTCCTCCGGACGGCAAGATGGTATGCCATGGCGTGTCCGGACAGCCGGCGAGGATGGCAAAGTTGAGAGTGTGCAGGAGCAGCCCGTACAGGAAACCCCTCCGCGCGGAACTGAAAGGCACGGAGGGGATTTCCCCGAGGCAGCTCAAGTTGTGAGGCGCCGGCCCCCGAGGGAGGTTCCGGGGTTTGGCGCTGATGAGGAATTCCGTCCGGACGGGGGTCAGTTCGGACGGGATCTCCCCACGTGCTTGAGCCTCCTCGATGCACCTAACGGAGTCAGGGCCCAGAGCCGTTTTTAGCGACTCGATGGCATCGGCCGTGTGGCGGACGTTGGCAGAATTTAGGTGCCGCGCCAGCGTGTCTGGCGCCATCCAGCCCGCTCCTCCGCCATCGAACAGGTCCCTGACCCTGGTCACCTCACCAGCCACAGCCCTCTCTTCCGACCGCCACATAAAACCTCGGTCGTGGAGGTACGGATTCCCAAGCAGCGGCTCCTGCAGGACGGCCGCCACTCCAGCCGGCGGAGAGCTGCGCTTGGTGGAGACTTTGTTCCAGACCCTGATGAGTTCCTTTTAAAAGACAGGCAGCTCCCGGAGGGTGGTCCTGACACCCCCCAAGTTCATAAACAGGAGCTGCGTGTCATAGTTGAGGTCGCGCTGCTGGCGGAAGAAATACCTCGCCAGAGCACACCACCTAGGAGGGGGCTCGACGTAAAGATATCTCTGCAGGGTCTGAAGATGGAAAGTCGCGAGCTGGGCGCTGACGCACACCAACGACTGACCGCCCTCCTCAAGCGGGAGACTCAAGACCGCAGCAGAGACCCAGTGCTTCCTGTTGTTCCAGAAGAAGTCCACCAGCTTCTGCTGTATCTTGGCGACAAACGCAGGGGGAGGGGTCAAAGTGACCAGCCGGTACCACAACATTGCGGCCACCAGCTGGTTTATGACTAGCGCTCGACCCCTGTAGGATAGCACTCGGAGCAGTCCTGTCCAGCGCCCTAGGCGAGCGGCGACCTTGGCCTCCAGCTCCTGCCAGTTCGCCGGCCAGGCTCCCTCGTCGGGGCTAAGGTAGACTCCCAGATAGAGGAGATGGGTCGTGCTCCAGGCAAAAGGCCTGAGCTCCTCCGGCAGGGAGTCCACCCGCCACTGACCCACCAGGAGTCCGGAACATTTCTCCAGTTGATCCTGGCGGAGGACGTGGCCGAGTAAATCTCCTGGCACTCACGCATCCTCCGCAGGTCAGCGGGATCCTCTACCGCGAGGAGCACGTCATCGGCGTAAGCCGAGAGGACGACCTCCACGCCCGGCCCTTGCAGAGCCAGTCCCGTCAACCACATCCGCAAGAGGCGCAGGAAAGGCTCCCCGCAAACGGCGTATAACTGGCCGGACATGGGGCATCCGTGGTGCACCCCTCTCCTAAAGCGAAGGGGCGCCGTCAAGGACCTGTTAACCTTAATCAGACACTCCGCGGCGGCATACCAAAGTCGGATCCGGGCGACGAAATGCGTCCCGAACCCGAAAGCGCGCAGAGTTCCGAGCTGATAGCCGTGATCCACCCTGTCGAACGCCTTCTCTTGGTCGAGGGATAGGAAGGCGACCGACAGACCAGCCTCCTGGGAACAATGGATGAGGTCCCGGACCAGATGGATGTTATCGTGGATTGTCCAGCCCGGGACCGTGTAGGACTGCTCGGGGTGGATCATGTGGTCCAGCACGGCACCAAGGCGAGCAGACATCGCCCTGGCGAAGATTTTGTAGTCCGTGCTGAGGAGGGATACCGCGCGCCAGTTCTTAAGGAGGCGGAGATCGCCCTTCTTAGGCAGCAGGACGATGACTGCCCTGCGCCAAGAGAGGGGCATCTCCCCGGTCGCCAGACTTTCCCCCAGGACCCGCGTGTAGTCGCTCCCCAGGACGTCCCAGAACGCCCTGTGGAACTCCACGGTCAGCCCGTCCAGCCCCGGGGATTTTCCCCTCGAGAGCCGGTCGAGGGCACTGGTCAGCTCCGCCAGGCTTAGCGGAGCTTCCAGATTTTCGGCGCCCTCCGGGCTGACCTTCGGCAGGTCCACCCACAAAACTCTACGCGCTTCCTCGCTGGACGGATCCGGAGAGAACAGAGCCCCGTAATATTCACGGGCCCTGTTGTTGACGCCCTCCGGATCCGAGACGAGAGAGCCGTCGTCGGCCAGCAGCGTCAAGAGCTGCTTACGGACACTCTGCCTTTTTTCCAGCAAGTAGAAGAAGGGGGAGCCGCGGTCCAGATCCCGCAGGAAACGGATCCGCGACCTCACGAACGCGCCTCAGGACCCGACGAGCTGCAGGTCCTTCAGCGCGGCCTTCTTCGCTTCGTAAACTGTCCGCAGGGCCAGGTCCTGGACGACTTGACCGAGACGGGCTTCCAGGTCGAGCACCTCTTTTTCTAGGCGCCCGACTCTGGCCGCCCGCCTCTTGGTCGCCCCCTCGCGTACTCTTGACAGAAGACGCGAACGTGAGCCTTGCCCACGTCCCACCATAGCCTCAAGGAGGGGAAGCCCCCCTGCTTCCTTCTCCAGTCGGACCAGAATCGATGGAACGAGTCCTGGAACCGCACGTCCTCCAGCAGCCGGTTGTTAAAGTGCCAGTGCGCGGACCTCGTCCTTGCGCGAAGTGAAGCGTGCTCCGCCCACACCAGGTGGAGGTCCGAACCGGGCACCGGCCGCATGGAGGCCGCCGGAATGCAGGAAACGTACGCCCGAGACACGTAAAGGCGGTCGACTCTAGACCATCCTACTCCAGGCCTCACCCAAGTAAAGGCGCTGGAGTTGGGGTGGAGATTTCGCCAGACGTCCACCAAGTCGAAGGACCCGACCAGGTACCTCAACTTCTCCATCGCCGTCATGCACTGCGGGGCACTGGAGCGGTCCCTCGCCTCGAGGGTGCAGTTAAAATCCCCCCCGAGGACAATGCAGTCGCCGACGTCGACGGAGCCAAGAAGAGCGGACACCTCTTCAAAGAAGTGCGTTTGCTGCGGGCCGGGCTGAGGGGCGTACACGTTCACGAGATGGAGCGGCACGTCCCCCAGGCGAACCGTTACGTGCAGCAAGCGGCCTGGCACGGGCTCCTCGACCCCCAAGATCTCCGGCTGAAAATGCGGGCCCAGCAAGATGGCCACCCCACAAGAAATGGCGGTGAGGTGGCTCATGCGGACCTCTCCTTGCCATTCCAGGAGCCACGTGGCTTCGTCTCCCGGAACGGTGTGGGTTTCTTGCAGGAAGCACACCGCATATTTCCCCTCCCGCTGGAGTGAAAAATTGTCAAATCTACGGCGTGCCCCTCTGCCGCCGTTGATGTTGAGGCTGGCTATGGTTATCTTCATGACTAGAGCATAGTGCAACCTCTACCTAACCTATTGTGGGGGGGGGAGTGGAGTCGTTTGTTGACCTCCACTCCTTCAGCAGCCCAGCGAGGAACTTTTTGAGCCGGCGCAGCTCAAGGCCTTGAGCCTTTGATAAGGGCCCGCCCGCGGCCATGGTTTTAGCGGCGGCGCGGACGGACGCGACGAGCAGCCCCGGCTCGGACCATCTTTCCAGGGCCAGACGGGCTTGGTCGCGGCGACCCCGGCACTGGACCAAAAAGTCCCGGAGTTCCTCTGCGGGAATGAGGAGGGTCTCAGTGGCGGCCGCGAGCAGATCCACCGCCTCACTGGCGATGGACTCGAGATCTTCACCCGCGTCCTCCACCGAGTCCCCGTCCCCTTCCGGGAGGTCGCCGCTAGCAGCCGGCCCGTCGACCGCACGAGGTACGGCAAACGGCCCGGCCGCTCCATCTGGTCCTGGCTCTGCCCCGATCCCACCCCCAGGATCGTCGGCAGAGGAGTCCCCACTGGGCTCTTTTAAAATTGGTGCTGGGTCGGGAAGCGACAGCGGAAGGGGTTCCTCCTCCGCCCCAGGAGCCGGGGAACACGGAGAGACCTGGTTTAGGAAGTTCTCCAGGTCCACCAAGTCCCCCAGCTCCAAAATAGGGGGCGAGGGTTCTTGTTCTTCCCCCTCCCCGCCGCCACCCCCCGGCCCAGCGTGTGGATGTTTATTAAAATTTTCAGTTTCTGCCGAGTCGAGCAAATCCCGGGGGAAGTTGGGTATTGGCTGGGCGGGCTCAGGTTCGGCCTTTTCGGCCCCGCCCGCCTCAGTCCCCGGGACGCTCGACCCGGTGGCTACGCATTCTTCCGCTGGCTCCACGCCCCCCACGACAGGCAGATCTTCCACGCCATCCCCAGGAGGCAGCGGCTGGGCAGCCTCGACTGCCTCACCCTTCCCGGGAACAGATTCCTCGCGCCTACAGCGCAATTTGGGGGCGCTGGTGGGGGACGCGGGACACGCGACGGGCACCGCCTCCTCCGCGGAGGGATGTTGTTCTCCCTCCGCCTCATTGGAGCGGTGCCTCCTTTTGTTCCTGTTCTTGTGAATGTGCCCCACCTCCCTACAGGCATGGCACCGCACGCCGTCCGACGTCCAGAAGACGCGGTAGGCAGTCCCCTCGTGCACCACATTAAAACAGCCCTCCGTCGTCTCCTCCCGCGCCAGCCGGACAAAGAGCTGGCGGCGGAAGGAGAACACGTGGCGCAGGCTGTTCTCCCTGAGGCCGAGCGGTATGGGGTTGATCCCTGACCTTACCTCCCCCAGTTGGTGTAGGTGAGGGAGGAGGAGCTCAGCGGGAACAAAGGGCGGGACGTTTGACACGATGACCCTCTGCGCGGTGGCCTCGAGAGGGTCCACCGGCAGGAACGTCCCACCCATCGTGAGCCCCTTTTCAAGGGCCAGGGACACCGCCCGCTCCGACCCCAGGAAGAACACGGCCTTCCCAGACATCTTGGAGGCCGCGACAATGGCCGAGGGGCCGACTACCCCAGCCATCGCCCGCACGCACTCCTCAATGCTCATTGTGGGGTGAGTGTAGCTCTTGACCCCGTGTTTCTTTGTGATGAGTGTAAAAGGTGGCAGGGCAGCGGGTGGCGCAGGAGGTGCCGTGGATGTGGACACCGCCTGCGCATATGTCCTCGCTGGCCCCGCCACCGGCGTGGATGGGGTCGCCATCACGGGGTCCCTTTAAGGGCTACACCCACCCCAAAGTCACAGGCCTTAATGGTCTTGATTGGCCTCGTTTGATTTGACTGAGCAGAGGAGCTGTTAATGAGGCACACCTCTCCCCTAGTTGGCAACTGGGGAGGGGCCTTACTCCCTCTGCTCAGTTGTCTCAATTGTTTTGTTGTTTTTTTTTTAATTTTTAATTTAGGAGAAAGGGGTCTCAGAGAGAGAGGGGAGAAACAGAGTAACAGAGAAAGAGAGAGGGGGGGTGGGAAGTGGGGGGAACTGCGAGGGCAGGTCTCCCCTCGCAGCTGTGGGTGGGTGCAATCCCCAGATGGCAAAACAAAAACACAGTCTTTGGGTTGGTCTTCAGGTGAGGGGAGAAGATGTCTTCACCTGGGGCAGCTCGAGCCACCAGGCACACACTCCTAATAATGTTCAATAGGGTGATTAAGAAAAATCTTCAGCCTGGTAGCTCCAGCTATCCCAGGCTAGGCAATTGGGGAGGGGGGGGGGGTTCAGTTGTGTGTGGGGCCTAGTTGTAGCAAGGCCCCCACACACACTTCCACACACACACACCCCCCATGATGTTCCGGCCCTCAGTGGTCTTCTTTCCTCCCCCCACCGATTCAACAAAGTCTTTTTGGGACTGCACCAATACACCCACCTGTAGAATGGTAGAGTCTCCCTCCTTCCACACTGGATGTTTGTTGTTGGTTTTTCCCCCGCTCTCCAACTCTTTGCAGAAGTGGTAAATTGTTGATAAATGTTTTCTGCTTCCTCCTCTCCCTCTGGGTGAAAGTTGGTGGTGAAGCCCCTTCCTTCCTTTTCTTCCTGGGCTGGTCTCAGGGCTCTCCAGGCAGGAGCTAAAGTTGATAGCTGCTCTCCTCACTGCAGCTCAGCTCCTACTGAGCAGGACACGCCTCCACTGCTCCACAATTGGTCCTTGTGCATGAAACTCTTTTAGAGTTTATCTGTAAAACATAAAACATTAAACCGTGCCACCCGCCCTGGATGACACAGCAGACATTTACAAGGCTCCTTTTTTTCTTTTTTAAAATTTTTTTTGGGGCGCTAAAATCAATTTTTTTCCAGTGCCCCCTATAAAAGGGAAGGGGACACGAAAAGCACCGGCAATTAAAACCAATTAAACTTAAAAACGTAAAATCAAATTAAAATTCGGTTGCCGGGCATGATGATGCACTCCAGTCCCTCCGGTGCCCACCTCTCGCGGAAGGCCGCGAGCGTACCGGTGGACACCGTGTGCTCCATCTCCAAGGACACCCTGGACCGGATGTAAGAGCGGAAGAGAGGCAGGCAGTCAGGTTGAACGACCCCCTCGACCGCCCGCTGCCTGGACCGGCTGATGGCACCCTTGGCCGTGCCCAGGAGCAGTCCTACGAGGAGGCCTTCGGACCTACCCGCTCCCCTCCGCACAGGGTGCCCAAAGATCAGGAGAGTTGGACTGAAGTGCAGCCAGAATTTCAGGAGCAGCCCCTTCAAATAATGGAACAGGGGCTGCAACCTCGTGCACTCAATAAAAACATGGAACACGGACTCCTCCAGACCGCAGAAATTGCAGGCGGCCTGGGAGTCCGTGAACTGGCTTAAAAATTTATTGCACAGCACTGCTCCGTGCACCATCCTCCAGGCCAAGTCACCGATGAATACTGGGAGGACCCCCGCGTAGAGTGCCCTCCATCGGGGACCCCCGCCTCCTCCGGATGGCAAGATGGTACGCCATGGCGTGTCCGGACGGCCGGCGAGGATGGCAAAGTTGAGAGTGTGCAGGAGCAGCCCGTACAGGAAACCCCTCCGCGTGGAACTGAAAGGCACGGAGGGGATTTCCCCGAGGCGGCTCAAGTTGTGAGGCGCTGGCCCCCGAGGGAGGTTCCGGGGTTTGGCGCCGATGAGGAATTCCGTCCGGACGGGGGTCAGTTCGGACGGGATCTCCCCACGTGCTTGAGCCTCCTCGATGCACCTAACGGAGTCAGGGCCCTGAACTGTTTTTAGCGACTCGATGGCATCGGCCGCGTGGCGGATGTTGGCAGAGTTTAGGCGCCACGCCAGCGTGTCTGGCGCCATCCAGCCCGCTCCTCCGCCATCGAGCAGGTCCCTGACCCTGGTCACCTCACCAGCCACAGCCCTCTCTTCCGACCGCCACATAAAACCTCGGTCGTGGAGGTACGGTTTCCCGAGCAGCGGCTCCTGCAGGACGGCCGCCACTCCAGCCGGCGGAGAGCTGCGCTTGATGGAGACTTTGTTCCAGACCCTGATGAGTTCCCTGTAAAAGACAGGCAGCTCCCGGAGGGCGGTCCTGGCACCCCCCAAGTTCACAAACAGGAGCTGCGTGTCATAATTGAGGTCGCGCTGCTGGCGGAAGAAATACCTCGCCAGAGCACACCACCTAGGAGGGGGCTCGACGTAAAGGTATCTCTGCAGGGTCTGAAGATGGAAAGTCACGAGCTGGGCGCTGACGCACACCAACGACTGACCGCCCTCCTCAAGCGGGAGACTGAAGACCGCAGCAGAGACCCAGTGCTTCCTGTTGTTCCAGAAGAAGTCCACCAGCTTCTTCTGTATCTTGGTGACAAACGCAGGGGGAGGGGTCAAAGTGACCAGCCGGTACCACAACATTGCGGCCACCAGCTGGTTTATGACTAGCGCTCGACCCCTGTAGGACAGCACTCGGAGCAGTCCTGTCCAGCGCCCTAGGCGAGCGGCGACCTTGGCCTCCAGCTCCTGCCAGTTCGCCGGCCAGGCTCCCTCGTCGGGGCTAAGGTAGACTCCCAGATAGAGGAGATGGGTCGTGCTCCAGGCAAAAGGCCTGAGCTCCTCCGGCAGGGAGTCCACCCGCCACTGACCCACCAGGAGTCCAGAACATTTCTCCCAGTTGATCCTGGCGGAGGACGCGGCCGAGTAAATCTCCTGGCACTCACGCATCCTCCGCAGGTCAGCGGGATCCTCTACCGCGAGGAGCACGTCATCGGCGTAAGCCGAGAGGACGACCTCCACGCCCGGCCCTTGCAGAGCCAGTCCCATCAACCTCGTCCGCAAGGGGCGCAGGAAAGGCTCCACGCAAATGGCGTATAACTGGCCGGACATGGGGCATCCCTGGCACACCCCTCTCCTAAAGTGAAGGGGCGCCGTCAAGGACCCGTTAACCTTAATCAGACACTCCGCGGCGGCGTACAAAAGTCGGATCCGGGCGACGAAATGCGTCCCGAACCCGAAAGCGCGCAGAGTTCCGAGCAGATAGTCGTGATCCACCCTGTCGAACGCCTTCTCTTGGTCGAGGGATAGGAAGGCGACCGACAGACCAGCCTCCTGGGAACAATGGATGAGGTCCCGGACCAGATGGATGTTATCGTGGATTGTCCGGCCCGGGACCGTGTAGGACTGGTCGGGGTGGATCATGTGGTCCAGCACAGCACCAAGGCGAGCAGACATCGCCGTGGTGAAGATTTTGTAGTCCGTGCTGAGGAGGGAGACCGGGCCCCAGTTCTTAAGGAGGCGGAGATCGCCCTTCTTAGGCAGCAGGACGATGACTGCCCTGCGCCAAGAGAGGGGCATCTCCCCGGTCGCCAGACTTTCCCCCAGGACCCGCGCGTAGTCGCCCCCCAGGACGTCCCAGAACGCCCTGTGGAACTCCACGGTCAGCCCGTCCAGCCCCGGGGATTTTCCCCTCGAGCGCCGGGCGAGGGCACCGGTCAGCTCCGCCAGGCTTAGCGGAGCTTCCAGATTTTCGGCGCCCTCCGGGCTGACCTTCGGCAGGTCCTCCCACAAAACTCTACGCGCTTCCTCGCTGGACGGATCCGTAGAGAACAGGGCCCTGTAATATTCACGGGCCCTGTTGTTGACGCCCTCCGGATCAGAGACGAGAGAGCCGTCGTCGGCCAGCAGCATCAAGAGCTGCTTACGGACACTCTGCCTTTTTTCCAGCGAGTAGAAGAAGGGGGAGCCGCGGACCAGACACCTCTTCAAAGAAGCGCGTTTGCTGCGGGCCGGGCTGAGGGGCGTACACGTTCACGAGATGGAGCGGTTCGTCCCCCAGGCGAACCGTTTCGTGCAGCAAGCGGCCTGGCACGGGCTCCTCGACCCCCAAGATCTCCGGTTGAAAATGCGGGCCCAGCAAGATGGCCACCCCACTAGAAATGGCGGTGAGGTGGCTCATGCGGACCTCTCCTTGCCATTCCAGGAGCCACGTGGCTTCGTCTCCCGGAACGGTGTGGGTTTCTTGCAGGAAGCACACCGCATATTTCCCCTCCCGCAGGAGCGAAAAATTGTCAAATCTATGGCGTGCCCCTCTGCCGCCGTTGATGTTGAGGCTGGCTATGGTTATCTTCATGGCAAAAGCACAGTGCAACCTCTACCTTAACCTATTGTGGGGGAGGGAGCGGAGTCTTTTGTTGAACTCCGCTCCCTCCGCAGCCCAGCGAGGAGTCCCTCGAGCTCGCGCAGCTCAAGGTGTTGCGCCTTTGTCAAGGGCCCGCCCGCAGCCAAGGTTTTAATGGCGGCGTGGACGGACCCCTTGATCAGCTCTGGCTCGGACCATTTTTCCAGGGCCAGTCGGGCTTGGTCGCAGCGACCCCGGCTCTGGGCCAAAAAGTCCCGGAGTTCCTTTGCAGGAATGAGGATGGTCTCGGCGGCGGCCGCGAGCAGATCCACCGCCTCGCTGGCGGTGGTCTCTAGGTCTTCACTCGCGTCCCCCACCGAGTCCCCGTCCTCCTCCGGGAGGTGGCCGCCAACAGCCGGCCCATCGACCGCACAAGGTACGGCAAATGAACCGGCCGCTCCAACCGGCCCTGGCTCTGCCCCGATCCCACCCCCAGGATCGTCGGCAGAGGAGTCCCCACTGGGCTCTTTTAAAAATGGTGCTGGGTCGGGAAATGACAGCGGAAGGGGTTCCCCCACTGCCCCAGGAACCGGGGAACAAGGAGAGACCCGGCCATCGGAAATCCCCAGGATCCCCAAGTGCACCAGCTCCAAAGTAAGGGGCGAGGGTGGGTGTTCCTCCCCCTCCCCGCTGCCACCCCCCGGCCCAGCATCTACAGTTTCATTAAAATCAATAAATTGTGTTTCTGCCGGGTCGAGCGACTCCCGGGGGAAGTTGGGTATTGGCTGGGCGGGCTCAGGTTCGGCCTTTTCGGCCCCGCCCGCCTCAGTCCCCGGGACGCCCGGCCCGGCGGCAATGCATTCTTCCGCTGGCCCCACGCCCCCCACGACAGGCAGATCTTCCACTCCATCCCCAGGAGGCAGCGGCTGGGCAGCCTCGACTGCCTCACCCTCCCCGGGGACAGACTCTTCGCGCCTGCAGCGCAATTTGGGAGCGCTGGTGGGGGACGCGGTACACGCGGCGGGCACCGACTCCTCCGCGGAGGGATGTTGTTCCCCCTCCGCCTCATCGGAGCCGCGCCTCCTTTTGTTCCTGGGGGCGCACGGAGGCAGGGAGACCCCCATGTCTGCCGAGGCCTCCCGCTCCGCCCCCCCCTTTTCCTTTTCTTGCCCGCGCCTGGGCCCCTCTGTGGTGTTATTCAAGGGCCCGGGCACGGGCTCGGGGCACCCCGTGCTCGCCGGTGACTGGGTTGGGCCGAGCGCGGTAAACAAATTGTCTGTCGCACCGAGGGGACCCGCCTCTAGATGTTTCTCCTTGTTCCGCGCCCTCTTTCCGCTCGGACGCTCTCCCTCCCCCCCGCCGGAGGCCCTGAAAACAAAAGCCTCCGACGATGCCCGCGCACCTATGGCTCCCGGCACGCGGACGCAACTAGAGGGAGGGGTGGCGGCGGCGCCAGCCTTGGCCGCTTTCGGTGGTTTGGCGGCCTTGGAGGCGGGGCAGTTCTTACGAACATGCCCCACCTCCCTACAGGCATGGCACCGCACGCCGTCCGACGTCCAGAAGACGCGGTAGGCAGTCCCCTCGTGCACCACATTAAAGTGCCCTTCCGTCGTGTCCTCCCGCGCCAGCCGGACAAAGAGCTGGCGGCGGAAGGAGAACACGTGGCGCAGGCTGTTCTCCCTGAGGCCGAGCGGTATGGGGTTGATCCCCGACCTTACCTCCCCCAGTTGGTGTAGGTGAGGGAGGAGGAGCTCAGCGGGAACAAAGGGCGGGACGTTTGACACGATGACCCTCTGCGCGGTGGCCTCGAGAGGGTCCACCGGCAGGAACGTCCCGCCCACCGTGAGCCCCTTTTCGAGGGCCAGGGACACCGCCCGCTCCGACCCCAGGAAGAACACGGCCTTCCCAGACATCTTGGAGGCTGCGACAATGGCCGAGGGGCCGACTACCCCAGCCATCGCCCGCACGCACTCCTCGATGGTCATTGTGGGGTGAGTGTAGCTCTTGACCCCGTGTTTTTTGGTGATTAATCTGAAAGGTGGCAGGGCAGCGGGTGTCGCAGGAGGTGCCGTGGAAGCGGTTGCCACCTGGTCATACGTCTTCGCTGGCCCTGCCACCGGCGTGGATGGGGTCGCCATCACGGGGTCCCTTTAAGGGCTACACCCACCCCAAAGTCACAGGCCTTAAAGGTCTTAATTGGCCTCGTTTGATTAGACTGAGCAGAGGAGCCCTTAATGAGGTACCTCTCCCCTAGTTAGCAATTGGGGAGGGGCCTTGCTCCCTCTGCTCAGTTGTCTCAATTGTTTGTTTGTTGTTTTTTTTAATTGATTTGGGAGGAAAAGGGCTCTCAGAGAGAGAGGGGAGAATCAGAGTAACAGGGAAAGAGAGAGGGGGGGAACTGCGAGGGCAGGTCTCCCCTCGCAGCTGTGGGTGGGTGCACTCCCCAGATGGCAAAACACACAAGCACAGTCTTTGGGTTTGTCTTCAGGTGGGGGGAGAAGATGTCTTCACCTGGGGTAGCTAGAGCCACCAGGCACACACTCCTAACGATGTTAATTGGGTAAATGAGAAAAAACTTCAGCCTGGTAGCTCCAGCTATCCCAGGCTAGGCAAATGTGGGGGGTGGGGGGGGTTCCAATTGTGGGGGGGGCCTAGTTGTAAGCACGGCCCCCACGCACACTTCCACACACACACACCCCGCGATGTTCCGGCCCTCAGTGGTCTTCTTTCCTCCCCCCACCGATACAACAAAGTCTGTTTGGGAAATGCACCCACACCCACCTGTAGAAAGTGTAGAGTTTCCCTCCTTCCACACTGTATGTTGTTGGTCTTTTCCCCCTCTCTCCAACTCCTTGCAGAAATGGTAAAGTTGTACAAAGTTTTCTTTTCTCCTCCTCTCCCTCTGGGTAAAAGTTGATGGTGAAGCCCCTTCCCTCCTTCTCTTCCTGGGCTGGTCTCAGGGCTCTCCACGCAGGAGCTCAAGTTGATAGCAGCTCTCTCCTCACTGCTCACAGCTCCAACTGAGCAGGACACGCCTCCACTGCTCCACGATTGGTTCCTTGTGCATGAAACTCTTTTTGGAGTTCACCTGCAAAACATAAAAACATTAAACGGTGCCACCCGACCTGGGTGACACTCCAGACATTTACAAGGCCCTTTTTTCCCCCCCCTTTTTTGGTTTTTTTTTTTGTGTTTTTCTTTTTTGGTTTTTTTTTGGGGCACTAAAATCACAATTTTCCCCAGTGCCCCCTATAAAAGGGAAGGGGACACTAAAAGCACCGGCAATTAAAACAAATTAAACTTAAAAAACGTAAAATCAAATTAAAATTTGGTTGCCGAGCGTGATGATGCACTCCAGTCCCTCCGGTGCCCACCTCTCACGAAGGCCGCGAGCGTACCGGTGGACACCGCGTGCTCCATCTCCAAGGACACCCTGGACCGGATGTAAGAGCGGAAGAGAGGCAGGCAGTCAGGTTGAACGACCCCCTCGACCGCCCGCTGCCTGGACCGGCTGATGGCACCCTTGGCCGTGCCCAGGAGCAGTCCTACGATGAGGCCCTCGGACCTACCCGCTCCCCTCCGCACAGGGTGCCCAAAGATCAGGAGAGTGGGACTGAAGTGCAGCCAGAATTTCAGGAGCAGCCCCTTCAAATAATGGAACAGGGGCTGCAACCTCGTGCACTCAATAAAAACATGGAACACGGACTCCTCCAGACCGCAGAAATTGCAGGCGGCCTGGGAGTCCGTGAACCGGCTTAAAAATTTGTTGCACGGCACTGCTCCGTGCACCACCCTCCAGGCCAAGTCCCCGATGAATAGTGGGAGGACCCCTGCGTAGAGTGCCCTCCATCGGGGACCCCCGCCTCCTCCGGATGGCAAGATGGTACGCCATGGCGTGTCCGGACGGCCGGCGAGGATGGCAAAGTTGAGGGTGTGCAGGAGCAGCCCGTACAGGAAACCCCTCCGCGCGGAACTGAAAGGGGCGGAGGGGATTTCCCCGAGGCGGCTCAAGTTGTGAGGCGCCGGCCCCCGAGGGAGGTTCCGGGGTTTGGCGCCGATGAGGAATTCCGTCCGGACGGGGGTCAGTTCGGACGGGATCTCCCCACGTGCTTGAGCCTCCTCGATGCACCGAACGGAGTCAGGGCCCAGAGCTGTTTTTAGCGACTCGATGGTATCGGCCACGTGGCGGACGTTGGCAGAATTAAGGCGCCGCGCCAGCGTGTCTGGCGCCATCCAGCCCGCTCCTCCGCCATCGAGCAGGTCCCTGACCCTGGTCACCTCACCAGCCACAGCCCTCTCTTCCGACCGCCACATAAAACCTCGGCCGTGGAGGTACGGATTCCCGAGCAGCGGTTCCTGCAGGACGGCCGCCACTCCAGCCGGCGGAGAGCTGTGCTTGGTGGAGACTTTGTTCCAGACCCTGATGAGTTCCCTGTAAAAGACAGGCAGCTCCCGGAGGGCAGTCCTGGCACCCCCCAAGTTCACAAACAGGAGCTGCGTGTCATAATTGAGGTCGCGCTGCTGGCGGAAGAAATACCTCGCCAGAGCGCACCACCTAGGAGGGGGCTCGACGTAAAGGTATCTCTGCAGGGTCTGAAGACGGAAAGTCGCGAGCTGGGCGCTGACGCACACCAACGACTGACCGCCCTCCTCAAGCGGGAGACTCAAGACCGCAGCAGAGACCCAGTGCTTCCTGTTGTTCCAGAAGAAGTCCACCAGCTTCTTCTGTATCTTGGCGACAAACGCAGGGGGAGGGGTCAAAGTGACCAGCCGGTACCACAGCATTGCGGCCACCAGCTGGTTTATGACTAGCGCTCGACCCCTGTAGGACAGCACTCGGAGCAGTCCTGTCCAGCGCCCTAGGCGAGCGGCGACCTTGGCCTCCAGCTCCTGCCAGTTCGCCGGCCAGGCTCCCTCGTCGGGGCTAAGGTAGACTCCCAGATAGAGGAGATGGGTCGTGCTCCAGGCAAAAGGCCTGAGCTCCTCCGGCAGGGAGTCCACCCGCCACTGACCCACCAGGAGTCCGGAACATTTCTCCCAGTTGATCCTGGCGGAGGACGCGGCCGAGTAAATCTCCTGGCACTCACGCATCCTCCGCAGGTCAGCGGGATCCTCTATCGCGAGGAGCACGTCATCGGCGTAAGCCAAGAGGACGACCTCCATGCCCGGCCCTTGCAGAGCCAGTCCCGTCAACCTCGTCCGCAAGAGGCGCAGGAAAGGCTCCACGCAAACGGCGTATAACTGGCCGGACATGGGGCATCCCTGGCGCACCCCTCTCCTAAAGCGAAGGGGTGCCGTCAAGGACCCGTTAACCTTAATCAGACACTCCGCGGCAGCGTACAAAAGTCGGATCCGGGCGACGAAATGCGTCCCGAACCCGAAAGCGCGCAGAGTTCCGAGCAGATAGTCGTGATCCACCCTGTCGAACGCCTTCTCTTGGTCGAGGGATAGGAAGGCGACCGACAGACCAGCCTCCTGGGAACAATGGATGAGGTCCCAGACCAGATGGATGTTATCGTGGATTGTCCGGCCCGGGACCGTGTAGGACTGGTCGGGGTGGATCATGTGGTCCAGCACGGCACCAAGGCGAGCAGACATCGCCCTGGCGAAGATTTTGTAGTCCGTGCTGAGGAGGGAGACCGGGCGCCAGTATTTAAGGAGGCGGAGATCGCTCTTCTTAGGCAGCAGGACGATGACTGCCCTGCGCCAAGAGAGGGGCATCTCCCCGGTCGCCAGACTTTCCCCCAGGACCCGCGCGTAGTCGCTCCCCAGGACGTCCCAGAACGCCCTGTGGAACTCCACGGTCAGCCCGTCCAGCCCCGGGGATTTTCCCCTCGAGAGCCGGGCGAGGGCACCGGTCAGCTCCGCCAGGCTTAGCGGAGCTTCCAGATTTTCGGCGCCCTCCGGGCTGACCTTCGGCAGGTCCTCCCACAAAACTCTACGCGCCTCCTCGCTGGACGGATCCGGAGAGAACAGAGCCCCGTAATATTCACGGGCCCTGTTGTTGACGCCCTCCGGATCCGAGACGAGAGAGCCGTCGTCGGCCAGCAGCGTCAAGAGCTGCTTACGGACACTCTGCCTTTTTTCCAGCGAGTAGAAGAAGGGGGAGCCGTGGTCCAGATCCCGCAGGAACCGGATCCGCGACCTCACGAACGCGCCTCGGGACCCGACGAGCTGCAGGTCCATCAGCGCGGCCTTCTTCGCTTCGTACACCGTCCGCAGGGCCGGGTCCTGGACGACTTGACCGAGACGGGCTTCCAGGTCGAGCACCTCTTTTTCTAGGCGCCCGACTCTGGCCGCCCGCCTCTTGGTCGACCCCCTCGCGTACTCTTGACAGAAGACGTGGACGTGAGCCTTGCCCACGTCCCACCATAGCCTCAAGGAGGGGAAGAATCGGACCAGAATCGACGGAACGAGTCCTGGAACCGCACGTCCTCCAGCAGCCGGTTGTTAAAGTGCCAGTACGCGGACCCCGTCCTCGCGCGGAGCGAAGCGAGCTCCGCCCACACCAGGTGGTGGTCCGAACACAGCACCGGCCGCATGGAGGCTGCCGGGATGCAGGAAACGTACGCCCAAGACACGTAAAGGCGGTCGACTCTAGACCATCCAACTCCAGGCCTCACCCAAGTAAAGGCGCTGGAGTCGGGGTGGAGATTTCGCCAGACGTCCACCAAGTCGAAGGACCCGACCAGGTCCCTCAACTTCTCCATCGCCGTCATGCACTGCGGGGCACCGGAGCGGTCCCTCGCCTCGAGGGTGCAGTTAAAATCCCCCCCGAGGACAATGCAGTCGCCGACGTCGACGGAGCCAAGAAGAGCGGACACCTCTTCAAAGAAGCGCGTTTGCTGCGGGCCGGGCTGAGGGACGTACACGTTCACGAGATGGAGCGGCACGTCCCCCAGGCGAACCGTTACGTGCAGCAAGCGGCCTGGCACGGGCTCCTCGACCCCCAAGATCTCCGGCTGAAAATGCGGGCCCAGCAAGATGGCCACCCCACTAGAAATGGCGGTGAGGTGGCTCATGCGGACCTCTCCTTGCCATTCCAGGAGCCACGTGGCTGCGTCTTCCGGAACGGTGTGGGTTTCTTGCAGGAAGCACACTGCATATTTCCCCTCCTGCAGGAGCGAAAAATTGTCAAATCTATGGCGTGCCCCTCTGCCGCCGTTGATGTTGAGGCTGGCTATGGTTATCTTCATGGCAAAAGCACAGTGCAACCTCTACCTTAACCTATTGTGGGGGAGGGAGCGGAGTCTTTTGTTGAACTCCGCTCCCTCCGCAGCCCAGCGAGGAGTCCCTCGAGCTCGCGCAGCTCAAGGTGTTGCGCCTTTGTCAAGGGCCCGCCCGCGGCCAAGGTTTTAACGGCGGCGCGGACGGACCCCTTGATCAGCTCTGGCTCGGACCATTTTTCCAGGGCCAGTCGGGCTTGGTCGCAGCGACCCCGGCTCTGGGCCAAAAAGTCCCGGAGTTCCTTTGCAGGAATGAGGATGGTCTCGGCGGCGGCCGCGAGCAGATCCACCGCCTCGCTGGCGGTGGTCTCTAGGTCTTCACCCGCGTCCCCCACCGAGTCCCCGTCCTCCTCCGGGAGGTGGCCGCCAGCAGCCGGCCCATCGACCGCACAAGGTACGGCAAATGAACCGGCCGCTCCAACCGGCCCTGGCTCTGCCCCGATCCCACCCCCAGGATCGTCGGCAGAGGAGTCCCCACTGGGCTCTTTTAAAAATGGTGCTGGGTCGGGAAATGACAGCGGAAGGGGTTCCCGCTCCGTCCCAGGAACTGGGGAACAAGGAGAGACCCGGCCATAGGAAATCCCCAGGCTCCCCAAGTGCACCAGCTCCAAAGTAAGGGGCGAGGGTGGGTGTTCCTCCCCCTCCCCGCTGCCACCCCCCGGCCCAGCATCTACAGTGTCATTAAATTTCTTAATAGTTTGTATTTCTGCCGGGTCGAGCGACTCCCGGGGGAAGTAGGGTATTGGCTGGGCGGGCTCAGGTTCGGCCTTTTCGGCCCCGCCCGCCTCAGTCCCCGGGACGCCCGGCCCGGCGGCTACGCATTCCTCCGCGGTCCCCACGCCCCCCACGACAGGCAGATCTTCCACGCCATCCCCGGGAGGCTGAGGCTGGGCAGCCTCAACTGTTTCACCCTCCCCGGGGACAGACTCTTCCCGCCTACGGCGCTGCTTGGGGGCGCTGGTGGGGGACGCGGGACACGCGGCGGGCACCGACTCCTCCGCGGAGGGATGTTGTTCCCCCTCCGCCTCAACGGAGCGGCGCCTCCTTTTGTTGCTGGAGGTGCGCTGAGGCGGGGAGACCTCCATGTCTGCCGAGGCCTCCCGCTCCGCCCCCCCCTTTTTCTTTTCTTGCCCGCGCCCGGGCCCCTCTGCGGTATTGGTCAAGGGCTCGGGCACGGGCTCAGGGCACCCCGCGCTCGCCGGTGGCTGGGTTGGGCCGAGCACGGTGGTCAATCTTTCTGGCGCACTGAGGGGACCCGCCTCTAGATGTTTCTTCTTGTTCCGCGCCTTCTTTCCGTTCGGACGCTCTCCCTCCCCCCCGCCGGAGGCCCCGAAAACAAAGGCCTCCGACGATGCCCGCGCACCTACGGCTCCCGGCACGCGGACGCAACTAGGGGTAGGGGTGGCGGCGACGCCAGCCTTGGCCACCTTCGGTGGTTTGGCGGCCTTGGAGGCGGGGCAGTTCTTGCGAACGTGCCCCACCTCCCTGCAGGCATGGCACCGCGCGCCGTCCGACGTCCAAAAGACGCGGTAGGCAGTCCCCTCGTGCACCACATTAAAGTTCCCCTCCGTCGTCTCCTCCCGCGCCAGCCGGACAAAGAGCTGGCGGCGGAAGGAGAACACGTGGTGCAGGCTGCTCTCCCTGAGGCCGAGCGGTATGGGGTTGATCCCCGACCTTACCTCCCCCAGTTGGTGTAGGTGAGGGAGGAGGAGCTCAGCGGGAACAAAGGGCGGGACGTTCGATATGATGACCCTCTGCGCGGTGGCCTCGAGAGGGTCCACCGGCAGGAACGTCCCGCCCACCGTGAGCCCCTTTTCGAGGGCCAGGGACACCGCCCGCTCCGACCCCAGGAAGAACACGGCCTTCCCAGACATCTTGGAGGCTGCGACAATGGCCGAGGGGCCGACTACCCCAGCCATCGCCCGCACGCACTCCTCAATGCTCATTGTGGGGTGAGTGTAGCTCTTGACCCCGTGTTTTTTGGTGATTAATCTGAAAGGTGGCAGGGCAGCGGGTGGCGCAGGAGGTGCCGTGGAAGCGGTTGCCACCTGCGCATACGTCTTCGCTGGCCCTGCCACCGGCGTGGATGGGGTCGCCATCACGGGGTCCCTTTAAGGGCTACACCCACCCCAAAGTCACAGGCCTTAATGGTCTTAATTGGCCTCGTTTGATTAGACTGAGCAGAGGAGCCCTTAATGAGGTACCTCTCCCCTAGTTGGCAATTGGGGAGGGGCCTTGCTCCCTCTGCTCAGTTGTCTCAATTGTTTGTTTGTTGTTTTTTTAATTGATTTGGGAGGAAAAGGGCTCTCAGAGAGAGAGGGGAGAATCAGAGTAACAGGGAAAGAGAGAGGGGGGTGGGAAGGGGAGGGGGAACTGCGAGGGCAGGTCGCCCCTCGCAGCTGTGGGTGGGTGCACTCCCCAGATGGCAAAACACATAAGCACAGTCTTTGGGTTGGTCTTCAGGTCGGGGGAGAAGATGTCTTCACCTGGGGTAGCTAGAGCCACCAGGCTCACACTCCTAACGATGTTAATTGGGTAAATGAGAAAAATCTTCAGCCTGGTAGCTCCAGCTATCCCAGGCTAGGCAAATGTGGGGGGTGGGGGGGGGGTTCCAATTGTGGGGGGGGCCTAGTTGTAAGCACGGCCCCCACGCACAGTTCCCGGCCCTCAGTGGTCTTCTTTCCTCCCCCCACCGATACAACAAAGTCTGTTTGGGAAATGCACCCACACCCACCTGTAGAAAGTGTAGAGTCTCCCTCCTTTCACACTGGATATTGTTGGTTTTTCCCCCTCTCTCCAACTCCCTGCAGAAATGGTAAAGTTGTTAAAAAGTTTTCTTTTCTCCTCCTCTCCCTCTGGGTGAAAGTTGGTGGTGAAGCCCCTTCCTTCCTTCTCTTCCTGGGCTGGTCTCAGGGCTCTCCAGGCAGGAGCTCAAGTTGATAGCAGCTGCTCTCAGCAGCTCAGCTCCAACTGAGCAGGACACGCCTCCACTGCTCCACGATTGGTTCCTTGTGCATGAAACTCTTTTGAGTTTACCTGCGAAAACATAAAACATTAAACGGTGCCACCCGACCTGGGTGACACTCTAGACATTTACAAGGCCCTTTTTTTTTTCCCCCCTTTTTTTTTTTTTTTTTTTGTTTTTCTTTTTTTGGTTTTTTTTTGGGCACTAAAATCACAATTTTCCCCAGTGCCCCCTATAAAAGGGAAGGGGGACACTAAAAGCACCGGCAATTAAAACAAATTAAACTTAAAAAACGTAAAATCAAATTAAAATTTGGTTGCCGAGCGTGATGATGCACTCCAGTCCCTCCGGTGCCCACCTCTCACGAAGGCCGCGAGCGTACCGGTGGACACCGCGTGCTCCATCTCCAAGGACACCCTGGACCGGATGTAAGAGTGGAAGAGAGGCAGGCAGTCAGGTTGAACGACCCCCTCGACCGCCCGCTGCCTGGACCGGCTGATGGCACCCTTGGCCGTGCCCAGGAGCAGTCCTATGATGAGGCCCTCGGACCTACCCGCTCCCCTCCGCACAGGGTGCCCAAAGATCAGAAGAGTGGGACTGAAGTGCAGCCAGAATTTCAGGAGCAGCCCCTTCAAATAATGGAACAGGGGCTGCAACCTCGTGCACTCAATAAAAACATGGAACACGGACTCCGCCAGACCGCAGAAATTGCAGGCGGCCTGGGAGTCCGTGAACCGGCTTAAAAATTTGTTGCACGGCACTGCTCCGTGCACCACCCTCCAGGCCAAGTCCCCGATGAATAGTGGGAGGACCCCTGCGTAGAGTGCCCTCCATCGGGGACCCCCGCCTCCTCCGGACGGCAAGATGGTACGCCATGGCGTGTCCGGACGGCCGGCGAGGATGGCAAAGTTGAGGGTGTGCAGGAGCAGCCCGTACAGGAAACTCCTCCGCGCGGAACTGAAAGGCACGGAGGGGATTTCCCCGAGGCGGCTCAAGTTGTGAGGCGCCGGCCCCCGAGGGAGGTTCCGGGGTTTGGCGCCGATGAGGAATTCCGTCCGGACGGGGGTCAGTTCGGACGGGATCTCCCCACGTGCTTGAGCCTCCTCGATGCACCTAACGGAGTCAGGGCCCAGAGCTGTTTTTAGCGACTCGATGGCATCGGCCGCGTGGCGGAGGCTGGCAGAATTTAGGCACCGCGCCAGCGTGTCTGGCGCCATCCAGCCCGCTCCTCCGCCATCGAGCAGGTCCCTGACCCTGGTCACCTTACCAGCCACAGCCCTCTCTTCCGACCGCCACATAAAACCTCGGCCGTGGAGGTACGGATTCCCGAGCAGCGATTCCTGCAGGACGGCCGCCACTCCAGCCGGCGGAGAGCTGCGCTTGGTGGAGACTTTGTTCCAGACCCTGATGAGTTCCCTGTAAAAGACAGGCAGCTCCCGGAGGGCGGTCCTGGCACCCCCCAAGTTCACAAACAGGAGCTGCGTGTCATAATTGAGGTCGCGCTGCTGGCGGAAGAAATACCTCGCCAGAGCACACCACCTAGGAGGGGGCTCGACGTAAAGGTATCTCTGCAGGGTCTGAAGATGGAAAGTCGTGAGCTGGGCGCTGACGCACACCAACGACTGACCGCCCTCCTCAAGCGGGAGACTCAAGACCGCAGCAGAGACCCAGTGCTTCCTGTTGTTCCAGAAGAAGTCCACCAGCTTCTTCTGTATCTTGGCGACAAACGCAGGGGGAGGGGTCAAAGTGACCAGCCGGTACCACAGCATTGCGGCCACCAGCTGGTTTATGACTAGCGCTCGACCCCTGTAGGACAGCACTCGGAGCAGTCCTGTCCAGCGCCCTAGGCGAGCGGCGACCTTGGCCTCCAGCTCCTGCCAGTTCGCCGGCCAGGCTCCCTCGTCGGGGCTAAGGTAGACTCCCAGATAGAGGAGATGGGTCGTGCTCCAGGCAAAAGGCCTGAGCTCCTCCGGCAGGGAGTCCACCCGCCACTGACCCACCAGGAGTCCGGAACATTTCTCCCAGTTGATCCTGGCGGAGGACGCGGCCGAGTAAATCTCCTGGCACTCACGCATCCTCCGCAGGTCAGCGGGATCCTCTATCGCGAGGAGCACGTCATCGGTCTAAGCCAAGAGGACGACCTCCATGCCCGGCCCTTGCAGAGCCAGTCCCGTCAACCTCGTCCGCAAGAGGCGCAGGAAAGGCTCCACGCAAACGGCGTATAACTGGCCGGACATGGGGCATCCCTGGCGCACCCCTCTCCTAAAGCGAAGGGGTGCCGTCAAGGACCCGTTAACCTTAATCAGACACTCCGCGGCAGCGTACAAAAGTCGGATCCGGGCGACGAAATGCGTCCCGAACCCGAAAGCGCGCAGAGTTCCGAGCAGATAGTCGTGATCCACCCTGTCGAACGCCTTCTCTTGGTCGAGGGATAGGAAGGCGACCGACAGATCAGCCTCCTGGGAACAATGGATGAGGTCCCGGACCAGATGGATGTTATCGTGGATTGTCCGGCCCGGGACCGTGTAGGACTGGTCGGGGTGGATCATGTGGTCCAGCACGGCACCAAGGCGAGCAGACATCGCCCTGGCGAAGATTTTGTAGTCCGTGCTGAGGAGGGAGACCGGGCGCCAGTATTTAAGGAGGCGGAGATCGCCCTTCTTAGGCAGCAGGACGATGACTGCCCTGCGCCAAGAGAGGGGCATCTCCCCGGTCGCCAGACTTTCCCCCAGGACCCGCGCGTAGTCGCTCCCCAGGACGTCCCAGAACGCCCTGTGGAACTCCACGGTCAGCCCGTCCAGCCCCGGGGATTTTCCCCTCGAGAGCCGGGCGAGGGCACCGGTCAGCTCCGCCAGGCTTAGCGGAGCTTCCAGATTTTCGGCGCCCTCCGGGCTGACCTTCGGCAGGTCCTCCCACAAAACTCTACGCGCCTCCTCGCTGGACGGATCCGGAGAGAACAGAGCCCCGTAATATTCACGGGCCCTGTTGTTGACGCCCTCCGGATCCGAGACGAGAGAGCCGTCATCGGCCAGCAGCGTCAAGAGCTGCTTACGGACACTCTGCCTTTTTTCCAGCGAGTAGAAGAAGGGGGAGCCGCGGTCCAGATCCCGCAGGAACCGGATCCGCGACCTCACGAACGCGCCTCGGGACCCGACGAGCTGCAGGTCCATCAGCGCGGCCTTCTTCGCTTCGTACACCGTCCGCAGGGCCGGGTCCTGGACGACTTGACCGAGACGGGCTTCCAGGTCGAGCACCTCTTTTTCTAGGCGCCCGACTCTGGCCGCCCGCCTCTTGGTCGACCCCCTCGCGTACTCTTGACAGAAGACGTGGACGTGAGCCTTGCCCACGTCCCACCATAGCCTCAAGGAGGGGAAGAATCGGACCAGAATCGACGGAACGAGTCCTGGAACCGCACGTCCTCCAGCAGCCGGTTGTTAAAGTGCCAGTACGCGGACCCCGTCCTCGCGCGGAGCGAAGCGAGCTCCGCCCACACCAGGTGGTGGTCCGAACACGGCACCGGCCGCATGGAGGCTGCCGGGATGCAGGAAACGTACGCCCAAGACACGTAAAGGCGGTCGACTCTAGACTATCCAACTCCAGGCCTCACCCAAGTAAAGGCGCTGGAGTCGGGGTGGAGATTTCGCCAGACGTCCACCAAGTCGAAGGACCCGACCAGGTCCCTCAACTTCTCCATCGCCGTCATGCACTGCGGGGCACCGGAGCGGTCCCTCACCTCGAGGGTGCAGTTAAAATCCCCCCCGAGGACAATGCAGTCGCCGACGTCGACGGAGCCAAGAAGAGCGGACACCTCTTCAAAGAAGCGCGTTTGCTGCGGGCCGGGCTGAGGGGCGTACACGTTCACGAGATGGAGCGGCACGTCCCCCAGGTGAACCGTTACGTGCAGCAAGCGGCCTGGCACGGGCTCCTCGACCCCCAAGATCTCCGGCTGAAAATGCGGGCCCAGCAAGATGGCCACCCCACTAGAAATGGCGGTGAGGTGGCTCATGCGGACCTCTCCTTGCCATTCCAGGAGCCACGTGGCTGCGTCTTCCGGAATGGTGTGGGTTTCTTGCAGGAAGCACACTGCATATTTCCCCTCCCGCAGGAGCGAAAAATTGTCAAATCTATGGCGTGCCCCTCTGCCGCCGTTGATGTTGAGGCTGGCTATGGTTATCTTCATGGCAAAAGCACAGTGCAACCTCTACCTTAACCTATTGTGGGGGAGGGAGCGGAGTCTTTTGTTGAACTCCGCTCCCTCCGCAGCCCAGCGAGGAGTCCCTCGAGCTCGCGCAGCTCAAGGTGTTGCGCCTTTGTCAAGGGCCCGCCCGCGGCCAAGGTTTTAACGGCGGCGCGGACGGACCCCTTGATCAGCTCTGGCTCGGACCATTTTTCCAGGGCCAGTCGGGCTTGGTCGCAGCGACCCCGGCTCTGGGCCAAAAAGTCCCGGAGTTCCTTTTCAGGAATGATGATGGTCTCGGCGGCGGCCGTGAGCAGATCCACCGCCTCGCTGGCGGTGGTCTCTAGGTCTTCACCCGCGTCCCCCACCGAGTCCCCGTCCTCCTCCGGGAGGTGGCCGCCAGCAGCCGGCCCATCGACCGCACAAGGTACGGCAAATGAACCGGCCGCTCCAACCGGCCCTGGCTCTGCCCCGATCCCACCCCCAGGATCGTCGGCAGAGGAGTCCGCACTGGGCTCTTTTAAAAATGGTGCTGGGTCGGGAAATGACAGCGGAAGGGGTTCCCGCTCCATCCCAGGAACTGGGGAACAAGGAGAGACCCGGCCATAGGAAATCCCCAGGCTCCCCAAGTGCACCAGCTCCAAAGTAAGGGGCGAGGGTGGGTGTTCCTCCCCCTCCCCGCTGCCACCCCCCGGCCCAGCATCTACAGTGTCATTAAATTTCTTAATAGTTTGTATTTCTGCTGGGTCGAGCGACTCCCGGGGGAAGTAGGGTATTGGCTGGGCGGGCTCAGGTTCGGCCTTTTCGGCCCCGCCCGCCTCAGTCCCCGGGACGCCCGGCCCGGCGGCTACGCATTCCTCCGCGGTCCCCACGCCCCCCACGACAGGCAGATCTTCCACGCCATCCCCGGGAGGCTGAGGCTGGGCAGCCTCAACTGTTTCACCCTCCCCGGGGACAGACTCTTCCCGCCTACGGCGCTGCTTGGGGGCGCTGGTGGGGGACGCGAGACACGCGGCGGGCACCGACTCCTCCGCGGAGGGATGTTGTTCCCCCTCCGCCTCAACGGAGCGGCGCCTCCTTTTGTTGCTGGAGGTGCGCTGAGGCGGGGAGACCTCCATGTCTGCCGAGGCCTCCCGCTCCGCCCCCCCCTTTTTCTTTTCTTGCCCGCGCCCGGGCCCCTCTGCGGTATTGGTCAAGGGCTCGGGCACGGGCTCAGGGCACCCCGCGCTCGCCGGTGGCTGGGTTGGGCCGAGCACGGTGGTCAATCTTTCTGGCGCACTGAGGGGACCCGCCTCTAGATGTTTCTTCTTGTTCCGCGCCTTCTTTCCGTTCGGACGCTCTCCCTCCCCCCCGCCGGAGGCCCCGAAAACAAAGGCCTCCGACGATGCCCGCGCACCTACGGCTCCCGGCACGCGGACGCAACGAGGGGGAGGGGTGGCGGCGGCGCCAGCCTTGGCCACCTTCGGTGGTTTGGCGGCCTTGGAGGCGGGGCAGTTCTTGCGAACGTGCCCCACCTCCCTGCAGGCATGGCACCGCACGCCGTCCGACGTCCAAAAGACGCGGTAGGCAGTCCCCTCGTGCACCACATTAAAGTTCCCCTCCGTCGTCTCCTCCCGCGCCAGCCGGACAAAGAGCTGGCGGCGGAAGGAGAACACGTGGTGCAGGCTGCTCTCCCTGAGGCCGAGCAGTATGGGGTTGATCCCCGACCTTACCTCCCCCAGTTGGTGTAGGTGAGGGAGGAGGAGCTCAGCGGGAACAAAGGGCGGGACGTTCGATATGATGACCCTCTGCGCGGTGGCCACGAGAGGGTCCACCGGCAGGAACGTCCCGCCCACCGTGAGCCCCTTTTCGAGGGCCAGGGACACCGCCCGCTCCGACCCCAGGAAGAACACGGCCTTCCCAGACATCTTGGAGGCTGCGACAATGGCCGAGGGGCCGACTACCCCAGCCATCGCCCGCACGCACTCCTCAATGCTCATTGTGGGGTGAGTGTAGCTCTTGACCCCGTGTTTTTTGGTGATTAATCTGAAAGGCGGCAGGGCAGCGGGTGGCGCAGGAGGTGCCGTGGAAGCGGTTGCCACCTGCGCATACGTCTTCGCTGGCCCTGCCACCGGCGTGGATGGGGTCGCCATCACGGGGTCCCTTTAAGGGCTACACCCACCCCAAAGTCACAGGCCTTAATGGTCTTAATTGGCCTCGTTTGATTAGACTGAGCAGAGGAGCCCTTAATGAGGTACCTCTCCCCTAGTTGGCAATTGGGGAGGGGCCTTGCTCCCTCTGCTCAGTTGTCTCAATTGTTTGTTTGTTGTTTTTTTAATTGATTTGGGAGGAAAAGGGCTCTCAGAGAGAGAGGGGAGAATCAGAGTAACAGGGAAAGAGAGAGGGGGGTGGGAAGGGGAGGGGGAACTGCGAGGGCAGGTCGCCCCTCGCAGCTGTGGGTGGGTGCACTCCCCAGATGGCAAAACACACAAGCACAGTCTTTGGGTTGGTCTTCAGGTCGGGGGAGAAGATGTCTTCACCTGGGGTAGCTAGAGCCACCAGGCTCACACTCCTAACGATGTTAATTGGGTAAATGAGAAAAATCTTCAGCCTGGTAGCTCCAGCTATCCCAGGCTAGGCAAATGTGGGGGGTGGGGGGGGTTCCAATTGTGGGGGGGGCCTAGTTGTAAGCACGGCCCCCACGCACACTTCCACACACACACACACACCCCCCGCGATGTTCCGGCCCTCAGTGGTCTTCTTTCCTCCCCCAACCGACACAACAAAGTCTGTTTGGGAAATGCACCCACACCCACCTGTAGAAAGTGTAGAGTCTCCCTCCTTTCACACTGGATATTGTTGGTTTTTCCCCCTCTCTCCAACTCCCTGCAGAAATGGTAAAGTTGTTAAAAAGTTTTCTTTTCTCCTCCTCTCCCTCTGGGTGAAAGTTGGTGGTGAAGCCCCTTCCTCCTTCTCTTCCTGGGCTGGTCTCAGGGCTCTCCAGGCAGGAGCTCAAGTTGATAGCAGCTCCTCTCAGCAGCTCAGCTCCAACTGAGCAGGACACGCCTCCACTGCTCCACGATTGGTTCCTTGTGCATGAAACTCTTTTGAGTTTACCTGCGAAAACATAAAACATTAAACGGTGCCACCCGACCTGGGTGACACTCCAGACATTTACAAGGCCCTTTTTTTTTTCCCCCCTTTTTTTTTTTTTTTTTTCTTTTTTTGGTTTTTTTTTGGGCACTAAAATCACAATTTTCCCCAGTGCCCCCTATAAAAGGGAAGGGGGACACTAAAAGCACCGGCAATTAAAACAAATTAAACTTAAAAAACGTAAAATCAAATTAAAATTTGGTTGCCGAGCGTGATGATGCACTCCAGTCCCTCCGGTGCCCACCTCTCACGAAGGCCGCGAGCGTACCGGTGGACACCGCGTGCTCCATCTCCAAGGACACCCTGGACCGGATATAAGAGCGGAAGAGAGGCAGGCAGTCAGGTTGAACGACCCCCTCGACCGCCCGCTGCCTGGACCGGGTGACGGCACCCTTGGCCGTGCCCAGGAGCAGTCCTACGAGGAGGCCCTCGGACCTACCCGCTCCCCTCCGCACAGGGTGCCCAAAGATCAGGAGAGTGGGACTGAAGTGCAGCCAGAATTTCAGGAGCAGCCCCTTCAAATAATGGAACAGGGGCTGCAACCTCGTGCACTCAATAAAAACATGGAACACGGACTCCTCCAGACCGCAGAAATTGCAGGCGGCCTGGGAGTCCGTGAACCGGCTTAAAAATTTGTTGCACGGCACTGCTCCGTGCACCACCCTCCAGGCCAAGTCCCCGATGAATAGTGGGAGGACCCCTGCGTAGAGTGCCCTCCATCGGGGACCCCCGCCTCCTCCGGACGGCAAGATGGTACGCCATGGCGTGTCCGGACGGCCGGCGAGGATGGCAAAGTTGAGGGTGTGCAGGAGCAGCCCGTACAGGAAACCCCTCCGCGCGGAACTGAAAGGCACGGAGGGGATTTCCCCGAGGCGGCTCAAGTTGTGAGGCGCCGGACCCCGAGGGAGGTTCCGGGGTTTGGCGCCGATGAGGAATTCCGTCCGGACGGGGGTCAGTTCGGACGGGATCTCCCCACGTGCTTGAGCCTCCTCGATGCACCTAACGGAGTCAGGGCCCAGAACTGTTTTTAGCGACTCGATGGCATCGGCCGCGTGGCGGACGCTGGCAGAATTTAGGCGCCGCGCCAGCGTGTCTGGCGCCATCCAGCCCGCTCCTCCGCCATCGAGCAGGTCCCTGACCCTGGTCACCTTACCAGCCACAGCCCTCTCTTCCGACCGCCACATAAAACCTCGGCCGTGGAGGTACGGATTCCCGAGCAGCGGTTCCTGCAGGACGGCCGCCACTCCAGCCGGCGGAGAGCTGCGCTTGGTGGAGACTTTGTTCCAGACCCTGATGAGTTCCCTGTAAAAGACAGGCAGCTCCCGGAGGGCGGTCCTGGCACCCCCCAAGTTCACAAACAGGAGCTGCGTGTCATAATTGAGGTCGCGCTGCTGGCGGAAGAAATACCTCGCCAGAGCACACCACCTAGGAGGGGGCTCGACGTAAAGGTATCTCTGCAGGGTCTGAAGATGGAAAGTCGCGAGCTGGGCGCTGACGCACACCAACGACTGACCGCCCTCCTCAAGCGGGAGACTCAAGACCGCAGCAGAGACCCAGTGCTTCCTGTTGTTCCAGAAGAAGTCCACCAGCTTCTTCAGTATCTTGGCGACAAACGCAGGGGGAGGGGTCAAAGTGACCAGCCGGTACCACAGCATTGCGGCCACCAGCTGGTTTATGACTAGCGCTCGACCCCTGTAGGACAGCACTCGGAGCAGTCCTGTCCAGCGCCCTAGGCGAGCGGCGACCTTGGCCTCCAGCTCCTGCCAGTTCGCCGGCCAGGCTCCCTCGTCGGGGCTAAGGTAGACTCCCAGATAGAGGAGATGGGTCGTGCTCCAGGCAAAAGGCCTGAGCTCCTCCGGCAGGGAGTCCACCCGCCACTGACCCACCAGGAGTCCGGAACATTTCTCCCAGTTGATCCTGGCGGAGGACGCGGCCGAGTAAATCTCCTGGCACTCACGCATCCTCCGCAGGTCAGCGGGATCCTCTATCGCGAGGAGCACGTCATCGGCGTAAGCCGAGAGGACGACCTCCACGCCCGGCCCTTGCAGAGCCAGTCCCGTCAACCTCGTCCGCAAGAGGTGCAGGAAAGGCTCCACGCAAACGGCATATAACTGGCCGGACTTGGGGCATCCCTGGCGCACCCCTCTCCTAAAGCGAAGGGGCGCCGTCAAGGACCCGTTAACCTTAATCAGACACTCCGCGGCAGCGTACAAAAGTCGGATCCGGGCGACGAAATGCGTCCCGAACCCGAAAGCGCGCAGAGTTCCGAGCAGATAGTCGTGATCCACCCTGTCGAACGCCTTCTCTTAGTCGAGGGATAGGAAGGCGACCGACAGACCAGCCTCCTGGGAACAATGGATGAGGTCCCGGACCAGATGGATGTTATCGTTGATTGTCCGGCCCGGGACCGTGTAGGACTGATCGGGGTGGATCATGTGGTCCAGCACGGCACCAAGGCGAGCAGACATCGCCCTGGCGAAGATTTTGTAGTCCGTGCTGAGGAGGGAGACCGGGCGCCAGTTCTGAAGGAGGCGGAGATCGCCCTTCTTAGGCAGCAGGACGATGACTGCCCTGCGCCAAGAGAGGGGCATCTCCCCGGTCGCCAGACTTTCCCCCAGGACCCGCGCGTAGTCGCTCCCCAGGACGTCCCAGAACGCCCTGTGGAACTCCATGGTCAGCCCGTCCAGCCCCGGGGATTTTCCCCTCGAGAGCCGGGCGAGGGCACCGGTCAGCTCCGCCAGGCTTAGCGGAGCTTCCAGATTTTCGGCGCCCTCCGGGCTGACCTTCGGCAGGTCCTCCTACAAAACTCTACGCGCTTCCTCGCTGGACGGATCCGGAGAGAACAGAGCCCCGTAATATTCACGGGCCCTGTTGTTGACGCCCTCCGGATCCGAGACGAGAGAGCCGTCGTCGGCCAGCAGCGTCAAGAGCTGCTTACGGACACTCTGCCTTTTTTCCAGCGAGTAGAAGCAGGGGGAGCCGCGGTCCAGATCCCACAGGAACCAGATCCGCGACCTCACGAACGGGCCTCGGGACCCGACGAGCTGCAGGTCCTTCAGCGCGGCCTTCTTCGCTTCGCACACTGTCCGCAGGGCCGGGTCCTGGACGACTTGACCGAGACGGGCTTCCAGGTCGAGCACCTCTTTTTCTAGGTACCCGACTCTGGCCGCCCGCCTCTTGGTCGACCCCCTCGCGTACTCTTGACAGAAGACGCGGACGTGAGCCTTGCCCACGTCCCACCATAGCCTCAAGGAGGGGAAGCCCCCCTGCTTCCTTCTCCAGTCGGACCAGAATCGACGGAACGAGTCCTGGAACCGCATGTCCTCCAGCAGCCGGTTGTTAAAGTGCCAGTACGCGGACCCCGTCCTCGCGCGGAGCGAAGCGAGCTCCGCCCACACCAGGTGGTGGTCCGAACACGGCACCGGCCGCATGGAGGCTGCCGGGATGCAGGAAACGTACGCCCAAGACACGTAAAGGCGGTCGACTCTAGACCATCCAACTCCAGGCCTCACCCAAGTAAAGGCGCTGGAGTCGGGGTGGAGATTTCGCCAGACGTCCACCAAGTCGAAGGACCCGACCAGGTCCCTCAACTTCTCCATCGCCGTCATGCACTGCGGGGCACCGGAGCGGTCACGCGCCTCGAGGGTGCAGTTAAAATCCCCCCCGAGGACAATGCAGTCGCCGACGTCGACGGAGCCAAGAAGAGCGGACACCTCTTCAAAGAAGCGCGTTTGCTGCGGGCCGGGCTGAGGGGCGTACACGTTCACGAGATGGAGCGGCACGTCCCCCAGGCGAACCGTTACGTGCAGCAAGCGGCCTGGCACGGGCTCCTCGACCCCCAAGATCTCCGGCTGAAAATGCGGACCCAGCAAGATGGCCACCCCACTAGAAATGGCGGTGAGGTGGCTCATGCGGACCTCTCCTTGCCATGCCAGGAGCCACGTGGCTTTGTCTCCCGGAACGGTGTGGGTTTCTTGCAGGAAGCACACCGCATATTTCCCCTCCCGCAGGAGCGAAAAATTGTCAAATCTACGGCGTGCCCCTCTGCCGCCGTTGATGTTGAGGCTGGCTATGGTTATCTTCATGACTAGAGCATAGTGCAACCTCTACCTTAACCTATTGTGGGGGAGGGAGCGGAGTCTTTTGTTGAACTCCGCTCCCTCCGCAGCCCAGCGAGGAGTCCCTCGAGCTCGCGCAGCTCAAGGTGTTGCGCTTTTGTCAAGGGCCCGCCCGCGGCCAAGGTTTTGACGGCGGCGCGGACGGACCCCTTGATCAGCTCTGGCTCGGACCATTTTTCCAGGGCCAGTTGGGCTTGGTTACAGCGACCCCGGCTCTGGGCCAAAAAGTCCCGGAGTTCCTTTGCAGGAATGAGGATGGTCTCGGCGGCGGCCGCGAGCAGATCCACCGCCTCGCTGGCGGTGGTCTCCAGGTCTTCATCCGCGTCCCCCACCGAGTCCCCGTCCTCCTCCTGGAGGTGGCCGCCAGCAGCCGGCCCATCGACCGCACAAGGTACGGCAAATGAACAGGCCGCTCCAACCGGCCCTGGCTCTGCCCCGATCCCACCCCCAGGATCGTCGGCAGAGGAGTCCCCACTGGGCTCTTTTAAAAATGGTGCTGGGTCGGGAAATAACAGCGGAAGGGGTTCCCCCTCCGCCCCAGGAACCGGGGAACAAGGAGAGACCCGGCCATAGGAAATCCCCAGGCTCTCCAAGTGCTCCAGCTCCACAGCAAGAGGCGAGGGTGGGTGTTCCTCCCCCTCCCCGCTGCCACCCCCCGGCCCAGCATCTACAGTGTCATAATAAGCATTAATTTGTGTTTCTGCCGGGTCGAGCGACTCCCGGGGGAAGTTGGGTATTGGCTGGGCGGGCTCAGGTTCGGCCTCTTCGGCCCCGCCGGCTTCAGTCCCCGGGACGCCCGACCCGGCGGCAATTCATTCCTCCGCGATCCCCACGCCCCCCACGACAGGCAGATCTTCCACGCCATCCCCGGGAGGCAGAGGCTGGGCAGCCTCGACTGTCTCACCCTCCCCGGGGACAGACTCCTCTCGCCTACAGAGCAGCTTGGGGGCGCTGGTTGGGGACGCGGGACACGCGGCGGGCACCGACTCCTCCGTGGAGGGATGTTGTTCCCCCTCCACCTCATCGGAGCCGTGCCTCCTTTTGTTCCTGGGGGCGCGCGGAGTCAGGGAGACCTCCATGTCTGCCGAGGCCTCCCGCTCCGCCCCCCCTTTTCCTTTTCTTGCCCGCGCCCGGGCCCCTCTGTGGTGTTGTTCAAGGGCTCGGGCACGCGCTCGGGGCACCCCGCGCTCGCCGGTGACGGGGTTGGGCTGAGCGCGGTGGTCAAATTATCTGGCGCACTGAGGGGACCCGCCTCTTGATGTTTTGCCTTCTTCCGCGCCTTCTTTCCGGTCGGACGCTCTCCCTCCCCCCCGCCGGAGGCCCTGAAAACAAAGGCCTCTGACGATGCCCGCGCACCTATGGCTCCCGGCACGCGGACGCAACTAGGGGGAGGGGTGGCGGCGGCGCCAGCCTTGGCCGCCTTCGGTGGTTTGGCGGCCTTGGAGGCGGGGCAGTTCTTGCGAATGTGCCCCACCTCTCTGCAGGCATGGCACCGCATGCCGTCCGACGTCCAGAAGACGCGGTAGGCAGTCCCCTCGTGCACCACATTAAAGTGCCCTTCTGTCATGTCCTCCCGCGCCAGCCGGACAAAGAGCTGGCGGCGGAAGGAGAACACCTGGCGCAGGCTGTTCTCCCTGAGGCCGAGCGGTATGGGGTTGATCCCCGACCTTACCTCCCCCAGTTGGTGTAGGTGAGGGAGGAGGAGCTCAGCGGAAACAAAGGGCGGGACGTTTGACACGATGACCCTCTGCGCGGTGGCCTCGAGAGGGTCCACCGGCAGGAACGTCCCGCCCACCGTGAGCCCCTTTTCAAGGGCCAGGGACACCGCCCGCTCCGACCCCAGGAAGAAAACAGCCTTCCCAGACATCTTGGAGGCTGCGACAATGGCCGAGGGGCCGACTACCCCAGCCATCGCCCACACGCAATCCTCAATGCTCATTGTGGGGTGAGTGTAGCTCTTGACCCCGTGTTTTCTGGAAATTAGTCTGAAAGGTGGCAGGGCAGCGGGTGGTGCAGGAGGTGCCATGGAAGCGGTTGCCACCTGCGCATACGTCTTCGCTGGCCCTGCCACCGGCGTGGATGGGGTCGCCATCACGGGGTCCCTTTAAGGGCTGCACCCACCCCAAAGTCACAGGCCTTAATGGTCTTTAATGGCCTCGTATATTAACTGAGCAGAGGAGCCCTTAACGAGGCACCTCTCCCCTCGTTGGCAATTGGGGAGAGGCCTTGCTCCCTCTGCTCAGTTGTCTCAATTGTTTTTTTTTTTTTAAATTAGGAAGAAAGGGCTCTCAGAGAGAGAGGGGAGAAACAGAGTAACAGAGAAAGAGAGAGGGGGGTGGGAAGTGGGGTGGGAACTGCGAGGGCAGGTCTCCCCTCGCAGCTGTGGGTGGGTGCAATCCCAGATGGCAAAACACAAAGTCTTTGGGGTGGTCTTCAGGTGAGGGGAGAAGATGTCTTCACCTGGGGTAGCTAGAGCCACCAGGCACACACTCCTAACGATGTTAATTGGGTAAATGAGAAAAAATCTTCAGCCTGGTAGCTCCAGCTATCCCAGGCTAGGCAAATGTGGGGGGTGGGGGGGCTCCAATTGTGGGGGAGGCCTAGTTGTAAGCACGGCCCCCACGCACACTTCCACACACACACACACCCCCCGCGATGTTCCGGCCCTCAGTGGTCTTCTTTCCTCCCCCCACCGATAAAGCAAAGTCTTTTGGGAAATGCACCCACACCCACCTGTATAAATGTAGAGTCTCCCTCCTTCCACACTGGATGTTGTTGTGGTTTTTCCCCCTCTCTCCAACTCTTTGTAGAAAGGTAAAAAGATGTTAAAAGTTTTCTTTCCTCCTCCTCTCCCTCTGGGTAAAAGTTGGTGGTGAAGCCCCTTCCTTCCTTCTCTTCCTGGGCTGGTCTCAGGGCTCTCCAGGCAGGAGCTCAAGTTGATAGCTGCTCTCATCACTGCTCACAGCTCCTACTGTGCAGGACACGCCTCCACTGCTCCACGATTGGATCCTTGTGCATGAAACTCTTTTAGAGTCTACCTGCAAAACATAAAACATGTATCCTTGCCACCCGACCTGGATGACACACACAAGACATTTACAAGGACCTTTTTTGTTTTTTTGGGGGGTTTTTTTGTGGTTTTTTTTTTTGGGCACTAAAATCAAATTTTTCCTTTTTCCAGTGCCCCCTATAAAAGGAGAGGGGGACACTAAAAGCACCGGCAATTAAAACAAATTAAACTTTAAAACGTAAAATCAAATTAAAATTTGGTTGCCGGGCGTGATGATGCACTCCAGTCCCTCCGGTGCCCACCTCTCGCGGAAGGCCGCGAGCGTACCGGTGGACACCGCGTGCTCCATCTCCAAGGACACCCTGGACCGGATGTAAGAGCGGAAGAGAGGCAGGCAGTCAGGTTGAACGACCCCCTCGATCGCCCCCTGCCTGGACCGGCTGATGGCACCCTTGGCCGTGCCCAGGAGCAGTCCTACGAGGAGGCCTTCGGACCTACCCGCTCCCCTCCGCACAGGGTGCCCAAAGATCAGGAGAGTGGGACTGAAGTGCAGCCAGAATTTCAGGAGCAGCCCCTTCAAATAATGGAACAGGGACTGCAACCTCGTGCACTCAATAAAAACATGGAACACGGACTCCTCCAGACCGCAGAAATTGCAGGCGGCCTGGGAGTCCGTGAACCGGCTTAAAAATTTGTTGCACGGCACTGCTCCGTGCACCACCCTCCAGGCCAAGTCCCCGATGAATAGTGGGAGGACCCCTGCGTAGAGTGCCCTCCATCGGGGACTCCCGCCTCCTCCGGATGGCAAGATGGTACGCCATGGCATGTCCGGACGGCCGGCGAGGATGGCAAATTTGAGGGTGTGCAGGAGCAGCCCGTACAGGAAACCCCTCCGCGCGGAACTGAAAAGCACGGAGGGGATTTCCCCGAGGCGGCTCAAGTTGTGAGGCGCCGGCCCCCGAGGGAGGTTCCGGGGTTTGGCGCCGATGAGGAATTCCGTCCGGATGGGGGTCAGTTCGGACGGGATCTCCCCACGTGCTTGAGCCTCCTCGATGCACCTAACGGAGTCAGGGCCCAGAGCTGTTTTTAGCGATTCGATGGCATCGGCCGCGTGGCGGACGTTGGCAGAATTTAGGCGCCGCGCCAGCGTGTCTGGCGCCATCCAGCCCGCTCCTCCGCCATCGAGCAGGTCCATGACCCTGGTCACCTCACCAGCCACAGCCCTCTCTTCCGACCGCCACATAAAACCTCGGCCGTGGAGGTACGGATTCCCGAGCAGCGGTTCCTGCAGGACGGCCGCCACTCCAGCCGGCGGAGAGCTGCACTTGGTGGAGACTTTGTTCCAGACCCTGATGAGTTCCCTGTAAAAGACAGGCAGCTCCCGGAGGGCGGTCCTGGCACCCCCCAAGTTCACAAACAGGAGCTGCGTGTCATAATTGAGGTCGAGCTGCTGGCAGAAGAAATACCTCGCCAGAGCACACCACCTAGGAGGGGGCTCGACGTAAAGGTATCTCTGCAGGGTCTGAAGACGGAATGTCGCGAGCTGGGCGCTGACGCACACCAACGACTGACCGCCCTCCTCAAGCGGGAGACTCAGGACCGCGGCAGAGACCCAGTGCTTCCTGTTGTTCCAGAAGAAGTCCACCAGCTACTTCTGTATCTTGGCGACAAACGCAGGGGGAGGGGTCAAAGTGACCAGCCGGTACCACAACATTGCGGCCACCAGCTGGTTTATGACTAGCGCTCGACCCCTGTAGGACAGCACTCGGAGCAGTCCTGTCCAGCGCCCTAGGCGAGCGGCGACCTTGGCCTCCAGCTCCTGCCAGTTCGCCGGCCAGGCTCCCTCGTCGGGGCTAAGGTAGACTCCCAGATAGAGGAGATGGGTCGTGCTCCAGGCAAAAGGCCTGAGCTCCTCCGGCAGGGAGTCCACCCGCCACTGACCCACCAGGAGTCCGGAACATTTCTCCCAGTTGATCCTGGCGGAGGACGCGGCCGATTAAATCTCCTGGCACTCACGCATACTCCGCAGGTCAGCGGAATCCTCTACCGTGAGGAGCACGTCATCGGCGTAAGCCGAGAGGACGACCTCCACGCCCGGCCCTTGCAGAGCCAGTCCCGTCAACCTCGTCCGCAAGAGGCGCAGGAAACGCTCCACGCAAACAGCATATAATTGGCCGGACATGGGGCATCCCTGGCGCACCCCTCTCCTAAAGTGAAGGGGCGCCGTCAAGGACCCGTTAACCTTAATCAGACACTCCGCGGCGGCGTACAAAAGTCGGATCCGGGCGACGAAATGCGTCCCGAACCCGAAAGCGCGCAGAGTTCCGAGCAGATAGTCGTGATCCACCCTGTCGAACGCCTTCTCTTGGTCGAGGGATAGGAAGGCGACCGACAGACCAGCCTCCTGGGAACAATGGATGAGGTCCCGGACCAGATGGATGTTATCGTGGATTGTCCGGCCCGGGACCGTGTAGGACTGGTCGGGGTGGATCATGTGGTCCAGCACGGCACCAAGGCGAGCAGACATCGCCCTGGCGAAGATTTTGTAGTCCGTGCTGAGGAAGGAGACCGGGCGCCAGTTCTGAAGGAGGCGGAGATCGCCCTTCTTAGGCAGCAGGACGATGACTGCCCTGCGCCAAGAGAGGGGCATCTCCCCGGTCGCCAGACTTTCCCCCAGGACCCGCGCGTAGTCGCTCCCCAGGACGTCCCAGAACGCCCTGTGGAACTCCACGGTCAGCCCGTCCAGCCCCGGGGATTTTCCCCTCGAGAGCCGGGCGAGGGCACCGGTCAGCTCCGCCAGGCTTAGCGGAGCTTCCAGATTTTCGGCGCCCTCCGGGCTGACCTTCGGCAGGTCCTCCCACAAAACTCTACGCGCTTCCTCGCTGGACGGATCCGGAGAGAAAAGAGCCCCGTAATATTCACGGACCCTGTTGTTGACGCCCTCCGGATCCGAGACGAGAGAGCCGTCGTCGGCCAGCAGCGTCAAGAGCTGCTTACGGACACTCTGTCTTTTTTCCAGCGAGTAGAAGAAGGGGGAGCCGCGGTCCAGATCCCGCAGGAACCGGATCCGCGACCTCACAAACGAGCCTCGGGACCCGACAAGCTGCAGGTCCATCAGCGCGGCCTTCTTCGCTTCGTACACCGTCCGCAGGGCCGGGTCCTGGACGACTTGACCGAGACGGGCTTCCAGGTCGAGCACCTCTTTTTCTAGGCGCCCGACTCTGGCCGCCCGCCTCTTGGTCGACCCCCTCACGTACTCTTGACAGAAGACGTGGACGTGAGCCTTGCCCACGTCCCACCATAGCCTCAAGGAGGGGAAGCCCCCCTGCTTCCTTCTCCAGTCGGACCAGAATCGACGGAACGAGTCCTGGAACCACACGTCCTCCAGCAGCCAGTTGTTAAAGTGCCAGTACGCGGACCCCGTCCACGTGCAGAGCGAAGCGAGCTCCGCCCACACCAGGTGGTGGTCCGAACACGGCACCGGCCGCATGGAGGCCGCCGGGACGCAGGAAACGTACGCCCGAGACACGTAAAGGCGGTCGACTCTAGACCATCCAACTCCAGGCCTCACCCAAGTAAAGGCGCTGGAGTCGGGGTGGAGATTTCGCCAGACGTCCACCAAGTCGAAGGACCCGACCAGGTCCCTCAACTTCTCCATCGCCGGCATGCACTGCGGGGCACCGGAGCGGTCCCGCGCCTCGAGGGTGCAGTTAAAATCCCCCCCGAGGACAATGCAGTCGCCGACGTCGACGGAGCCAAGAAGAGCGGACACCTCTTCAAAGAAGCGCGTTTGCTGCGGGCCGGGCTGAGGGGCGTACACGTTCACGAGATGGAGCGGCACGTCCCCCAGGCGAACCGTTACATGCAGCAAGCGGCCTGGCACGGGCTCCTCGACCCCCAAGATCTCCGGCTGAAAATGCGGGCCCAGCAAGATGGCCACCCCACTAGAAAAGGCGGTGAGGTGGCTCATGCGGACCTCTCCTTGCCATTCTAGGAGCCACGTGGCTTTGTCTCCCGGAACGGTGTGCGTTTCTTGCAGGAAGCACACCGCATATTTCCCCTCCCGCAGGAGCGAAAAATTGTCAAATCTACGGCGTGCCCCTCTGCCGCCGTTGATGTTGAGGCTGGCTATGGTTATCTTCATGGCAAAAGCATAGTGCAACCTCGCCCTTAACCTATTGTGGGGGAGGGAGCGGAGTCTTTTCTTGAACTCCGCTCCCTCCGCAGCCCAGTGAGGAGTCCCTCGAGCTCGCGCAGCTCAAGGTGTTGCGCCTTTGTCAAAGGCCTGCCCGCGGCCAAGGTTTAGACGGCGGCGCGGACAGACCCCTTGATCAGCTCTGGCTCGGACCATTTTTCCAGGGCCAGTCGGGCTTGGTTGCAGCGACCCCGGCTCTGGGCCAAAAAGTCCCGGAGTTCCCTTGCAGGAATGAGGATGGTCTCGGCGGCGGCCGCGAGCAGATCCACCGCCTCGCTGGCGGTGGTCTCTAGGTCTTCTCTCGCGGCCCCCACCGAGTCCCCGTCCTCCTCCGGGAGGTGGCCGCCAGCAGCCGGCCCATCGACCGCACAAGGTACGGCAAATGAACTGGCCGCTCCAACCGGCCCTGGCTCTGCCCCGATCCCACCCCCAGGATCGTCGGCAGAGGAGTCCCCACTGGGCTCTTTTAAAAATGGTGCTGGGTCGGGAAATGACAGCGGAAGGGGTTCCCCCTCCGCCCCAGGAACTGGGGAACAAGGAGAGACCCGGCCATAGGAAATCCCCAGGCTCCCCAAGTGCACCAGCTCCAAAGTAAGGGGCGAGGGTGGGTGTTCCTCCCCCTCCCCGCTGCCAGCCCCCGGCCCAGCATCTGCAGTGTCATTAAAATCAATAAATTGTGTTTCTGCCGGGTCGAGCGACTCCCGGGGGAAGTTGGATATTGGCTGGGCGGGCTCAGGTTCGGCCTTTTCGGCCCCGCCCGCCTCAGTCCCCGGGACGCCCGGCCCGGCGGCAATGCATTCTTCCGCTGGCCCCACGCCCCCCACGACAGGCAGATCTTCCACTCCATCCCCAGGAGGCAGCGGCTGGGCAGCCTCGACTGCCTCACCCTCCCCGGGGACAGACTCTTCGCGCCTGCAGCGCAATTTGGGAGCGCTGGTGGGGGACGCGGGACACGCGGCGGGCACCGATTCCTCCGCGGAGGGATGTTGTTCCCCCTCCGCCTCATCGGAGCCGTGCCTCCTTTTGTTCCTGGGGGCGCGCGGAGGCAGGGAGACCCCCATGCCTGCCGAGGCCTCCCGCTCCGCCCCCCCCTTTTCCTTTCCTTTCCCGCGCCCGGGCCCCTCTGTGGTGTTATTCAAGGGCTCGGGCACGGGCTCGGGGCACCCCGCGCTCGCCGGTGACTGGGTTGGGCTGAGCGCGGTGGTCAAACTTTCCGGCGCACTGAGGGGACCCGCCTCTAGATGTCTCGTCTTCTTCCGCGCCTTCCTTCCGTTCGGACGCTCTCCCTGCCCCCCGCCGGAGGCCCCGAAAACAAAGGCCTCCGACGATGCCCGCGCACCTATGGCTCCCGGCACGCGGACGCAACTAGGGGGAGGGGTGGCGGCGGCGCCAGCCTTGGCCGCCTTCGGTGGTTTGGCGGCCTTGGAGGCGGGGCAGTCCTTGCGAATGTGCCCCACCTCTCTGCAGGCATGGCACCGCACGCCGTCCGACGTCCAGAAGACGCGGTAGGCAGTCCCCTCGTGCACCACATTAAAAGACCCCTCCGTCGTCTCCTCCCGCGCCAGCCGGACAAAGAGCTGGCGGCGGAAGGAGAACACGTGGCGCAGGCTGCTCTCCCTGAGGCCGAGCGGTATGGGGTTGATCCCCGACCTTACCTCCCCCAGTTGTTGTAGGCGAGGGAGGAGGAGCCCAGCGGGAATAAAGGGCGGGACGTTCGATATGATGACCCTCTGCGCGGTGGCCTCGAGAGGGTCCACCGGCAGGAACGTCCCGCCCACCGTGAGCCCCTTTTCAAGGGCCAGGGACACCGCCCGCTCCGACCCCAGGAAGAAAACAGCCTTCCCAGACATCTTGGAGGCCGCGACAATGGCCGAGGGGCCGACTACCCCAGCCATCGCCCGCACGCACTCCTCAATGCTCATTGTGGGGTGAGTGTAGCTCTTGACCCCGTGTTTCCTGGTTATAAGTCTGAAAGGTGGCAGGGCAGCGGGTGGCGCAGGAGGTGCCGTGGAAGCGGTTGCCACCTGCGCATACGTCTTCGCTGGCCCCGCCACCGGCGTGGATGGGGTCGTCATCACGGGGTCCCTTTAAGGGCTACACCCACCCCAAAGTCACAGGCCTTAATGGTCTTGATTGGCCTCGTTTGGTTTGACTGAGCAGAGGAGCTCTTAATGAGGCACCTCTCCCCTAGTTGGTAATTGGGGAGGGGCCTTGCTCCCTCTGCTCAGTTGTCTTAATTGGTTTTTTTAAAAAAAAAATTAGGAAGAAAGGGCTCTCAGAGAGAGAGGGGAGAAACAGAGAGTAACGGAGAAAGAGAGAGGGGGGTGGGAAGGGGGGGGGACTGGGAGGGCAGGTCTCCCCTCGCAGCTGTGGGTGGGTGCACTCCCCAGATGGCAAAAACACACAAGCACAGTCTTTGGGTTGGTCTTCAGGTGGGGGGAGAAGATGTCTTCACCTGGGGTAGCTAGAGCCACCAGGCACACACTCCTAACGATGTTAATTGGTGATTTAAAGAAACTTCAGCCTGGTAGCTCCAGCTATCCCAGGCTAGGCAAATGTGGGGGGTGGGGGGGTTCCAATTATGGGGGGGGGGGCTAGTTGTAAGCACGGCCCCCACGCACACTACCACACACACACACACCCCCCGCGATGTTCCGGCCCTCAGTGGTCTTCTTTCCTCCCCCCACCGATACAACAAAGTCTGTTTGGGAAATGCACCCACACCCACCTGTAGAAATAGTAGAGTCTCCCTCCTTCCACACTGGATGTTGTTGGTTTTTCCCCCTCTCTCCAACTCCTTGCAGAATGGTAAAAAAGTTGAAATGTTTTCTTTTCTCCTCCTCTCCCTCTGGGTAAAAGTTGGTGGTGAAGCCCCTTCCTTCCTCCTCTTCCTGGGCTGGTCTCAGGGCTCTCCAGGCAGGAGCACAGGTTGATGGCAGCTGCTCTCACTGCTCACAGCTCCTACTGTGCAGGACACGCCTCCACTGCTCCACGATTGGTTCCTTGTGCATGAAACTCTTTTGAGTTTACCTGCAAAACATAAAAACATTAAACGGTGCCACCCGACCTGGGTGACACTCCAGACATTTACAAGGCCCTTTTTTTTTCCCCCCCCCTTTTTTCTTTGTGTTTTTCTTTTTTTTTTTTTTTTTTTTTTTGGGCACTAAAATCACAATTTTCCCCAGTGCCCCCTATAAAAGGGAAGGGGGACACTAAAAGCACCGGCAATTAAGACAAATTAAACTTAAAAAACGTAAAATCAAATTAAAATTTGGTTGCCAGGCGTGATGATGCACTCCAGTCCCTCCGGTGCCCACCTCTCGCGGAAGGCCGCGAGCGTACCGGTGGACACCGCGTGCTCCATCTCCAAGGACACCCTGGACCGGATGTAAGAGCGGAAGAGAGGCAGGCAGTCAGGTTGAACGACCCCCTCGACCGCCCGCTGCCTGGACCGGCTGATGGCACCCTTGGCCGTGCCCAGGAGCAGTCCTACGAGGTGGCCTTCGGACCTACCCGCTCCCCTCCGCACAGGGTGCCCAAAGATCAGGAGTGTGGGACTGAAGTGCAGCCAGAATTTCAGGAGCAGCCCCTTCAAATAATGGAACAGGGGCTGCAACCTCGTGCACTCAATAAAAACATGGAACACGGACTCCTCCAGACCGCAGAAATTGCAGGCGGCCTGGGAGTCCGTGAACCGGCTTAAAAATTTATTGCACGGCACTGCTCCGTGCACCACCCTCCAGGCCAAGTCCCCGATGAATAGTGGGAGGACCCCCGCGTAGAGTGCCCTCCATCGGGGACCCCCGCCTCCTCCGGACGGCAAGATGGTACGCCATGGCGTGTCCGGACGGCCGGCGAGGATGGCAAAGTTGAGGGTGTGCAGGAGCAGCCCGTACAGGAAACCCCTCCGCGCGGAACTGAAAGGCACGGAGGGGATTTCCCCGAGGCGGCTCAAGTTGTGAGGCGCCGGCCCCCGAGGGAGGTTCCGGGGTTTGGCGCCGATGAGGAATTCCGTCCGGACGGGGGTCAGTTCGGACGGGATCTCCCCACGTGCTTGAGCCTCCTTGATACACCTAACGGAGTCAGGGCCCAGAGCTGTTTTTAGCGACTCGATGGCATCGGCCGCGTGGCGGACGTTGGCAGAATTTAGGCGCCGCGCCAGCGTGTCTGGCGCCATCCAGCCCGCTCCACCGCCATCGAGCAGGTCCCTGACCCTGGTCACCTCACCAGCCACAGCCCTCTCTTCCGACCGCCACATAAAACCTCGGCCGTGGAGGTACGGATTCCCGAGCAGCGGTTCCTGCAGGACGGCCGCCACTCCAGCTGGCGGAGAGCTGCGCTTGGTGGAGACTTTGTTCCAGACCCTGATGAGTTCCCTGTAAAAGACAGGCAGCTCCCGGAGGGCGGTCCTGGCACCCCCCAAGTTCACAAACAGGAGCTGCGTGTCATAATTGAGGTCGAGCTGCTGGCGGAAGAAATACCTCGCCAGAGCACACCACCTAGGAGGGGGCTCGACGTAAAGGTATCTCTGCAGGGTCTGAAGACGGAAAGTCGCGAGCTGGGTGCTGACGCACACCAACGACTGACCGCCCTCCTCAAGCGGGAGACTCAGGACCGCGGCAGAGACCCAGTGCTTCCTGTTGTTCCAGAAGAAGTCCACCAGCTTCTTCTGTATCTTGGCGACAAACTGAGGGGGAGGGGTCAAAGTGACCAGCCGGTACCACAGCATTGCGGCCACCAGCTGGTTTATGACTAGCGCTCGACCCCTGTAGGACAGCACTCGGAGCAGTCCTGTCCAGCGCCCTAGGCGAGCGGCGACCTTGGCCTCCAGCTCCTGCCAGTTCGCCGGCCAGGCTCCCTCGTCGGGGCTAAGGTAGACTCCCAGATAGAGGAGATGGGTCGTGCTCCAGGCAAAAGGCCTGAGCTCCTCCGGCAGGGAGTCCACCCGCCACTGACCCACCAGGAGTCCGGAACATTTCTCCCAGTTGATCCTGGCGGAGGACGCGGCCGAGTAAATCTCCTGGCACTCACGCATCCTCCGCAGGTCAGCGGGATCCTCTACCGCGAGGAGCACGTCATCGGCGTAAGCCGAGAGGACGACCTCCACGCCCGGCCCTTGCAGAGCCAGTCCCGTCAACCTCGTCCGCAAGAGGCGCAGGACAGGCTCCACGCAAACAGCATATAACTGGCCGGACATGGGGCATCCCTGGCGCACCCCTCTCCTAAAGCGAAGGGGCGCCATCAAGGACCCGTTAACCTTAATCAGACACTCCGCGGCGGCGTACAAAAGTCGGATCCGGGCGACGAAATGCGTCCCGAACCCGAAAGCGCGCAGAGTTCCGAGCAGATAGTCGTGATCCACCCTGTCGAACGCCTTCTCTTGGTCGAGGGATAGGAAGGCGACCGACAGACCAGCCTCCTGGGAACAATGGATGAGGTCCCGGACCAGATGGATGTTATCGTGGATTGTCCGGCCCGGGACCGTGTAGGACTGGTCGGGGTGGATCATGTGGTCCAGCACGGCACCAAGGCGAGCAGACATCGCCCTGGCGAAGATTTTGTAGTCCGTGCTGAGGAGGGAGACCGGGCGCCAGTTCTTAAGGAGGCGGAGATCGCCCTTCTTAGGCAGCAGGACGATGACTGCCCTGCACCAAGAGAGGGGCATCTCCCCGGTCGCCAGACTTTCCCCCAGGACCCGCGCGTAGTCGCTCCCCAGGACGTCCCAGAACGCCCTGTGGAACTCCACGGTCAGCCCGTCCAGCCCCGGGGATTTTCCCCTCGAGAGCCGGGCGAGGGCACCGGTCAGCTCCGCCAGGCTTAGCGGAGCTTCCAGATTTTCGGCGCCCTCCGGGCTGACCTTCGGCAGGTCCTCCCACAAAACTCTACGCGCTTCCTCGCTGGACGGATCCGGAGAGAACAGAGCCCCGTAATATTCACGGACCCTGTTGTTGACGCCCTCCGGATCCGAGACGAGAGAGCCGTCATCGGCCAGCAGCGTCAAGAGCTGCTTACGGACACTCTGCCTTTTTTCCAGCGAGTAGAAGAAGGGGGAGCCGCGGTCCAGATCCCGCAGGAACCGGATCCGCGACCTCACGAACGCGCCTCGGGACCCGACGAGCTGCAGGTCATTCAGCGCGGCCTTCTTCGCTTCGTACACCGTCCGCAGGGCCGGGTCCTGGACGACTTGACCGAGACGGGCTTCCAGGTCGAGCACCTCTTTTTCTAGGCGCCCGACTCTGGCCGCCCGCCTCTTGGTCGACCCCCTCGCGTACTCTTGACAGAAGACACGGACGTGAGCCTTGCCCACGTCCCACCATAGCCTCAAGGAGGGGAAGCCCCCCTGCTTCCTTCTCCAGTCGGACCAGAATCGACGGAACGAGTTCTGGAACCGCACGTCCTCCAGCAGCCGGTTGTTAAAGTGCCAGTACGCGGACCCCGTCCTCGCGCGGAGCGAAGCGAGCTCCGCCCACACCAGGTGGTGGTCCGAACACGGCACCGGCCGCATGGAGGCCGCCGGGATGCAGGAAACGTACGCCCGAGACACGTAAAGGCGGTCGACTCTAGACCATCCAACTCCAGGCCTCACCCAAGTAAAGGCGCTGGAGTCGGGGTGGAGATTTCGCCAGACGTCCACCAAGTCGAAGGACCCGACCAGGTCCCTCAACTTCTCCATCGCCGTCATGCACTGCGGGGCACCGGAGCGGTCCCTCGCCTCGAGGGTGCAGTTAAAATCCCCCCCGAGGACAATGCAGTCGCCGACGTCGACGGAGCCAAGAAGAGCGGACACCTCTTCAAAGAAGCGCGATTGCTGCGGGCCGGGATGAGGGGCGTACACGTTCACGAGATGGAGCGGCACGTCCCCCAGGCGAACCGTTACGTGCAGCAAGCGGCCTGGCACGGGCTCCTCGACCCCCAAGATCTCCGGCTGAAAATGCGGGCCCAGCAAGATGGCCACCCCACTAGAAATGGCGGTGAGGTGGCTCATGCGGACCTCTCCTTGCCATTCCAGGAGCCACGTGGCTTCGTCTCCCGGAACGGTGTGGGTTTCTTGCAGGAAGCACACCGCATATTTCCCCTCCCGCAGGAGCGAAAAATTGTCAAATCTACGGCGTGCCCCTCTGCCGCCGTTGATGTCGAGGCTGGCTATGGTTATCTTCATGGCAAAAGCATAGTGCAACCTCTACCTTAACCTATTGTGGGGGAGGGAGCGGAGTCTTTTGTTGAACTCCGCTCCCTCCGCAGCCCAGCGAGGAGTCCCTCGAGCTCGCGCAGCTCAAGGTGCTGCTCCTTTGTCAAGGGCCCGCCCGCGGCCAAGGTTTTAACGGCGGCGCGGACGGACCCCTTGATCAGCTCCGGCTCGGACCATTTTTCCAGGGCCAGTCGGGCTTGGTCGCGGCGACCCCGGCTCTGGGCCAAAAAGTCCCGGAGTTCCTTTGCAGGAATGAGGAGGGCCTCAGCGGCGGCCGCGAGCAGATCCACCGCCTCACTGGCGGTGGTCTCTCGGTCTTCACCCGCGTCCCCCACCGAGTCCCCGTCCTCCTCCGGGAGGTGGCCGCCAGCAACCAGCCCATCGACCGCACAAGGTACGGCAAATGAACCGGCCGCTCCAACCGGCCCTGGCACTGCCCCGATCCCACCCCCAGGATCGTCGGCAGAGGAGTCCCCACTGGGTTCTTTTAAAAATGGTGCTGGGTCGGGAAATGACAGCGGAAGGGGTTCCCCCCCCGCCCCAGGAACCGGAGAACAAGGAGAGACCCGGCCATAGGAAATCCCCAGGCTCTCCAAGTGCTCCAGCTCCACAGCAAGAGGCGAGAGTGGGTGTTCCTCCCCCTCCCCGCTGCCACTCCCCGGCCCAGCATTTACAGTGTCATATTTAATAGTTTGTGTTTCTGCCGGGTCGAGCGACTCCCGGGGGAAGTTGGGTATTGGCCGGGCGGGCTCAGGTTCGGCCTTTTCGGCCTCGCCCGCCTCAGTCCCCGGGACGCCCGGCCCGGCGGCTACGCATTCCTCCGCGGTCCCCACGCCCCCCACGACAGGCAGATCTTCCACTCCATCCCCGGGAGGCAGAGGCTGGGCAGCCTCAACTGTTTCACCCTCCCCGGGGACAGACTCCTCCCACCTACGGCGCTGCTTGGGGGCGCTGGTTGGGGACGCGGGACACACGGCGGGCACCAACTCCTCCACGGAGGGATGTTGTTCCCCCTCCGTCTCATCGGAGCCGTGCCTCCTTTTGTTCCTGGGGGCGCGCGGAGGCAGGGAGACCCCCATGTCTGCCGAGGCCTCCCGCTCCGCCCCCCCTTTTTCTTTTCTTGCCCGCGCCTGGACCCCTCTGTGGTGTTATTCAAGGGCCCGGGCACGGGCTCGGGGCACCCCGCGCTCGCCGGTGACTGGGTTGGGCTGAGCGCGGTGGTCAAACTTTCCGGCGCACCGAGGGGACCCGCCTCTAGATGTTTCTCCTTCTTCCGCGCCTTCTTTCCGCTCGGACGCTCTCCCTCCCCCCCGCCGGAGGCCCTGAAAACAAAGGCCTCCGACGATGCCCGCGCACCCATGGCTCCCGGCACGCGGACGCAACTAGGGGGAGGGGTGGCGGCGGCGCCAGCCTTGGCCGCCTTCGGTGGTTTGGCGGCCTTGGAGGCGGGGCAGTTCTTGCGAACGTGCCCCACCTCCCTGCAGGCATGGCACCGCACGCCGTCCGACGTCCAAAAGACGCTGTAGGCAGTCCCCTCGTGCACCACATTAAAGTTACCCTCCGTCGTCTCCTCCCGCGCCAGCCGGACAAAGAGCTGGCGGCGGAAGGAGAACACGTGGCGCAGGCTGTTCTCCCTGAGGCCGAGCGGTATGGGGTTGATCCCCGACCTTACCTCCCCCAGTTGGTGTAGGTGAGGGAGGAGGAGCTCAGCGGGAACAAAGGGCGGGATGTTTGAAATGATGACCCTCTGCGCGGTGGCCTCGAGAGGGTCCACCGGCAGGAACGTCCCGCCCACCGTGAGCCCCTTTTCAAGGGCCAGGGACACCGCCCGCTCCGACCCCAGGAAGAACACGGCCTTCCCAGACATCTTGGAGGCTGCGACAATGGCCGAGGGGCCAACTACCCCAGCCATCGCCCGCACGCACTCCTCGATGGTCATTGTGGGGTGAGTGTAGCTCTTGACCCCGTGTTTTTTAGTAATTAATCTAAATGGTGGCAGGGCAGCGGGTGGCGCAGGAGGTGCCGTGGATGTGGACACCGCCTGCGCATACGTCCTTGCTGGCCCTGCCACCGGCGTGGATGGGGTCGCCATCACGGGGTCCCTTTAAGGGCTACACCCACCCCAAAGTCACAGGCCTTAATGGTCTTAATTAGGCCTCTTATCTAAAAGACTGAGGCAGAGGAGCTCTTAACGAGGTACCTCTCCCCTAGTTGGCAATTGGGGAGGGGCCTTGCTCCCTCTGCTCAGTTGTCTTAATTGTTTTTTTTTTTAATTAAATTTGGAAGGAAGGGCTCTCAGAGAGAGAGGGGAGAAACAGTGTAACAGAGAAAGAGAGATGGGGGTGGGAAGGGGGGGGGGACTGCGAGGGCAGGTCTCCCCTCGCAGCTGTGGGTGGGTGCACTCCCCAGATGGCAAAACAAAAAGTCTTTGGGGTGGTCTTCAGGTGGGGGGAGAAGATGTCTTCACCTGGGGTAGCTGGAGCCACCAGGCACACACTACTAACGATCTTTAATTGGGTGATTAAGAAAACAATCTTCAGCCTGGTAGCTCCAGCTATCCCAGGCTGGGCAAATGTGGGGGGTGGGGGGGGTTCCAATTGTGGGGGGGGGCCTAGTTGTAAGCACGGCCCCCACGCACACTTCCACACACACACACACCCCCCGTGATGTTCCGGCCCTCAGTGGTCTTCTTTCCTCCCCCCACCGATACAACAAAGTCTTTTTGGGAAATGCACCCACACCCACCTGTAGAAATAGTAGAGTCTCCCTCCTTCCACACTGTATGTTGTTGGTTTTTCCCCCTCTCTCCAACTCCTTGCAGAAATGATAAAGATGTTAAAACGTTTTCTGTTCTCCTCCTCTCCCTCTGGGTAAAGTTGGTGGTGAAGCCCCTTCCTTCCTTCTCTTCCTGGGCTGGTCTCAGGGCTCTCCAGGCAGGAGCACAGGTTGATAGCAGCTGCTCTCACTGCTCACAGCTCCTACTGTGCAGGACACGCCTCCACTGCTCCACGATTGGTTCCTTGTGCATGAAACTCTTTTGAGTTTACCTGCGAAAACATAAAACATGTATCCGTGTCACCCGACCTGGATGACACACACAAGACATTTACAAGGCCCTTTTTTGTTTTTTTTTGGGTTTTTTTTTTTGTGGTTTTTTTTTTTTGGGCACTAAAATCAAATTTTTCCTTTTTTCCAGTGCCCCCTATAAAAGGAGAGGGGGACACTAAAAGCACCGGCAATTAAAACAAATTAAACTTAAAAAACGTAAAATCAAATTAAAATTTGGTTGCCGGGCGTGATGATGCACTCCAGTCCCTCCGGTGCCCACCTCTCGCGGAAGGCCGCGAGCGTACCGGTGGACACCGCGTGCTCCATCTCCAAGGACACCCTGGACCGGATGTAATAGGGAAGAGAGGCAGGCAGTCAGGTTGAACGACCCCCTCGACCGCCCGCTGCCTGGACCGGCTGATGGCACCCTTGGCCGTGCCCAGGAGCAGTCCTACGAGGTGGCCTTCGGACCTACCCGCTCCCCTCCGCACAGGGTGCCCAAAGATCAGGAGAGTGGGACTGAAGTGCAGCCAGAATTTCAGGAGCAGCCCCTTCAAATAGTGGAACAGGGGCTGCAACCTTGTGCATTCAATAAAAACATGGAACACGGACTCCTCCAGACCGCAGAAATTGCAGGCGGCCTGGGAGTCCGTGAACCAGCTTAAAAATTTATTGCACGGCACTGCTCCGTGCACCACCCTCCAGGCCAAGTCCCCGATGAATAGTGGGAGGACCCCTGCGTAGAGTGCCCTCCATCGGGGACCCCCGCCTCCTCCGGATGGCAAGATGGTACGCCATGGCGTGTCCGGACGGCCGGCGAGGATGGCAAAGTTGAGGGTGTGCAGGAGCAGCCCGTACAGGATACCCCTCCGCGCGGAACTGAAAGGCACGGAGGGGATTTCCCCGAGGCGGCTCAAGTTGTGAGGCGCCGGCTCCTTGTGCATGAATGACAGAAGGATAGTTTGCAGGTGAAGCAGGCAATCAGGAAGGCGAATGGAATGTTGGCCTTCATTGCGAGAGGGATGGAGTACAAAAGCAGGGAGGTCCTGCTGCAACTGTACAGGGTATTGGTGAGGCCGCACCTGGAGTACTGTGTGCAGTTTTGGTCACCTTACTTAAGGAAGGATATACTAGCTTTGGAGGGGGTACAGAGACGATTCACTAGGCTGATGCTGGAGATGAGGGGGTTACCGTATGATGATAGATTGAGTAGACTGGGTCTTTACTCGTTGGAGTTCAGAAGGATGAGGAGTGATCTTATAGAAACATTTAAAATAATGAAAGGGATAGACAAGATAGAGGCAGAGAGGTTGTTTCCACTGGTCGGGGAGACTATAACTAGGGGGCACAGCCTCAAAATACGGCGGAGCCAATTTAAAACCGAGTTGAGAAGGAATTTCTTCTCCAAGAGGGTTGTGAATCTGTGGAATTCTCTGCCCAAGGAAGCAGTTGAGGCTAGCTCATTGAATGTATTCAAATCACATATAGATAGATTTTTAACCAAGGGAATTAAGTGTTATGGGGAGCGGGCGGGTAAGTGGGGCTGAATCCATGGCCAGATCAGCCATGATCTTGTTGAATGGCGGAGCAGGCTCGAGGGGCTAGATGGCCTACTCCTGTTCCTAATTCTTATGTTCTTATGTTCTTATTTTTATATACCTGGATGACCAGGTGAGGAGTGACTCCCACAAGTTCACCCCCTTTAGTCAAGGTGTACATTTCTCAGCTGTTTACAGTGTACAGTGTTACATAAAAGGTTACAGTTATATGAAGGTTACAAACATGACATCACCTCCCCTCAATGTCTTTGGGTCAAAGATTGAGTCCTTCAGGCGGTCAATGCTTTCTTGTGGAGCGCCGCAGTTGGGGTTCTGGTGGTTGAGCCTTGGCATGCATCTCGGTGACCTGAGGTGATTCCGGCCTGTCCGGGCTGGCCGCAGGGACTGTACATGCTGTTGAATGTCCTGTTGCTCGTTCACTGGCAGTGGTGTGGGTAACATCTCATGATCTTCCTCAGGTTCCTCAGTGTCCATGCTAAACCTTTTCTTTACTTGGTCGAGATGTTTGCGGCATATCTGCTCATTGCTAAGTCTGACCAGTATGACCCTATTCCCCTCTTTGCCAATTACAGTACCCTCAAGCCACTTGGGTCCCAAAGCATGACTGAGAACGAATACAGGGTCATTGATTTCTATGCATCTCCCCACTGAGTTGCGATCATGGCACTCGATTTGAGACTGGCGCTTGCCCTCAACAATGTCTGACAGGGCTGGATGAATGAGGGACAGCCGCATTTTAAGCGTGCATTTAATGAGTAGTTCTGCGGGCGGGACTCCCGTGAGCGAATGCGGGCGGGACCTATAGGCCAGCAGGAGGCGCAATAGGTAGTACTGAAGGGAGGTTGCTTGAATCTGGAACATGCCCTGTTTTATGATTTGAACCGTACGTTCCACCTGGCCATTGGAAGCCGGCTTGAACGGTGCTGTCCTGACATGTTTGATACCATTACCCGACATAAACTCCTGGAATTCATAGCTAGTGAAACATGGGCCATTGTCGCTAACCAGGATGTCTGGCAAGCCGTGGATCACAAAGACCATATGCAGACTCTCCACAGTGGTGGATGTTGTGCACGAATTCAATATGATGCATCGATCCAATTCGAGTATGCATCGACAACAATCAGGAATATTTTTCCCATGAACGGGCCCGCGTATTCTACATGAATACGTGACCATGGCTTGGTGGGACAGGGCCACGGGCTGAGTGGGGCCTCCCTTGGGGCATTTCACAGCTGAGCACACATCGTGCACCTGTGAACCCCGTGTTCCAGGTCTGAGTCAATTCCCGGCCACCATACATGTGACCGGGCAATGGCCTTCATTAGCATGATGCCTGGGTGCTCGCTGTGGAGTTCCCTGATGAATACTTCCCTACCTTTGTGGGGCATGACTACCCGACTGCCCCATAGCAGGCAGTCGGCTTGGATGAAGAGCTCGTCCATCCTTCTGTGAAATGGTCGGACCTCCTGTGTATGGGCGCCCAATCTCCAGTCAGGAAACATTTCTTTATCAGAGATAGGAAGGGATCTCTGTTGGTCCAGATTTTGATTTGGCGGGCTGTGATGGCGGAGCTTGCGATGTCGAAAGCCTTAACGGTCATGACCATCTCCGCGCTTTGCTCCACCGCCCCCTCAGTGGTCGCCAGTGGAAGCCTGCTGAGCGCGTCAGTGCAATCTTTGGTGCCTGGCCGGTGCCGTATGTTGTAGTCATACGCAGCCAGCGTGAGGGCCCACTGCTGTATGCGATCTGACGCATTGGCATTGACAGCCTTGCTGTCGGACAACAGAGATGTTAATGGCTTGTGGTCCGTTTCTAACTCGAACCTTCTGCCGAAAAGTTACTAGTGCATCTTTTTCACCCCGTAGACACATGCGAGTGCTTCCTTTTCAACCATCCCATATCCCCGTTCTGCCTGGGAGAGCGAGCTGGAGGCATAAGCCACAGGTTGGAGTTGGCCTTCATCATTACTCTGCTGCAACACACACCCAACCCCATAGGATGATACATCACACGTTAAAACCAGTTTCTTACAGGGATTGTACAAGGTCAACAGCTTGTTAGAACAAAGCAGGTTCTGCGCCCGATTGAAAGCCCATTCTTGACAGTCCACCCAAAACCATTCACAACCCTTAGGCAGGAGCACGTGTAGCGGCTGCAACAATGTGCTTAAGTTCGGCAGAAAGTTCCCGAAGTAATTCAAGAGTCCTAGGAAAGACCGCAACTCCGATGTGTTGCCGGCCCTGGGCGCATGACAGATCACCTCCGTTTTGGATTCGGTAGGCCGGATCCCATCTGCGGCAATCCTCCTGCCCAAAAACTCGACTTCTGGGGCCAAAAGCACACACTTGGACTTCTTTAGTCGCAAGCCTACCCAGTCCAGTTGGCGTAGCACCTCCTCCAGGGTGTGGAGGTGTTCCTCGGTGTCTCGACCCGTGACTAGGATGTCATCTTGGAATACGATTGTTCCAGGAATTTAACAAGCTTTCCATGTTCCTCTGGAAGATAGCAGCCTCTGAACGAATGCCAAATGGACACCTGTTGTAAATAAATAGCCCCTTGTGCGTAGTGATGGTAGTCAGAAGCTTGGATTCTTCAGCCAGTTCCTTTTGCCAGCGTGGCAAAAAGATCCTCCGCTCTCAGAAGCGGATATTGGTCCTGTAGTGACATCCGGTTGATGGTGGCCTTGTAGTCGCCACAAATCCTGACTGAGCCATCCGCTTTAAGGACAGGAACGATGGGGCTTGCCCAGTCACTGAATTCAACAGGCGAAATTATGCCCTCTCTTCGCAGCCTGCCCAACTCACTCTCAATTCTCTCATGCATTACATACGGCACGGCTCTGGCTTTGTGGAGCACTGGTCTGGTGTCCGGGGTGATGCGTATCATTACTTTGGTGCCCTTAAAAGTCCCGACACCTGGTTGAAAAAGTGACTCGAATTTCTGTAGGACCTGTGAGCATGAACTTTGCTCAACAGATGAAATGGCGTGCACATCCCCCAATTTCCAGTTCATCTCAGCTAGCCAGCTCCTCCCCAAGAGCGCGGGACCATTCCCCGGGACAATCCAGAGTGGCAGCCGGTTCTCCGATCCGTTGTGTGTGACCACCAAGTTTGCACTGCCTAGCATTGGGATAATCTCTCTGGTGTATGTCCATAACTGCGTGTCAATGCGTTCCAGTTTGGACCTGTTAGCTTTGAGTGGACATAGTTTTTCAAATTGTTGGGCACTCATAAGTGACTGGCTGGCTCCTGTGTCCAGCTCCATGCGTACCGGGATGCCATGTAATAGGACTTCCATTATCATAGGTGGCGTTTTGGTATACGAGCTGTGGATGTCTGCCACATGAACCCACTGGACTTCAGCGTCCATAACTTTGCCCCAAGCATCAATCTGCCTTGCAGACCCCTCATCTGGTTCCTCTGCCTTGTAAACTAGCCTTGCAAACTAGCCTCGCTATGAGCTTTCTGCACATTCTGGCCAAATGTCCATTGAAGTTACAGTTTCTACAGATAAATTATTGAAACCTACAGGTTTTCGCAGCATGTCTGCCACCACACCTCCAGCATGAGCTGAGATTGTTGTGAACAAAGGAACTGTTACCAGGCATTCCTCTCTGATTGTCTCTTTGATTACTCCTGAGCACTCTGTTGGTGAGTGTCAATGGTCCCATCCCGGGACGCATTGTCCCTTGTGATGGCGTGAATTGCCGTTCCCCCTGCCATTGTCTCTGTTGCTGGCCCACCCTAGAGTCTGTTGCTGCCTGGGCAGTGTTGAATTGCCTTTGCCTGCCTGTGGGGTTCTGAGTCGCATTTACAATGTTAACTCCCTGGTCCATCGCCACGTTGGAACCAGGGCTGCACGCGTAAATTATCTTGGTCTCCTCTTCCCCTGCCATGAAGGTCTGAGCTATCATTGCTGCCCTTTCTAAAGTCAAGTCCTTGGTCTCAATAAGCTTCCTGAAAATTGCGGCATGACCAATGCCCTCAATGAAGAAATACCTTAATATCTCCCCCCTGCAGGTGTCTGTGAACTTACAGAGGCTGGCAAAACGGCGAAGGTCCGCAATGAAGTTCAATATACTTTGTCCCTCCCGACGCCGATGTGTATAGAACCGGTGCCGGGCCATGTGTATACTGCTTGCCGGTTTGAGGTGCTCACCGATCAGTGTGCTGAGCTCTTCAAAAGGACTTGTCTGCCGGCTTCTCGGTTGCGAGCAGGTCTTTCATCAGCGCATATGTCTTGGAACCACAGCTGGTCAATAGATGCGCCCTTCGCTTGTCAGCCACTTCCTCTCCCAGCCAGTCCTTCGTGACAAAGCTCTACTGGAGCCTCTCAACGAAATCGTCCCAGTCCTCACTAACACAGTACCGTTCCTCTGTGCTACTGGTGGCCATCCTCATGGGTCGTTGATTCCCGTTTCTCGTCGCCAAATGTAATGTCCTTACACCTTACTATAGAATCACACGAGGCATGTACCGCAGACAGGGTCACTACGTGACCTGAACCTTTATTCCCAGGACCAAGAAGTGCTAACCCTGCGTGGGACATCCCTTCATATACCTGGATGACCAAGTGAGGAGTGTCTCCCACAAGTTCACCCCCTGTGGTCGAGATGTGCATTTCTCAGGTGTATACAGTGTTGTTACATAAAAGGTTACAGTTATGTGAAGATTACAGACATGACATATTCTGTACCTACTCTATCAAAACCTTTCCTAATTTTAAAGAATTCTATTAGGTCACCATTCAGCCTTATTTTTTGAAGAGAAAAGATACCCAGCCTCTCCTTATAGGATAGATATACCCTCATTTCTGCTATCATCCTTGTAAATCTTCTCTGGATCCCTCCAGTGCATCTATATCCTTTTTTTAATATGGCAACTAGATTTGTATTCAGTAGTCTTAAGTACAGTCTAACAATGTTCGATACAGGTTAAGCATAACTACACTACTTTTCCATTCTATAAGAATTCAATTCTGCAACAGTTCTATAACAATTGATCCCGATAATTTAACCCAATAGGGTAGTTGTATATCCAATTTTGTCAAGACACTGTGACATTCGATGTCTGCAGATAACTAGAGATAAATTCTTAAAACTGCTGGATCTCTTGCTATGCCATCAACCTCTCATCAAACTGGAGCAGGCAGTACCTAATATAGTAGTCCCTGGCTACTACATAGTCTAGAGACACAAGTCTGCATTTTCTTCGACATGCATCGACATTAGAAGCATGCAAAAACACTGTGGCCTTCCTGTGGCAAGCACAAACCACTGGTCTTTAGACATTTCTGATCCCAATATAATATTTCTAATCTAAACATTCTTCGATGGGAATATCCACGGCTAGTTGGTTGCAAACACCAACTGTTGCTCAGTGAACTCTGTCTCTCTCTCTCTCTCTCCCTCTCTCTAATGATGCCAACCACATTTTCCCTCGATCAAATGCATTTAACATAAACACCTTTCAGAAGCTGAATTAACCGAGTTCCATATGCCAACATCCCTCTAATTTTCCATTCACTGCAACTGAAAAGAAACCGACAGATTGTATCAGTCAGGATGTGAAACATATTACAACAGATTCTAGATGTTCTTAGAATTAATATTGTTCTCTAATCTGTCCACTCGAGGAGTTTGATAACAGATTATCCTGTGAATATAGAGCTGGTTTATTGGGCCGTGATGTGTTTACTTGTTCATCTTGTTGACTCTAAACCTTTGCCAAATATTTGTTGTGATCAGTTTACTTTTACGTATTTATTTTTTTAATACATTTCCTGAGTGGAATCAAATTTAAATTGAAACCATGTTTGCAGTTGTGATGCTCCGTTGACACATCGAAGGTGAGAGAGATGCTGTGGGGCACACACTAAGTCCAGTAGCTGAAAGTGATCAACAGACTGGGTTCTGAGTTTAGTGATTCCGGGCATGTTACCGATACCATCCCTGGATACCAAGATGAGGAGAGACACTGTGGAAGGAATGGCGAATTGGGACTTGTCCATGAGAGTAACCAAAGTTATGAGAACAGAAATAATATAGAGTTAGAAAGGAGAAAAGGCCAAAAATTGGAGCAGTCGGTAACAGGACAATTAGTCTCCTCTTATCTTGGTGACATCAAATACCGACACTGTGTTATTTGAAATATCAAAATATTAAACTCCAGCCCAGTGATAGGGGTTGTTAACATCAGCAGAAACAAACCCCAACTATCAAAATGGGCACGATGTGATTAACAGCAGCAATAACAATAGAACACAGCCCCTGCAGTCACTTGTGAATTCGCCGAACCCGTAGGTTCTTGTTCGGGCCTGAGGCCCACCACACCGGGTGTTTGTAAAGTGGATAATGTGGAGTGTTTTCCCTTGGGGCCTGGGGCTCGGGGCTCGGGGCCGGGGGCCGCACTCGGTGCTTTTCCCCCAGAGTTTCTCTAACCCACTCCCTGGAGCTCGCTCACCTCCCGTGTTACCACCTGGTGCCGCTGCCCCACAGCGCACTCTCAGCTCACACTGCCCGGTGATTACTGCAGGTCTGGACCAACTCGCTGCGTAAAAATGTTTTTCTTATGTCGCCTTTATACACAATACTCCAGTTGAGGCCGAACCAGTATTTTATACAGGTTCATCATAATATCCACACTTTTGTACTCTATCTTCTTCTTAGGCAGTCCCTCGGAGTTGGGGAAGACTTGCTTCCACATTAATGAGTTCTCAGGTGACTTATGAGTCCAATACAGTCTCCGTCACAGGTAGGGCAGATGGTGGTTGATGGGATGTTGATTGAAGGGACAGGTGGGTGGGGTGCTTGGTTCTTCGTGCGCTCCTTCCGCTGTTTGCGCTTGGCTTCCCCGAGCTGCAGGCGAAGAGACTCAAGGTGTTGTCGCCTTCCCGGATCCTTCTCTTCCACTTTAAGTGGTCTTGGTCCAGGAATTCCCAGGTGTCTGTGGGATATTGCGCCTTTTCAAGGAGGCTTTGAGGGCGTCCTTGCAGTGTTTCCTCTGCCCACATGAGGCTTATTTGCCATGTCAGAGCTCCAAGTAGAGCACTTGTTTTTGGAGTCTCGTATCGAGCATGCAGATAATGTGACCCGTCCATCAGAGCTGATTAAGCATAGTCATAAGAAGATAAGAAGATAAGAACATAAGAATTAGCAACAGGAGTAGGCCATCTAGCTCCTCGAGCCTGCTCCGCCATTCAACAAGATCATGGCTGATCTGGCCGTGGACTCATCTCCACTTACCCGCCCACTCCCCATAACCCTTAATTCCCTTATTGGTTAAAAATCTATCCATCTGTGATTTGAATACATTCAATGAGCTAGCCTCAACTGCTTCCTTGGGCAGAGAATTCCACAGATTCACAACCCTCTGGGAGAAGAAATTCCTTCTCAACTCGGTTTTAAATTGGCTCCGCCGAATTTTGAGGCTGTGCCCCCTAGTTCTAGTCTCCCCGACCAGTGGAAACAACCTCTCTGCCTCTATCTTGTCTATCCCTTTCATTATTTTAAATGTTTCTATAAGATCACCCCTCATCCTTCTGAACTCCAACAAGTAAAGACCCAGTCTACTCAATCTATCATCATAAGGTAACCCCCTCATCTCTGGTATCAGCCTAGTGAATCGTCTCTGTAACCCCTCCAAAGCTAGTATAGCCTTCCTTAAATATGTTGAACAAAACTGCACACAGTACTCCAGGTGCGGCCTCACCAATACCCTGTGCAGTTGCAGCAGGATCTCCCTGCTTTTATACTCCATCCCTCTCGCAATGAAGGCCAACATTCCATTCGCCTTCCTGATTACCTGCTGCACCTGCAAACTAACTTTTTGGGATTCATGCACAAGGACCCCCAGGTCCCTCTGCACCTCAGCATGTTGCAATTTCTCCCCATTCAAACAATATTCCCTGTTACTGTTTTTTTTCCAAGGTGGATGACCTCACATTTTCCGACATTGTATTTCATCTGCCAAACCTTAGCCCATTTGTTTAACCTATCTAAATCTCTTTGCAGCCTCTCTGCGTCCTCTACATAACCCGCTTTCCCACTAATCTTTGTGTCATCTGCAAATTTTGTTACACTACACTCTGTCCCCTCTTCCAGGTCATCTATGTATATTGTAAACAGTTGTGATCCCAGCACCGATCCCTGTGGCACACCACTAACCACCGATTTCCAACCCGAAAAGGACCCATTTATCCCGACTCTCTGCTTTCTGTTAGCCAGCCAATTCTCTATCCATGCTGATACATTTCCTCTGACTCCGCGTACCTTTATCTTCTGCAGTAACCTTTTGTGTGGCACTTTATCGAATGCCTTTTGAAATCTAAATACGGTACACCTCTATCCACCATGCTCGTTATATCCTCAAAGAATTCTAGTGAATTAGTTGAACATGATTTCCCCTTCATGAATCCATGTTGCGTCTGCTTGATTGCACTATTCCTATCTAGATGTCCCGCTATTTCTTCCTTAATGATAACTTCAAGCATTTTCCCCACTACATATGTTAAACTAACCGGCCTATAGTTACCTGCCTTTAGTCTGCCCCCTTTCTTAAACAGAGGCGTTACATTAGCTGCTTTCCAATCCACTGGTATCTCCCCAGAGTCCAGAGAATTTTGGTAGATTATAACGAATGCATCTGCTATAATTTCCGCCATCTCTTTTAATACCCTGGGATGCATTTCATCAGGACCAGGGAACTTGTCTACCTTGACTCCTATTAGCCTGTCCAGCACTACCCCCCTAATGACAGTGATTATCTCAAGGTCCTCCCTTCCCACATTCCCATGACCAGCAATTTCTGGCATGGTTTTTGTGTCTTCCACTGTGAAGACGGAAGCAAAATAATTGTTTAAGGTCTCAGCCATTTCCACATTTCCCATTATTAAATCCCCCTTCTCAGCTTCTAAGGGACCAACATTTACTTTAGTCACTCTTTTCCATTTTATATATCTGTAAAAGCTTTTACTATCTGTTTTTATGTTTTGCGCAAGTTTACTTTCGTAATCTATCTTTCCTTTCTTTATTGCTTTCTTCGTCATTCTTTGCTGTCGTTTAAAATTTTCCCAATCTTCTAGTTTCCTACTAACCTTGGCCACCTTATATGCATCGGTTTTTAATTTGATACTCTCCTTTATTTCCTTGGTTATCCATGGCTGGTTATTCCTTCTCTTACCGCCCTTTTTTTCACTGGAGTATATTTTTGTTGAGCACTTTGAAAGAGTTCCTTAAAAGTTCTTCACTGTTCCTCAATTGTGCCACCGTTTAGTCTGTGTTTCCAGTCTACTTGAGCCAACTCTGCCCTCATCCTACTATAGTCCCCTTTATTTAAACATAGTATGCTCATTTGAGACACTACTTCCTCACCCGCAATCTGCATTACACATTCAACCATACTGTGATCACTCATTCCAAGAGGATCTTTTACTAGGAGATTGTTTATTATTCCTGTCTCATTACACAGGACCAGATCTAAGATAGCTTGCTCCCTTCTGGTTCTGTAACATACTGTTCTAAGAAACAATCCTATATGCATTCTATGAATTCCTCCTCAAGGCTACCCCATGCGATTTGATTTGATGCAATCGATATGTAGGTTAAAATCCCCCATGATTACTGCCATTCCTTTTTCACATGCCTCCATTATTCCCTTGATTATTGTCCGCCCCACCATGAAGTTATTATTTGGGGCGTATAAACTACGCCCACCAGTGACTTTTTCCCCTTACTATCTCTAATCTCCACCCACAATGATTCAACATTTTGTTCATTAGAGCCAATATCATCTCGCACAACTGCCCTGATATCATCCTTTATTAACAGAGCTACCCCACCTCTTTTCCCTTTTTGTCTATCTTTCCGAATTGTCAGATACCCCTGTGTGTTTAATTCCCAGTCTTGGCCACCCTGCAACCACGTTTCTGTAATGGCCACCAAATCATACCTATTTGTAATGATTTGTGTCGTCAACTCATTTACTTTATTTTGAATGCTGCGTGCGTTTAGGTAAAGTGTTTTAAAACTAGTTTTTAAACCATGATTTTTAGTTTTGACCCCTCCTGCATATTCATACATAATGTCCCTTCCTATCACCTTGTGGTTTACACTTACCCTAGTGCTACTCTGCTCTGTTGCCTCCTGCCTTTTGCATTCTTTCTTGGGGTCCTGTTCATCTGAACTCTCACCCACTCTAACTAGCTCAGAGCCCTCTCCTGGGTTCCAAATACTCCTCGCATTGAGGCACCGAGCTTTCAGTCAATGCTTTGATGCTTGGGCTGTTGGCCTGAGCGAGAACACTGATGTTGGTGCACCTATCCTGCCAATAGATTTGCAGGATCTTGCGGAGGCAGCATTGGTGATACTTCTCCAGTGCTTTGAGGTGCCTGCTGCACATTGTCCATGTCTCTGAAGCATATAGGAGGGCGGGTATCACTACTGCTTTGTAGACCATGACTTCTGTGCCGAGTTTGAGGTCCTTGTCTTCAAACACTCTTTTCCTCAGGCGACCGAAGGCTGCACTGGCACACTGAAGGCGGTGTTGGACTCATCATTGATGTCTGTCCTTGTTGACAGTAGGCTCCCGAGGTTTGGGAAATGGTTCACGTTGTCCAAGGCCTCATTGTGGATTTTGATAATCGGGGAATAGTACTGTGTGGCGGGGGCAGGTTGATAGAGGACTTTTGTCTTATGGATGTTTAGTGTAAGGCCAATGCTCCCCTACCCTTCCGTGAAGGTATTGACGATGGTTTGGTGTTCGGCCTCTGACTGCGCAGACACAAGCGTCGTCTGTGTACTGTAATCAATGACAAGAATCCTCCTCAATCACCTTTTCCCTGTGGTTGGAGCGCCTCCCAGAGTTGCAATGCAGACTCTGCCCACTCAGGGGAACAATGGACATGATCTTCACAGCGAGTCAAATACAAGAGAAATACAGGGAACAATACCAACCTCTGCACATGGCTTTCTTTGACCTCACAAAGGCTTTCGACACTGTCAACCGTGAAGAATTATGGAGATTCCTTCTCAAGTTCGGCTGCCCTCCAGAGTTTATCACCATCCTCAGCCTGCTCTATAATGACATGCAAGCTATGATCCTGACCAACGGATCCACCACAGACCCAATCCACGTTCAGACCGGGGTCAAGAAAGGCTGTGTCATCGCACCAACGCTCTTCTCGTTCTTCCTTACTGCAGTGCTGCATCACACCCTCAGTAACCTCCCCACTGGAGTGGAGCTAGTCTACAGAACAAACGGGAAACTGTTCAACCTCCATCACCTTCAGTCCAGATCCAAGGTCGTCCCATTCTCTGTCATTGTACTCTATACCTCTATTCTTGAAGCCGAAGATCCTGTAAGTTTCTTTAACTGCTTTCTCAACCTATGATTTGTGCACATATACCTCCAGGTCTCTCTGTTCAAGTACCCCTTTAAAATTGTACCTACCAAAATGTATCACTTTGAACGTTTCTGTGTTGAATTTCATCTGTCACGTGTCCGCCCATTTCACCAGCCTGTCTATGTCTTCCTGAAATCTTTCACTATCCTCCTCACTGTTCACTATACTTCCAAGTTTTGAGTCATCTGCAAATTTGGATATTGTACCCTGCACACCCAAGTCTAAGTCATTAATATATATCAAGAAAAGCAGTGGTACCTAGTACTGTCCCCTGGGGAACACCACTGCATACCTGCTAGTCTGAAAAACAACCTTTCCCCACTATTCTCTGTTTCCTGTCACTTAGCCAATTCCGGATCCATGCTGCCACTGTCCCTTATATTGCATGGGCTTTAATTTTGCTGGTATTGGTAACAGGTCCAGGATCACAAAATATAAAACCCAGTCGATTAATCACTTTTAGCTACTGGACTTAGCGTGTGCCCCAACAGCATCTCTCTCTCCTTCAATGTGTGAATAGAGCATCACGCCGTAAAACTGGTTTACATTTATATCCACTCAGCAAATGTATTTAACAAAAGCCTGTAGGTCGATGAGATACTGTTAAGATGCCAGTATGCTGCTCTTTTGCTCTGCATTTTGCCTGTAATGGAAACTAGCTGAACATTTCTTTATTGCAATGAAATGCGTGGCAAATGGAATATTGGCCTTTATTGCAAGGGGGATAAAAGTTGGGAAGTCTTGCTACACCTGTACAAGGCATTGGTGAGGCCACACCTGGAGTACAGGTGGAACCTCCCTTATCCAGCACCCATGGGATCTGGTCTGTGCCGAATGAGGCGTTTTGTCAGATGAGGGAAGGTCATTGGCCCGAGGGGTGGGAAGAGGTCGCTCAAGGTCGGGGGGGGGAGGAGGTTGCCCGAGTTCAGGCTCTGAACTGTCAGTGGGTCAAGCGGGCCCCGAGGTGTCAGTGGGCCCTGAGGTGTCAATAGGCAGAGACGGTCCGAGGTGTCAGTGGGACCAGAGGGCCCCGAGGTGTCGGCGGGATCCAGCGGGCCCCGAGGTGTCAGTGGGCCCCAAGGTGTCGACGGGACCAGCGGGCCCCGAGGGGTCGACGGGACCAGTGGGCCCCGAGGTGTTCTAGGTTGAGGGGCTTCTGCTACTGCTGATCACTTTCTTTCCAGTAAATATGTTCGATTATCTGTTTAGGTGAATTATTTAATTAAATCATAAAGGAAAGGCATCACCATTGTGCCTAAAAAGGGAATGGGAAACGTGGGGGGGGGGCGTGGGTGGTGGGGGGAAACGGGTCGTGTTCTGCGCATGTACCACCGGGATAAGGGAGTCCTGGCTGAGAGAGGTTCAACCTGTACTATGTCCAGTTTTGGTCTCCTTATTTCAGGAATGATATACTTGCACTGGAAGCAGTTCAGAGAAGGTTCACGAGGTTGATTCCTGAGATGAAGAGGTTCCCTTATGAAGATAGGTTAAGTAGGTTGGGACTATTACTCATTGGAGTTTAGAAGAGTGAGGGGTGATCTTATTGAAACGTATAAAATTCTGAGGGGGCTTGACAGGGTAGATGCAGAGAGGATGTTTCCCCTCATGGGGGAATGTAGAACTAGGGGGCATAGTTTCAGAATAAGGGGTTGGCCATTTGGAACTGAGATGTGGAGGAATTTTTTCTCAGAGGATCGTGAATCTGGAATTCTCTGCCCCAGAGAGCTGTGGAGGCTGGGTCATTGAATGTATTTAAGGTGGAAATAGGCAGATTTTTGAACAATAAGGGTGTCAAGGGTTATCAGGAGGAGGCAAGGAAGTGGAGTTGAGGCCATGATCTTATTGAATGGTGGAGCAGGCTCGAGGGACCAAATGTCCTAACTCCTGCTCCTATTTCTTATGTTCTTATTTCTTTTAATCAGCCTCAGGCCCTTGTTCATGTCTGCTGTAATTGTATAGAAAGGGGATTTGTAAAGAGATGGTGTTTGTATGGAGATGTGAAACAAGGAAATGGTATGTGTCTGTGGGATAGTGACACAGCCTTGTGGTCAGTCAGAGCGATGCACAGATATCTTTGTGGTTATGGTTTGAGCAGGGTCAGTACACAAATGCTCAAGCTAAGAGGTGCCAGGGATTGGGAGCAACAGCAGTAAATAAAATCTAAATGTAAATTCCGATATAGTTTATCTTCATTTATTCTTATGTTAATAACTTTTGCTGAATGTGGCCCACGCCAAGTGCCAGGATATTGGATCATGCCCACCAGAGAAAATGAGTTTGACACCCTTGAGGTAGATATTCACCAACCTAACAACTTCTTTACAAACTCAAGCTAGTTTGTAAGACATGACCTTGTTTTGTGGAAGCCGCATTCAGTATCTCTAATGGGCCCCTTCCCTTTCCCCATGATCGAAAACAGCATCTCCTGGAATCCCTTCAAGCATCTTCCCGGTGATCGAGGTCACGTTGATGCACCTTTAGTTCCCTGGTTCAGATTTGTCCCCAATCTGGAAAATGGGAAGTACGTGAGCTGCCTTCCAATCTCAGGGCACAATCCCTGACTTTATTGAGCTGTTGAAGATATGGGCAAGGGGTTCACAGAGCATCCGTCCCATCTCTTTAAACACCCTTAGATGGATATCATCTGGTCCTTAAACACGTCAAGATTAACCTACACAGAGAGTTTGCCGTCAGTGAAGAGAGACGAGAAAGACCAAAGTGCCGTTTGCGCCTCTCAGTGTGGCCCTGAAGGACTGTGTCCAGGCTGAAGTTCTGTTCCCACCGTAGAATCCTCCCTCCAGATTGTCCTTACTGAGCTCCAACCAGGTGATGCTAAACACTCAGGTGGGAAAGATAAAAATCTACAGCAATGTGTTGAAAGTAACACGGATTTATTTACCTATATCCCAAATAGTAAAGTCCAGTCCAGTTACAGGAGTATTATCAGCAGAAACAAACCCCAACTGGAAGAATGAACACGATTCAATCCTGGATTTGAACAACAGCAAAATCCAACTTCTGCAATCATTTGTGAACTCGCTGGTGTCTCAGCAGGATGTATGATCGAGTAAATCCCTTCCCACACTCTGAGCAGGTGAACAGTCTCTCCCCAGTGTGAACTCGCTGGTGTCTCGACAGGTCAGAGAATCGGTTGAAGCCTTGTCCACAGAGAGCACATGTACCATTTCTCCCGCTGTGAACGGTGCTTTTTGATTCCATGTTCAAATGATATTCAGATCCTGATGTATTGAGTAACACCGTCAGATCTCGATGTGATGTTTGATTTGAGCTTCCAGTCCACAAATTGTCCCCTTTTCATACCCTGTAAAATGAATTTCAAACAGGAAAAATGGAGTGAGAGAGAGAACCCACAGTTTGTGAAATTGAGCTGAAAAAATCTGGTCATATGTGGGGCCTGCACTAGAAAAAAAGTGACCATGAAAGCTGCCGGATTATCGGAAAAACCCAACTGGTTCACGAATGTCCTTCAGGGAAGGGAACCCACCTCCCTCGACAGTCCCACATGGGAAATTGTTGGTCCTACTGGGCTCAGAAGAACTGACCCCCGCCCCCCACCTGATGGTGATAGGGCATATTCCACCATGCGGAGCACTCTGGGTATGGACATCCGCCATAATCATAGAATGGGACAGCACAGAAGGTGGACACTTGAGCCATCATGAGTGCATTCCAGATCACAACTCGCTGTGTAAAAGTTTCCTCATGTTGTCTCTAGTTCTTTTGCCAATCGCCTTAAATCTGTGTCCCCTGGAGACCAATCATTCTGCCAATGGAAACAGTTGCTCCTTATTTACTCGAGCAAAACTGGAAGAACTGCATTTGGAGCGGAGAGCCAGTGACACATTGTGTAGCCAGGCGCAAACACTCCTGCACAGTCAAGACATCACTTGTTTCCCACTTGGCATGAAGTGACCATATTAATTATAATTAATTTCATTTGATTTTAAATAGTTTTGTTAATATATTGAATCATGTTTCTCTAATTGCATTTCCCATCTGTTTCAAAGCCTCATTTATTTCCTTCCTCTGAGCCCCTGAACCTCATCTGGCAGCATAATGTTGGCAAGTGGTGATTGATTGCCCTGGGAACCAACAGGGAGAAAGGTCGGAGGGCCAAGGGAGCAGCGTGTTCTGCAATCAATCGTGGAGCTTGAGGGGTGTAACCTGAGTCGGACAGTCTGGTGAGTCAGTGTGAACCCATCAAACAATTTATGGCTTAAAAACTAACGCAAGATTTCTTTCGTCAACGAAACAGTTTAACATTTGTCACTATTTTGTTTCCCTGATGCGATATTAAAGCTCCTTCCACAGGCAGTGGAGTTTCAGACACTTCAGTGCCAAGTGGACCAGGTGTTGAAAAGATCATTCATTTCCCTCTTTCCATGTCGCTGTGAGTTAAAGGTAGAGATTGATTTCCCCTCATTATGTATCTGTTTGAGGGCAGTGACTGGGGCCGAACCCCAACATCACGCAGCACCTTCAGGAGTGAAATGGAGAAAAATCAGAGCATGCATTGAATCTGGATTTCAAACAGAGAGGATGTGTCGGGGAGAGAGTGCGTTGGACGGGGGACTTATAGCTTAGGGACAAGAGATGAAAGAATGTTTCAGAGAAACTAGAACTATGTGTTCAGAATTTCTACCTTGTACTTAGTGATGACTTTTATAAATTATGGGGCAGGTTATAGAGACTAGGCTTGTATTCCTTTGAATGTAGAAGATTAAAGGGTGATCTAATTGAGGTGTTTTAAGATGATTAAAAGAGATGATAAGGTAGATAAAGAAACTATTTTAGGGGAGTCCAAAACAAGAGGTCATAACCTTAAAATTAGAGCAAGGCCATTTAGTGGTGATGACAGGAAGCACTTCATCACACAAGCTGGAACATGTCCGCGACAGTAACCGAAGGTATGAGAACTGAAATAATCTAGAGTTAGAAAGCAGGAAAGGCCCAGAAATGGAACAGTCTGTAATAGGACATCAGGTAGTTTCCTCTTATTTTGGAGATATCCAATGCTCGACAGTGTGTTTGAAAGAAAGCTGATTTACTTGACGTATCAAAATATTAAACTCCAGCCCAGTTTTAGGGTTATTAACATCAGCAGAAACAAACTCCAACTGTCAGAATGAACATGGTTCAGTCCTGGATGTGATTAACAGCAGAATCGAACCCCTGCAGTCACACGTGAATTTGATGGTGTCTCAGCAGGTGTGATGAACAGGTCGATCTTTCCACACAGGAAGCAGGAGAACGGCCTCTCCCCGGTGTGAACTCCCTGGTGTGTCAGCAGGATAGATGACCGAGTCAATCTCTTCTCACACACTGAACAGGGGAGCAGTCTTTCTCCGGTGAGTATATTGGTGTTTCAGCAGGTTGGATGAATCAGTGAATCCCTTCCCACATTCGGAGCAGATGAACGGCCTCTCCCCAGTGTGAACTCGCTGATGTTTCAGCAGGTAGGATGAATTAGTGAATCCCTTCCCACAGTCACAGCAGGTGAACAGCCTCTCCCCAGTGTGAACTCGCTGGTGTGTCAACAGGTGGGATGACTGAGTGAATCTCTTCCCACACATTGAGCAGCTGAACGGCCTCTCCCCAGTGTGAACTCGCTGGTGTCTTAACAGTAGGGATGACAATGAGAATCCCTTCCCACACACGGAGCAGGTGAACAGTCTCTCCCCAGTATGCATTCGCTGGTGTGTAAGCAGGTTGCATGACTGAGTGAATCCTTCCCCACACACGGAGCAGGTGAACAGTCTCTCCCCAGTGTGAATTCACTGGTGTGTCAGCAGGTTGGATGACTGAGCGAATCCCTTCCCACACACGGAGCAGGTGAACGGCCTCTCCCCAGTGTGAACTCGCTGGTGTGTCAGCAGGTGGGATGGGTAAGTGAATCCCTTCCCACACTCGGTGCCGGTGAACGGTCTCTCCCCAGACTGACTGCGTTGGTGTGTCAGTAGATCCCTTGTGCTTTTAAAGTTCTTCTCACAGTCAGAACATTTAAAGGGTCTATCATCAGTGTGAGCAAGTTGGTGTGAAGTGAGGATGGATAACTGTGTGAATCCCTCCCCACATACAGTGCAGGTGAACGGCCTCTCCCCAGTGTGAACTCGCTGGTGTGTCAGCAGGTGGGATGGCAGTGTGAATCCCTTCCCACACTCTGAGCAGGTGAACGCCCTCTCCCCGGTGTAACTGCATCGATGAGTTTCCAGCTCAGACAGGGAATTGAATCCTTTCCCACAGTCCCCACATTCCCACGGTTTCTCCATCGTTCGGGTGTCCTTGTGTCTCTCCAGGTTGGATGATCAGTTGAAGCCTCATCCACACACAGAACACGTGTACGGTTTCTCCCCACTGTGAATGGTGCGATATTTTTTCAGGCTATGTAACTGGTTAAAGCTCTTTACACAGGCAGTTCACTAGAACACTCTCACTCGGGTGTGTATGTCTGGTGCTTTTCCAGTCACACTGATGTTTGAAATCATTTCCCACAGACAGAATAGACAAACATTTCTTCTTCAACATTCAAAGGCAGATGATATTCAGGTCCTGATGAATGGAGTAACTCTGTCAGATCTTGATGTGATGTCTGGTTTGAGTTTCCTGTCTGCAAATCCTCCCCTTTTAATGCCCTGTAAAAGGAGTTTAGAAAAACCATCACTGAATGCAGGATAGAAATTCAGAACAGACAATTGTAGTTTTCATAGAATCATATAAATTTACATCACAGAAGGAGGCCATTCAACCCAGTGTGTGTGTGTGCTGGCTGACAAACAGCTGTACAATCTAATCCCACTTTCCAGCTCATCGTCCGTAGCCCTGTAGGTTATGGCACTTCAAGTGCATATCCAAGTATGTTTTAAATGCGATGAGGGTTTCTGCCTCTTCCACCCTTTCAGGCACTGCTCCAGACCCCCTCCAACCTGTGTGAAATTGTTCTCCTGAAATCCCCTCTAAACCTTCAACCAATTACTTTAAATCTATGCCTCCTGGTTATTGATCCCTCTGCTAAGGTGAATAGGTCCCTCCTAGCCACTCGATCTAGGCCCCTCAATTTTATGCACCTCAGCCTCCTCTGTTCGAAAGAAAACAACCCCAGCCTAGCCAATCTTTCCTCATAGCTAAAAATTCACCAGTCCAGGCAACATCCTCATATCTCTTCTGTACCCTCTCGTTTCTGTAATGTGGTGACCAGAACTGCACGCAGTACTCTAGCTGTGGCCTAACTCATGTTTTATACAGTTCAAGCACAATCTCCCTGCTCTTGTCTTCTATGCCTCGGCAAGTATTCCGTATGCCTTCTGCCTTCTTAACCACCTTATTCTATCTGTCCTGCTACCTTCAAGGATTTGTGGACCTGCACATCAAGGTCCCTTTGTTCCTCTACACTTCAATGTCCGACCATTTATTGTGTATTCCGTCACGTTGTTAGACCTCCCCATTACCTCACTGCATTACCTCACACTTCTTGAATTCCATTTGCCACTGTTCTACCACCTGACCAGTTCATTGATATCTTCCTGCAGTCTGCAGCTTTCTTCTCATCAACTACAGTCAATTTTCATATAATCTGCAAACTTCTAAATCATATCCCCTACATTCAAGTCTAAATCATTGATTATATACCACAAAAAGCCCTGTGGAACCCCACTGGAAACTGCCTTCCAGTCACAAAAACATCCATTAACCATTACCCTTTGCTTCCTGCCTCAGCCAATTTTGGATCAACTTGCCACTTTGCCTCGGATCCCATCAGCTTTTACTTTCATGACCAGTCTGCCATGTGGGACCTTATCAAAAGCCTTGCTAAAATCCTTATAGACTACATCAAACGCACCACCCTCATCAACCCTCCATGTTACCTCCTTAAAAACTTCAATCAAGTTAGTCAGACACGACCTTCCCTTAACAAATCCATGCTGACTGTCCCTGATTAACCAGTGTCTTTCTGAATGAAGATTTATCCTGTCCCTTAGGATTTTTTCCAATAATTGAAAGTCCAAATTGGGGAAATGAATTGTATTTTGTCATCCCATCGAGATTGGGGGCAGAGGGACAATAAATAATAATAAATTATTTTAAAAATCGGTGAGCAGACAGATCTGCAGTATGTTCACTATTCAAGCTGACCAAAATCAGGCCGTTTTGATTGGATTTGGAGACCAAAACTGTAACAAACCCTCAGCGGAGACTCACACCCCATTGAGTAAACTCCAGAAGATATTTTTTCTGGTGATTTCTATTAATTTCGATTTAATGAATGCCGTAACCGACAAGTTCAATTAATGTTTATTTTCCAAATGCAGCTTGTAAGAGCGAGAAACTTTAATTAGGGAGAAAGTAAAACGTTGTAATTAAAATAAATACTGAGAGTAAGGTTTAAAATGCGTTCATGGTAGAATAGCTGAATTAGGCAGAAACACTAAGGTCAGAGAAATTCTCTTGGGAGATAAGAACACCCACAAGATTTATGTAGACAGCTCACAGAAATAATGAGAGGAGGCCACAATGTTCCAGCCACAGGAGATAACAGAGACAATGCCTCTTTTAAGCAGAGGGAAGCCATATGTCTGCCAAGGACATCAGTCTGAGAATTAGCCTGGGAAGACGTTCCCAGAAATGTAACACATAACCTGTAGGAGACTATTCCCTAGCAACAGTCGTCAGAACTGAATGTACCAATGGAATCATTAATTTTATTGGTTACAGTAATTTCAAATGTAACTGTAGCACCCAATGAAATTGCTGTAACCTGTATTAACCAATGGAACACTTCCCCGCGTAGTTCCACCATTTTGACTGTATCTAAACTGTATAAAAATGTAATTACACAGCTTGTCCTGTGAGATCGATGGTGAGAGCACTCAGTAACGGTACTGATGAGGCCGGATCTCCCTTGATTAATCAGGTTTTAATAAACAACTCTTTTCTCCATAAAAGACCTTTCATGCGAGTGTTATATTTTTAATACCCCCAACATTATGGCGCTGCAAGCAGGGTTACAATGGGCAGCCTACAGACAAATGTAGATGAATCCATCACGAGTGAGTATCTTCAACTACCACTCATAATCCGATGTGAGCCGTTACGGGATGTGTCTGTTGCCCCGGGGTATTGAATCTGTGAAAGGTCTGCTATGGTGTAAAAGACTTTTGGGAAGTGGGAAGTCAAGATAGACACTACCAGAAAGCATCGATGTGGATATGGCCTCGAAGTTCAAGGGGAACCGGGTAGAGGAACCATTAGTATCTAGAATACAGATAAATCGATAAGCGAGTCGATGGGATTGCAGGCTCTAGCGGTAAAGGAAACTGACTAGAGGGACAGTCAGTATCTAGAATACAGTTTAATCGATAAGAAGTCGGTGGGACCGTAGACACCGGGGTTAGGTGATACAAGTGGGAAGACAGTCAGCATCTGAGAATACAGTGAAACCGATATAAGGGTAGATGTATCAAAAACTAAGTATGGTGTTTAAAGATATGCTGGACACTGCTCTCTTATGGGGGGTTAGGATATTTTTCGGGCGACCATAAAAAACCTGATAGTCACTATCTTAAGTAATGTATGGATCCAAGAATAGAGCCGGCCAAACAATTAATAAGCTTTGTTCAATGAAAAGAGACTTTTGTGAATGTCTGTCTTTGAATGAAAGTGCTTGTGTGATTTGTGACTGCGGAATATTTGAGGTGGGAATTAATGAATTTTTCATGTATCTGAAAGCCTGTTTGAAAGAATGGTGGAGCTGTATGTTTGTTTTAGCTCCTCCCACTTTTCGGACAGAGTAAAAGTTTTTTTTTTAACCCTTTGTAGTGTTGTCCTGTATGTGGGAAGTTTTAAGAAAGTGCGAACCTAGAATTGAATTACATTTTAAGTTAGAAGCGCAGGTGCGGATTTATTCGGATGATAAGTTATGGAGCTAGGAAATTCACAAAAGATAGGTTTGTTAAGCAAAAGGTCAAAAATGCGTGGTCCCGTTGGTTTTTTAAAAAATTTCGACACGCTCATTTACTTGTCAAAAGAAAACATAAAATCATTGATTACATTGGGTTGAAAGACAATAAATTTAGTCTAGGAATGAGATAAAGAACAGAGAAGGGAAATTGTAATGCCTTTAAAAAAAGCCTGCGGGCTGGGGAAGTACGCCCCCATTTTCCTTTGTGTAAAACCTTGACACGAAAGCTTCTAGCTCAGTAAAAAGAGTTTTAAATAAAAGATTGGCAGTACAATATTTGAATTGGGATCGAGATATTTCAGGTGATTCTCCTTGATAAACATTTTGGTTATATTAGAAAATCTTGGGTTTGGAAGCCTTTTTAATAAAATTACACAACTACTGAGTCAGAAGCTGAAGCTTAAAAAGATGTAATTTATGAAATACTGTATCACAAAATTGAAGTTACAGAGCAAAAGATTAGAGTTTTGATGTTCAGCTTCTAAAACAGAAATTGGGCACACAATTATAAAACCAGTATTTTGCATTCTGTGATCTGTGAATCACTATAAGCAAAATGAGAAGTCCGATTAGCCTGTCCAGCACTACCTCCCTCGTGATAGTGATTGTCTCAAGGTCCTCCCTGGTCACGGGAATGTGGGAAGGGAGGACCTTGAGACAATCACTATCACTAGGGAGGCAGTGCTGGACAGGCTAATGGGACTCAAGGTAGACAAGTCCCCTGGTTCTGATGAAATGCATCCCAGGGTATTAAAAGAGATGGCGGAAGTTATAGCAGATGCATTCGTTATAATCTACCAAAATTCTCTGGACTCTGGGGAGGTACCAGTGGATTGGAAAGCAGTTAATGTAACGCCCCTGTTTAAAAAAGGGGGCAGACAAAAGGCAGGAAACTATAGGCTGGTTAGGTTAACATCTGTAGTGGGGAAAATGCTTGAAGCTATCATGAAAGAAGAAATAGCGGGACATCTAGATAGGAATAGTGCAATCAAGCAGACGCAACATGGATTCATGAAGGGGAAATCATGTTTAACTAATTTACTGGAATTCTTTGAGGATATAACGAGCATGGTGGATAGAGATGTATCGATGGATGTGGTGTATTTAGATTTCCAAAAGGCATTCGATAACGTGCCACACAAAAGGTTACTGCAGAAGATAAAAGTACGTGGAGTCAGAGGAAATGTATTAGCATGGATCGAGAATTGGCTGGCTAACAGAAAGCAGAGAGTCGGGATAAATGGGTCATTTTCGGGTTGGAAATCGGTGGTTAGTGGTGTGCCACAGGGATCGATGCTGGGACCACAACTGTATACAATATACATAGATGACCTGGAAGAGGGGACAGAGTGTAGTGTTACAAAATTTGCAGATGACACAAAGATTAGTGCGAAAGCGTGTTGTGTAGAGGACACAGAGAGGCTGCAAAGAGATTTAGATAGGTTAATCGAATGGGCTAAGGTTTGGCAGATGTAATACAATTTCGGAAAATGTGAGGTCATCCACGTTGGAAAAAAACACAGAAAAAGGGAATATTATTTGAATGGGGAGAAATTACAACATGCTGCAGTGCAGAGGGACCTGGGGGTCCTTGCGCATGAATCCCAAAAAGCTAGTTTGCAGGTGCAGCAGGTAATCAGGAAGGCGAATGGAATGTTGGCCTTCATTGCGAGAGAGTACAAAAGCAGGGAGGTCCTGCTGCAACTGTACAGAATATTGGTGAGGCCGCACCTGGAGTACTGCATGCAGTTTTGGTCACCTTACTTAAGAAAGGATATACTAGCCTTGGAGGGAGTACAGAGACGATTCACTCAGCTGATTCCGGAGATGAGGGGGTTACCTTATGATGATAGATTGAGTAGACTGGGTCTTTACTCGTTGGAGTTCAGAAGGATGAGGGGTGATTTTATAGAAACATTTAAAATAATGAAAGGGATAGACAATAGAGGCAGAGAGGTTGTTTCCACTGGTCAGGGAGACTAGAACTAGGGGGCACAGCCTCAAAATACGGGGGAGCCAATTCAAAACCGAGTTGAGAAGGAATTTCTTCTCCCAGAGGGTTGTGAATCTGTGGAATTCTCTGCCCAAGGAAGCAGTTGAGGCTAGTTCACTGAATGTATTCAAATCACAGATAGATAGATTTTTAACCAATAAGGGAATTAAGGGTTATGGGGAACGGGCGTGTAAGTGGAGCTGAGTCCACGGCCAGATCAGCCATGATCTTGTTGAATGGTGGAGCAGGCTCGAGGGGCTAGATGGTCTACTCCTGTTCCTAATTCTTATGTTCTTATGATTAAAAAAAACAGTATTACTATATTTGACATTTTGTAATCTAACAATAAATACAAATATTACAAAAGGGGAGCAGAGATTAGGATGGGAACAGTGAAGAGTTCATTTTATTGTGAAGGTTTCAAGTACCACGGGTTAAGAGAAGGCACAACAAAATACTGAGATAAATTCAAAATAAAATGTTAAAGCTGATCTCTTTTTTCGAAAGAAATAAAACTAAAATGTTTTAGAACAATCTAGAAATACCTTCGGGAAACAGAGTAATTTTGACAGGCATGCTAATGTGGGAAATACCCAACTACCCGATAAAACAAGAAGCCACACAAGCTGTGAGACAGATAGTGGGGGAGTTACTGGAAAGCGGTATACTCAGAGATAGAGGGAACAACAAATTCCCCTGTCTGGCCCGTGCAACAGCCGGACGGATCATACCGGATAACTATTGATTATACTGCCTTCAATAAGGTGACTCTCCGTCAACATCCCATCGTGGCCAGCCCAGCCACAACATTTAATGGATTAAAACCAGAGAATAAGGACTTCACTGTGTAGCCAATGGATTCTGGTCCATGCCCCTGGCAAAAGAGTCCCAAGATAAATTCACCTTCAAAGTCGGCGACCATCAGCACACCTGGACACGGGTCCTACAAGGGTTCCACAGTAGCCCAGCTATATTCCACCAGACTATGAGTTGAGCCATAGAAAAGGTGGATTTAACCCTGTATAGGAGTACAATACTACAATACGTTGATGATCTTACTAATAACATCCGAGGATGATAGGGAGCATACAAGAGCACGTATAGAGATCCTGGAAGTCCTGCAGCACACAGGATTCAAAGTAAATCCCAAAAAAGGCACAAATCGGACAAGCCGTGGTATAGTACCTGGGACACGAAATATCCCAAGGAACTAGGACCATATCCAATGACAGGAAGGAGGCCATTAAGATTATGCCCCTGAGAATGTGTAAAAGGGTTGCGAAAGTGGTAGATGGCTAGAGAAGGTGGCAAAAGGATGGAGATAGGGAATCATGGGAAAATAGCTAAAGAAATGGTCAAGATACAGACAACTGCAGAATCAATAGAAAAAAAAGGGGTTACCAAGAGTTGAAGTTGAGGTTAGACACGGGTCATGAGAAAGCCCAAGGCAGCACAAAGAATGAAAGCAATCCTAGATGGGAAGGGAAAAGTAATAGCTTCTACTGATAAGGAGAAAGAGAAACTAATTGGGTTCTTTACTGATAAGGGAAGACAGTGTAGCAAAGCTATAACTAACCTACCTGACACCAGCCCTAATTGGGAGACATTCTTGCCTGCCATTGGATGTACTCGGGGGGGCGGGGGGGAGGCAGAAAGTGATTGGTAGACCAAGTGCTAATCAAATGTGTTCTGTTTTGAAAATGTATATCTATTGTGCATTTCACGCTGAAAAGGACTTGTCCAGGGGAAGGTAAACAGGCTCTAATTGAGAGTGTCCCTTTGTCTTGACAAGTCCCGGCAGGAGAATCTTCAATAAAGGTCTTTTACAGAAAAGGCAAGAGGTGTTCGCATGTCAGTGTATTCGCTGAAACAGATTGAGGGAAAAAGAATCCGTATTAACGTTTGGTGTCAGAAGTGGGATCTCAACGGACGGCTGCCGAAAGCTTGCGAATTAAGAGCCAGACTAGCCTTGGACGAGACAGGAGGAAAGTGGCCACTGGAGTGAGTACCCTTTAAAATACCACTTCAGTTTCCTTCAGTTCCAAAAGTCTGAGGAAAGTTTGGCCACTCACTGGTTCTCAGGTAGCGTCTGAACGAGATCCAGGTCAATCTGGCGAATACCTTTTAACTTAGGAAATAAGTGTCCAAGTCAGGTACGACATCAACTTTGTATATCAATTAGTCCGTCTAGGCGCTGATTGGACTTAAATCGCGCAGTGACGCGAATAGGGAAATAGACAATCGCGCGGTGACACGAACCGCGTGGCGACGCAGAGATATAGGGAAATAGACAATCGCGTGGCGACACGAACCGCGCAGCGACGCGAAGGGATAGGGTAATAGACAATCACGTGGCAACGCAAATAGGAGAACCGCGCGGCGACACGGAGGATAGGGAAATAGACAATCGTGCGGCAACGCGAATAGGAAAACCTGTGAATGTCTGTTTTTGAATGAGAGTACTTGTGTGTTTTTTTGACTGCGGAATGAATTTTCATGTTTTTTTTAAAAAGCCTGTTTGGAGGAGTGAAGCAGCTGTTTGCTTATTTTAGCTCCACCTACTTCTCCAAACAGTGTGAAAGTTTTTTCAACCCTTTGTAGTGTTGTCCTGTATGTGGGAAGTTTTAAGACATTTTACGTTAGAAACGCAGGTGTGGATTTATTCAGATGATAAGTTACGGAGCTAGGAAATGCACAAAGGATAGGTTTGTTGAGTAAAAGATAAAAAATACATGGTCCCGGTGGTTGAAAAAAAAAGAATTTATTTGACACGCTCACTTACTTGTCGAAAGAAAACATGCAATGATTGATTACATTGGGTTGAAAGACATAAATTTAGTCTCGGAATGAGATAAAGAATACCTTTTAAAAAAAGCTTCTAGCTCAAAAAAAAGTTTTAAATAAAGATTGAAATTACAAAGTTTGAATTGGGATTTTGAGATATTCAGAGAAGGCACAGCAAAATACTGAGGTGGATTCAAAAAAAAAATTATTAAATTAAATCTGATCTCAAAGAAAAAAGGAGATATAAAACAAAAGGTTTGGAAACAATCTAGAAATACCTTCAGGGATCAGGTCAAACTCCTGGGCGAGTGGCGAGCTATCCGCGAAGGTGTAAAAAGGACTTTTGAAAAATGTTAAAAACAGCAAGTTTTAGCAGTTTAGAAGAGACATTTTAATGACTTTGAAACTGGAGCATTTTGAGATAAGAAAAGCAACCCTCAAAGCCTAATTGCTGGACTCCATTCAAGTTATGGAGAAAAAAAAAGATAAAGACACTACTTTGAAAGTAAACAAATGATTTTAAATTAATTTATGGAGTCACGAGCCCTCCGTGTAAAATACAAAACCTAATTTGAAGAAAGGAGATCTGAAAAAAAAGATGTAACGTAATAAATAAGTGCTGAAAAAATGTGTTTGTGATGGAAAAAGACATAACTTACTAAATACTAGTTGATGTTTGCTGTGAAAAAGATATTGGTTTAATTAGGAAAAGGAAAAAAAAATTGGAAGAGGTAAAAGACACTCTACAGTGATAATGATTTTAAATTATGAGAAAGTTTCACTCCAGTTTGAAAGATTTCCAAAATGGACGTTGTTTATCAAGAAAAGTCCCAAACAGTCTAAACAAGCAGGAGGGTTTTGAAAATAACGAGGAGAAAAGATCTAAGCTATGCGAACTCAGCACAGAAAGAACTGGGAATTAGAGAATCTTACTAAATTTTAAAATTCTTATAGAAAATGGAACTGGCACGGATGTTTAGATTTTGTGCTGAGAGAGAAATAAAACACAAGATTTGCCCAGTGAACGGGACCGTAAAATAAAACAAAATGTTAGAATGTACACAGCATGTGTGAAAATTGGATTTCAGTAAACAAAATAGCTATTAAAAATGTGTGGTCTCGTTTTAAATCAATCAAAAAAATCTTTGGCAATTAGAAGTTAAGAAAACATTGGAGTTTACTCTAAAATGCCGTCTTCCCTGATGAGAAGGCTTTTATTATGACAGCTTTACGAATGATTTCTGCTGTTTTAACGGATTCCTAATTTCTAAGCAAGTTTTGAAGGCACAAAGGCTTAAAAAAAAAATAATTTTTCGGATGATTACGTGAAGTCACGTAATGACATCAAGCTTTCTTACAAACCTGTAAATGAGTTAACCCTTTCCATTGACAGCTGTTTTATACTGGACATTATTAATTTGGATTTCTTAATAGAATAAAAAAGACTCACCTAACAGAGGAAATGGTGCGATAGTCAGAATAAAAATAAAAACAGAATTAGCCTATGTAATAATACTCGCCTGATACAAATAAAAGAAAGATACTCAAACAAAACAAATTTAAGAGTTAAAAGCCAAGATAAATAAGCTGGAAGAGATTTTTTTTAAAAACGGGGCCAGACGGATAGTGCAGTGCGCAGACATAGCACCATCACCTATGGCAATCGAGTCAATGTACCCCACGGTGGGTAAGTGTAGTCTACAAACCCAACCTAACCTTACCTCCGATTTCACAGAGTGACCGCAACATGCATGGATAGAAGATGAGTAGACCAGAACCTAACACCTGGTGACGACCAGGCTATCTGTTTAAAATTTGCAGATAAAACACTCACCGAGATGGGACCGCAGCGGCTACTTCGACTCTGGAGACTCAGGATACTGGGAACCTTGAGGCCCACGCAAGCACTGGATAATACAGATGGACTACGAGAGATATAGCACACGCAGGAAAGACACAACTACATGAACTAGCTTTGTTTAATTTGACTGCCGAAATATGCATCCCAGCAGCCAAGGACTGGAGCAAGGATAGAACTTATTTTAACGCATGGCTATGTATAGTGTATTAAGGTTGTAATGCAGCAGGCTGCCGATGCCATGGGCGCCAGTATATTCCAAGGACAGGAGCAAGTTCATAGGACCAAAAGGGGAAGGGCGCAGAAATCCAACTGGATGGAATTTCAGTTCTAGAAGCTCATGCCTGGGCGGACGAAGCTGCAAACAAGCCGCCAAATCCACCGCAAGAAACAGAGGGGTGGGAAGAGAACGGAGCAAAAAGGGGGTGTGACCCCAGGATGTTTAGGGAAACTGGCCAGTGGGATAAAATAAAGACCAAAGGAGGTCTCTGGAATATAAGGTGTATATTCTGGAATATAAGCGTGACACGGTTTTAACACGGAGAAGCCAGTATTGATCATGCGCAGCGCAAACAAGAAGGAATACAACCTAAAAAGGGGGGCTAGTAATAAAAGAATCTAAAGAAAGGATATAATTTGGGGTGCGTCAGCGACTACTTATCCTAAACCGAATGGATATAATTTTTCCTAGCTTCTGTGGGAATGAAACTATAAGTCGATACCAGAACCTGGCACAATGGATCCTCGAAGGCCCGGAACCTACTACGCTGAGATTTAATGTCAGAAATGGAACAGGGCAAGGTCGGAAAAAAAAGGGGAATACTGGAAACACTAGGCACGGGTTATGCGGCAGGGGTTATGATGATGAATTCCATAGGTCTGTAGGCAATATACGACCGGGTTAACAACTTAATGGCGTAGTCTTGAGTGGTTTAGTGGGGAGGGACTTGGATAACCAAGCCCTACAAGCGCGGTTAGGAGATGGCGCGGAAGGGGAACTGTTACAAGTGGCCCATACATTGCCGAAATGCCAAGACAATAAAATTGATCCACGCAATGGGGAAAGATATAAGTAAACGATTACAGGCTGAGATAGTTTGCTCCGGGTATGGGGCCTGGATATTAAGTGAGGTATAACATAATTTGGAGCAACTCCAGAATGGAGACATACCAGATTGGATTCCAAACAGCATACTTAACAATTGGACTCTAGATAAAAAAATGAATAACACATGCGAGGTACGAAGGAATAGGCACGCATGGGTGCCGAAATTCAGATGTATTACTGGTGAATATGATCGGATTTGTGTTGTCCGTATCACAGTATGATGTAACAAAGGGAGAACCCTTATATCAGATCGATAATATTGGTGAAGTGAGAAACCAAACTCGGTTACGTTACCATCAGCCTGACAGACGGGTGATTAAAATTAACAATAGTACCAAAGGCATTGATATAACTGACTGCGATAAAATTAACCAAGTGGTTTTATGTCGAGGTACGCCACGAATGACGAATGATGATTGCAGATTCCACCAAACAAACGGATGCATGCTGAGTAGCACTCCTCTCAAACACGATTCCGAAACAATCGCTGCTCCACAAGGGAATGGAGCACAGGAGCAGCTAACCCGATGATTAAGACCAGGGGAGGAGTCACCCCCTGTGTCATTACCAACCCTAACTTGTGTTTCAGGCCCATGGGAAAAATAGATGTAAATGGATACCACATATATCCCGAGACAACGGAAATCATCCACGGAACAATCACTTCCGAGAAGGGTACGAAGAGGCGGTATGGGAACCGCAAGGCAAACAGATACCGGAACTAAATGAGGAAATATTACGTTTGGTGCAAGGAATCCAGAATCAAAGATGACAATATGTCCGGCTGATGGAAGAAATAGACAACTTACAGAGAAACACTAACGCAATGCTGGCTGATCCAGCCCTGGTACTCAAAGCTGTGGGACGTTGGACTTAATATTCAAATTCACCCATGGATAAGAATAATATCACATGTACTTGTAGTAATACAGGGTCTGGTTCTGATGGTCATGATGGGATTAACATGTGCACGAATTAAACAGGCCAAACGATAAGTCAGGGCACGCACTATGATTAAGGCCATAAGGGATGGAAATTTAAGCAGTCCTACAGGAAGGACTTACCTTATATAACTCTGTGGGAGGGTTTCAGGAGGTCCCGAAGGTTGGGAGATGGCCACCCAGGTGAACGAACCTATCTGGAACTTTCCTACAGGGAGATAGTTATTGGGAAATATGGCCAGCTTGGCGTATAGCCAAGGCCCAAAAGGGGGGAATTGTAAGAGAAATTTGGCATTAGGGGTACCAGCGGGACAAGGGTTAAAGTGCTGGTTCCTGCATTGGCCCATAAGGAGGTAAAAGGCCTCTCTTCAGCCTTGTACCAAGGCTCCAGAAGTTATCAATTCAATAATATTCCGACAGGATACGATGTGAGAACCTAAACAGACATTGATAAGACCTGGCGAAGAGGTTCGAGGCGGACTCACAGACAATAAGGAGGATCAGGAAAGAGAATGTGCACGGCTAAACGCGATACTCCTGGAATAAGCACCAGGGTTATCATGGAATGATAAAAGGGGGGAATGAGAATGTGTAAAGGGTTGCGAAGGTGGTAGATGGATAGAGAATGTGGCAAAAGGATGGAGATAGGGAATCATGGGAAAATAGCTAAATAAATGTCAAGATGCAGACAACTGCAGAACCAACAGAAAAAAAAGGGGTTACCAAGAGTTGAAGTTGAGGTTAGACACGGGTCATGAGAAAGCCGCAAGGCAACACAAAGAAAGAAAGCAATCTTAGATAGGAGGGAAAAAGTAATAGCTTCTACTGATAAGGAGGAAGGGAAACTAATTGGGTTCTTTACTGATAAGGGAAGACAGTGTAGCAAAGCTATAACTAACCTGACCTGACACCAGCCCTAATTGGGAGACTTTCTTGCCTGCCATTGGACGTACTCGGGGGGGGGGGGGAGGAGGGGGAGGCAGAAAGGAATTGGATAGACCAAGTGCAAATCAAATGTGTTCTGTTTTGAAAGTGTATAACTGTTGTTGTGTCGCGCTGAAAAGGGGCTTGTCCAGGGGAAGGTAAACAGATTCTGATTGAGAGTGTTCCTTTGTCTTAGAAACATAGAAAATAGGTGCAGGAGTAGGCCATTCGGCCCTTCTAGCCTGCACCGCCATTCAATGAGTTCATGGCTGAACATTCAACTTCAGTACCCCATTCCTGCTTTCTCGCCATACCCCTTGATCCCCCTAGTAGTAAGGACCTCATCTAACTCCTTTTTGAATATATTTAGTGAATTGGCCTCAACAACTTTCTGTGGTAGAGAATTCCACAGGTTCACCACTCTCTGGGTGAAGAAGTTCCTCCGCATCTCGGTCCTAAATGGCTTACCCCTTATCCTTAGACTGTGACCTCTGGTTCTGGACTTCCCCAACATTGGGAACATTCTTCCTGCATCTAACCTGTCTAACCCCGTCAGAATTTTAAATGTTTCTATGAGGTCCCCTCTCATTCTTCTGAACTCCAGTGAATACAAGCCCAGTTGATCCAGTCTTTCTTGATAGGTCAGTCCCGCCATCCCGGGAATCAGTCTGGTTAACCTTCGCTGCACTCCCTCAATAGCAAGAATGTCCTTCCTCAGGTTAGGAGACCAAAACTATACACAATACTCCAGGTGTGGCCTCATCAGTGCCCTGTACAACTGCAGCAACACCTCCCTGCCCCTGTACTCAAATCCCCTTGCTATGAAGGCCAACATGCCATTTGCTTTCTTAACCGCCTGCTGCACCTGCATGCCAACCTTCAATGACTGATGTACCACGACACCCAGGTCTCTTTGCACCTCCCCTTTTCCTAATCTGTCACCATTCAGATAATAGTCTGTCTCTCTGTTTTTACCACCAAAGTGGATAACCTCACATTTATCCACATTATACTTCATCTGCCATGCATTTGCCCACTCACCTAACCTATCCAAGTCGCTCTGCAGCCTCACAGCATCCTCCTCGCAGCTCACACTGCCACCCAACTTAATGTCATCCGCAAATTTGGAGATACTACATTTAATCCCCTCATCTAAATCATTAATGTACAGTGTAAACAGCTGGGGCCCCAGCACAGAACCTTGCGGTACCCCACTAGTCACTGCCTGCCATTCTGAAAAGTACCCATTTACTCCTACTCTTTGCTTCCTGTCTGACAACCAGTTCTCAATCCATGTCAGTACACTACCCCCAATCCCATGTGCTCTAACTTTTCACATCAATCTCTTGTGTGGGACCTTGTCGAACGCCTTCTGAAAGTCTTGACAAGTCCCGGCTGGAGAATCTTCACTAAAGGTCTTTTACAGAAAAGGCAAAGAGGTGTTCGCGTGTCAGTGTATTCGCTGAAACAGATTGAGGGAAAAAGAATCTGTATTAACAGTACCTGAAATAAAACATTTACAGGGCTACAGCGAAAGGGCGGGGAGTGAGACTTGCAGAGAGCCGGCACGGGCTCGACGGTCCGAATGGCCTCCTTCTGTGCTGTAACCATTCTATGATTCTGATATCCAGAAAATTAAACTCCAGCCCAGTTATAGGGATTAATTACACCAGCAGCATCAAACTCCGAGTGAACATGGTTCAGTCCTGGATGTGATTAACGGCAACAATAAAAGCAGAATCCAACCCCTGCAGTCACTTGTGAACTCGCTGGTGTGACTGAAGGTTGGATAAACGAGTGAAGCCCTTCCCACACTCAGAGCAAATGAATGGTCTCTCCCCAGTGTGAATGCGTTGGTGTGTCAGCAGGTTGGATGAAAGAGTGAAGCCCTTCCCACACTCGGAGCAGATGAACGGCCTCTCCCCAGTGTGAGTGCGTTGGTGTTTCATCAGATCATTTCTGCTTTTATAGCTCTTTTCACAGTCAGAACATTTAAACAGTCTCTTATTGGTGTGAACAAGCTGGTGTTCAGTGAGGTGGGATGAACGAGTGAATGCCTTCCCACACACAGAACAGGTAAAAGGTCTCTCCCCGGTATGAATACGCTGGTGAGCATGAAGCTCAAATGAATTCGTGAATCCCTTTCCACACACAGAGCAGATGAATGGCCTCTCTCCTGTGTGAGCTCGCTGGTGACTCAGATGATGAGATGATTTAGCAAACCGTTTGCCACACACAGGACAGGTAAATGGCCTCTCCCCAGTGTGAATTCACTGGTGTGCCAGCAGGCTGAATGAACAAGTGAATCCCTTCCCACACACAGTGCAGGTGAACGGCCTCTCCCCAGTGTGAACTCGCTGGTGTTCAGTGAGGTGAGATGAACGAGTGAATCCCTTCCCACACGCGGGGCAGGTGAAAGGCCTCTCCCCGGTGTAACTGCGTCGATGAGTTTCCAGCGCAGAGGGGCAATTGAATCCCTTCCCAGTCTCCACATTTCCACGGTTTCTCCATGGTGCAGGTGTCCTTGTGTCTCTCCAGGTTTGACGATCAGTTGAAGCCTCGTCCACACACAGAACACGTGTACGATTTTTCCCCGCTGTGAATAGTGCGATGTTTTTTCAGGCTGTGTAACTGGTCGAAGTTCTTTCCACAATCAGTGCACTGGAACACTCTCACTCGGGTGTGTGTGTCTCAGTGCTTTTCCAGTCACACTGATGTTTGAAATCTTTCTCCACAGACAGAGTAGACAAACGTTTCTCCTTTCAAATTCAAAGGCCGATGATATTCAAGTGAATCGAGTGACTCTGTCAGATCTTGATATGATTGGTTCTAGTTTCCTGTCTGTAAATCCTCCTCTTCTAATATCCTGTAAAAGGTGTTTACGAAAGTCAGCACTGGAACTGCAGGATAGAAATTGAGGACAGACAATCCTACTTTTTATGGAACATTCTTTCGTCTCTTGTTCCCCAAAGCTGTAAATTCCCATCCCACACACTCTCCCTCCACCCTGTGCTGAAATCCAAACTCATCGCACCACCTCCATCATTTCTTTCTTCCATCTGCAGTTTTCTCACTCCCTCTTCTCTGGTTGGGTTCAGTTCTACATTCCGTCTGTGCAGACTGAGAATAAATGAGGAAATGATTTTCTCTCGAGGTCACTGGGACCCTAAAGCCCCGCCTGCCCGCTGCTCCTGTACCAAGATGGCCGCGCAGGCACGCTGATCGTGTCTAAGAATTCGGCTAGTTACCCCGAGCGTCGGGTCCATCACCGCGGGTCAAACATGGGTCCTGCCGGTTCATATTAGGTGCCTGGGGCCTACACCAGGTGTTTATGAAGCTGCCCACCCAGGAGTCCAATTCCTCCGCTGAGCCCACAAGCTCCGACTGACTCGCGGAACGTCTCTTCCGCCTCAGACCACCTCCACCACTGGCACTGCGCCTGCTCAGAGCACAGCCCGGTCCCGTGTCTGGGCTCCTGGTGTCATTGATAGAGCACTTTACCCCTGCGCGGGGGATTCTGGTTACAGAAGTAAACGTCGCAACATTTCGCAGTGAAATGTATTGATTCAGGACAGACAGCAGGGATTATTGCAGGAAATAACACAGTGCAGTGAGAAAGGAAATGCAATGGCTGTTGTGTAGATGGATTGTCAAAAGGTGTTTGATAAGGTGCCGGATAGGAGGCTTGTTGATCAAATTAAGGCTCATGGTATTAAAGGGAGTGGGGCCGCGTGGAGAGGAAGTTGGGTAAAGGGCAGAAAACAGAGAGTAGTGGTTAATGGATGTTCTTCAGACTGGAGGGATGTAAACAGTGGTGTCCCCCAGGGTCAGTGTTGGGACCATTGCTCTTAATATAGAAACAGGATCTGGGCTCGGGAATAAGCACATAAGAATTAGAAGCAGGAGTAGGCCATTTGGCCCCTCGAGCCTGCTCCACCATTCAATAAGATCATATTGATTCATCAATTGATCCACCGCTACGAAAAACAATAATAAGAATAAAACCGGACGGACCACCCGGCATCGACCTCCGCACCGGCTACGGACCCGACAAAGGCCCACCCAGCCCAGTCTTTCTCACCAACATCTGGGGACTTGTGCCAAAATTGGAAGAGATGTCCCAGACTAGTCAAGCAACAGCCTGACATAGTCATACTCACAGAATCATACCTTTCAGCCAATGTCCCAGACTCCTCCATCGCCATCCCTGGGTATGTCCTGTCCCACCGGTGGCGGTACAGTAGTATACATTCGGGAAGGTGTGGCCCTGGGAGTCCTCAACATTGACTCCGGACACCATTAAGTCTCGTGGCTTCAGGTCAAGCATGGACAAGGAAACCTCCTGCTGATGACCACCTACCGCCCTCCCTCAGCTGATGAATCAATACTCCTCCATGTTGAACATCACCTGGAAGAAGCACTGAGAGTAGCAAGGCGCACAGAATGTACTCTGGGTGGGGGACTTCAATGTCCATCAAGACTGTCTCGGTAGCACCACTACTGACCGAGCTGGCCGAGTGCTGAAGGACATAGCTGCTAGACTGGGCCTGTAGCAGGTGGTGAGAGAACCAACACGAGGGGAAAAACCTACTTGTGCCCTTTCCGAAGGGATGGGCGCGAGAGCGGGAGCAGCGGCAAGCCGACAAAGGGCGTGAGTCAGCCGAGCAGTGGGACTTCGGAAAGGGCGCGAGAGTGGGAGCAGCGGTAAGCCTACAAAGGGCGTGAGTCAGCCGAGCAGACAGCCGAAACAGCACCAAGTGACCCGGGAGGATAAGAAATAAAAAGATTCAAAGTGTGACATCACAGGAAAGTAGGCAAGTGATTGGTTGGTCAGTTTTTCTCTCTTTTCTTGGCCATTAAATTAAGAGCTGAGATTAAAAATCGAAACTTTCAAAACGTGAAAACTTAACTAAATACATTAGAGATGGCAGGGCAGGCGATGTGTTACTGCTGCTGCACGTGGGAGCTGGTTGACCCGATCGAGGTCCACGGCGACCACATCTGCAGTAAGTGTTGGCTGCTCGAGGAACTTCGGCTCCACGTTGATGAGCTGGAGTCCGAGCTGCAGACACTGCGACACATCAGGGAGGGGGAGAGTTACCTGGACGCTGTGTTCCAGGAGGCATCACACCCCTTAGATTAATTAATTCAAATTTGGCCCGTGGTTAGGGACAGGAGGGTGTGACTACGAGCAAGGCAGCTGTGGGGACCCAGGAGGTAGTGATGGAGGAGCCTCAGTCCTTGCAATTGTCCAACAGGTACGAGATTCTTGCTCCCTGCTTGGACGAGGGAAGGGACTGCAGGGAGGATGAGCAAACTGACCACAGCGCCGTGGTACAGGAGGTCATTCATGTGGGGGGAGTAAAAAGAAATGATGTAGTGTTAGGAAACAGTATAGTTTCAGAGATAGATACTGTTCTCTGCAGCTGAGTGTGTGAGTCCCGAAGGCTATGATGCCTGCGCAGTGCCAAGGTTAAGGACATCAAAAAGGAGTTAGATGTAGTCCTTACTACTCGGGGGATCAAGGGGTATGGCGAGAAAGCAGGAATGGGGTACTGAAGTTGCATACATAAGAACATAAGAATTAGGAACAGCAGTAGGCCATCTAGCCCCTCGAGCCTATTCCGCCATTCAATAAGATCATGGCTGATCTGGCCGTGGACTCAGCTCCACTTACCCGCCCGCTCCCCGTAACCCTTAATTCCCTTATTGGTTAAAAATCTATCTATCTGTGACTTGAATACATTCAATGAGCTAGCCTCAACTGCTTCCTTGGGCAGAGAATTCCACAGATTCACAACCATCTGGGAGAAGAAATTCCTTCTCAACTCGGTTTTAAATTGGCTCCCCCGTATTTTGAGGCTGTGCCCCCTAGTTATAGTCTCCCCGACCAGTGGAAACACCTCTCCGCCTCTATCTTGTCTATCCCTTTCATGATTTTAAATGTTTCTATAAGATCACCCCTCATCCTTCTGAACTCCAATGAGTAAAGACCCAGTCTACTCAATCTATCATCATAAGGTAACCCCCTCATCTCCGGAATCAGCCTAGTCAATCGTCTCTGTACCCCCTCCAAAGCCAGTATATCCTTCCTTAAATAATGTGACCAAAACTGCACGCACTACTCCAGGTGCGGCCTTACCAATACCCTATACAGTTGCAGCAGGACCTCCCTGCTTTTGTACTCCATCCCTCTCGCAATGAAGGCCAACATTCCATTCGCCATCCTGATTACCTGCTGCACCTGCAAACTAACTTTTTGGGATTCATGCACAAGGACCCCCAGGTACCTCTGCACCTCAGCATGTTGTAATTTCTCCCCATTCAAATAATATTCCCTTTTACTGTTTTTTTTCCGCAAGGTGGATGACCTCACACTTTCCGACATTGTATTCCATCTGCCAAACCTTAGCCCATTCGCTTAACCTATCTAAATCTCTTTGCAGCCTCTCTGTGTCCTCTACACAACCCGCTTTCCCACTAATCTTTGTGTCATCTGCAAATTTTGTTACACTACACTCTGTCCCCTCTTCCAGGTCATCTATGTATATTGTAAACAGTTGTGGTCCCAGCACCGATCCCTGTGGCACACCACTAACCACCGATTTCCAACCCGAAAAGGACCCATTTATCCCGACTCTCTGCTTTCTGTTCGCCAGCCAATTCTCTATCCATGCTAATACATTTCCTCTGACTCCGTGTACCTTTATCTTCTGCAGTAACCTTTTGTGAGGCACCTTATTGAATGCCTTTTGGAAATCTAAATACACCACATCCATCGGTACACCTCTATCTACCATGCTCGTTATATCCTCAAAGAATTCCAGTAAATTAGTTAAACATGATTTCCCCTTCATGAATCCATGCTGCGTCTGCTTGATTGCACTATTCCTATCCAGATGTCCCGCTATTTCTTCCTTAATGATTGTTTCAAGCATTTTCCCCACTACAGATGTTAAACTAACCGGCCTATAGTTACCTGCCTTTTGTCTGCCCCCTTTCTTAAACAGAGGCGTTACATTAGCTGCTTTCCAATCCGCTGGTACCTCCCCAGAGTCCAGAGAATTGTGGTAGATTATAACGAATGCATCTGCTATAACTTCCGCCATCTCTTTTAATACCCTGGGATGCATTTCATCAAGACCAGGGGACTTGTCTACCTTGAGTCCCATTAGCCTGTCCAGCACTACTCCCATAGTGATAGTGATTGTCTCAAGGTCCTCCCTTCCCACATTCCTATGACCAGCAATTTTTGGCATGGTTTTTGTGCCTTCCACTGTGAAGACCGAAGCAAAATAATTGTTTAAAGTCTCAGCCATTTCCACATCTCCCATTATTAAATCCCCCTTCTCATCTAATAAGGGACCAACATTTACTTTAGTCACTCTTTTCCGTTTTATATATCGTAAAGCTTTTACTATCTGTTTTTATGTTTTGCGCAAGTTTACCTTCGTAATCTATCTTTCCTTTCTTTATTGCTTTTTTAGTCATTCTTTGCTGTTGTTTAAAATTTTCCCAATCTTCTAGTTTCCCACTAACCTTGGCCACCTTATACGCATTGGTCTTTGATTTGATACTCTCCTTTATTTCCTTGGTTATCCACGGCTGCTTATCCCTTCTCTTACCACCCTTCTTTTTCACTGGAATATATTTTTGTTGCGCACTATGAAAGAGCTCCTTAAAAGTCCTCCACTGTTCCTCAATTGTGCCACCGTTTAGTCTGTGTTTCCAGTCTACTTTAGCCAACTCTGCCCTCATCCCACTGTAGTCCCCTTTGTTAAGCATAGTACGCTCGTTTCTGACACAACTTCCTCACCCTCAATCTGTATTACAAATTCAACCATACTGTGATCACTCATTCCGAGAGGATCTTGTACTAGGAGATCGTTTATTTTACCTGTCTCATTACACCAGACCAGATCTAAAATAGCTTGCTCCCTTGTAGGTTCTGTAACATGCTGTTCTAAGAAACAATCCCGTATGCATTCTATGAATTCCTCCTCCAGGCTACCCCGCGATTTGAGTTGACCAATCGATATGTAGGTTAAAATCCCCCATGACTACTGCCGTTCCTTTTTCACATGCCTCCATTATTCCCTTGATTATTGCTCGCCCCACCATGAAGTTATTATTTGGGGGCCTATAAACTATGCCCACCAGTGACTTTTTCTCCTTACTATCTCTAATCTCCACCCACAATGATTCAACATTTTGTTCATTAGAGCCACTGTCGTCTCTCACAACTGCCCTGATATCATCCTTTATTAACAGGGTTACCCCACCTCCTTTCCCTTCTTGTCTATCTTTCCGAATCGTCAGATACCCCTGTATGTTTAATTCCCAGTCTTGGCCACCCTGCAATCATGTTTCTGTAATGGCCACCATATCATACCCATTTGTAATGATTTGTGCCGTCAACTCATTTACTTTATTTCGAATGCTGCGTGCGTTTAGGTAGAGTGTTTTAATCCTAGTTTTTAAACCATGATTTTTAGTTTTGACCCCTCCTGCAGCCCCTTTATATTCAGTAGCCCTTTTTGTTTTTTGCCTTGGGTTTCTCTGCCATCCACTTTTACTCATCTCCTTTCTGTCTTTTGCTTTTGTCTCCTTTTTGTTTCCCTCTGTCTCCCTGCATTGGTTCCCATCCCGCTGCCATATTAGTTTAACTCCTCCCCAACAGCACTAGCAAACACTCCCCCTCGGACATTGGTTCCGGTCCTGCCCAGGTGCAGACCGTCCAGTTTGTACTGATCCCACCTCCCGCAGAACCTGTTCCAATGCCCCAGGAATTTGAATCCCTCCCTGCTGCACCACTGCTCAAACCATGTATTCATCTGCGCTATCCTGCGATTCCTACTATGACTAGCACGTGGCATTGGTAGCAATCCCGAGATTACTACTTTTGAGGTCCTACTTTTTAATTTAGCTCCTAGCTCCTTAAATTCGTCTCGTAGGACCTCATCCCTTTTTTTTTACCTATGTCGTTGGTACCAATGTGCACCACGACAACTGGCTGTTCTCCCTCCCTTTTTAGAATGTCCTGCACCTGCTCCGAGACATCCTTGATCCTTGCACCAGGGAGGCAACATACAATCCTGGAGTCTCGGTTGTGGCCGCAGAAACGCCTATCTATTCCCCTTCCAATAGAATCACCTATCGCTCTCCCACTCTTTTTCCTGCCCTCCTGTGCAGCAGAGCCAGCCACGGTGCCATGAACTTGGCTGCTGCTGCCCTCCCCTGATGAGTCATCCCCCTCAACAGTACTCAAATCGGTGTATCTGTTTTGCAGGGGGATGACCGCATGGGACCCCTGCACTACCTTCCTTGCACTGCTCTTCCTGCTGGTCTTCCATTCCCTAGCTGGCTGTGGACTCTTCACCTGTGGTAAGACCAGCTCGCTATACATGCTACTCACGTCATTCTCAGCATCGTGGATGCTCCAGAGTGAATCCACCTTCAGCTCCAATTCCGCAACGCGGTCAGTCAGGAGCTGGAGGCTGATACACTTCCCACACACGTAGTCGTCAGGGACACTGGAAGTGTCTCTGAGTTCCCACATGGTACAGGAGGCACATATCACGTGACCGAGCTCTCCTGCCATGACTTAACCCTTAGATACACTTAAATTGGCAACAACAATGTTAACAAGTTACTTACTGTTCAGCCATGAACTCATTGAATAGCGGTGCAGGCTCGAAGGGCCGAATGGCCTACTCCTGCACCTATTTTCTATGTTTCTTTGTCCTCTAGGCTGAAGAGGAATTGGAGTGGGAGGGGGAAGATCCAGTTGTCGTGGTCCACGTAGGTACCAATGACATAGGCAGAACAAAGAAAGGGGTTCTGCTTAAGGATTTTGAGCAGCTCGGGGCTAAATTAAAAATCAGAACCACAAAGGCAATAATCTCTGGACTACTACCTGAGCCACGAGCAAATATATTTTGGTGAGAAGGAAAGACTTTAAGCGACGGGAGAACTATCCGCGGTTAATGAAGGAAGTAAAGGATGGGATCAAATTGAAAACAATGGCATACAAAGTGGCCAAGGTTAGTGGGAGGCCACTTGAAGGTGCCGTTGAGGAGGAACACGAATCCTTCCTTAGCTCTATAACACTTTACGTCGGTGTTGCTAACACTCGTGAACTGCTTATACCACCATTTGCTAGGTTCCCTTGAATTTGAGCCTGATCCTACCAATTGATAAGCATCAAACGGGTATGCCCATGTTTCTGAGCTGACATGAGTTCCGTTACACTGACCGCAGATAACTTGCCTTCCTGCGGTCACGTTCAGGCATCTTTGCTCGTTACAGGTACAGGTAAACTGGCCCTTACGCACTCGACAGTGCTGACGGGCACACTGCGTCTGCACACAGGTGGCGTTCCCGGGTACCAGGGCATATACACAACCCCACCCTTGTCCTGAGAAGCAAAGCGGGTAGCTTGCAATGTCTGAGCATACCGCTCCGTTCTTTCCCTGGGATCCCCTGCACTCAGGATTCATGGAGTCTATTAATTCCACACATCTTCCTGGTATACCCCTTCTAGTTCTGCTAGGATAGCACAAGATAGCACAATTGTACCTACTAGCTTACACATGTTTAAATAATTTTAGACGATACAATACATTAGTTAACAATAAGATAAGGTCAAATCAAAAACAGCTAAGTCTGTTTGTTCCTTTCTTTTCCCGTGTTCTTGGCGTTTTTCTTCCTGCCCCAAGGATGTGATTTATTCAGCTATGGTGGAGAGGAAATCTGGAACAGAAACAAGGGTTAGGACGGCTGATAACATAGGCTTATGTAGTAGCCAGTTTACAGTGGTGCAGGTGAACCCAGGCACTTCTCCCTTCAACCTTAGCTGCGGTGGGGGTAGTGAGTAACACCTGAAAAGGCCCTCCCACAGTGGCTCTAGTCCCTTTCGAATCCATTTCTTAATCAGGACATACTTCCCCGGTGCCACGAGGGATGATTCGGGTAAAACTGGGAGGTCGACATGAGCCTCTCGAACCTGGTTGTGAGCTAGTCGCAGAGCCTGAGTCAGAGAAAGAACATAGGTGGGAGGGAGAGAGAAAACAGGGAATTATAGACCGGTCAGCCTGACCTTAGTAGTGGTCAAAATGATGGAATCAATTATTAAGGATGTCATAGCAGCGCATTTGGAAAATGGTGACATGATAGGTCCAAGTCAGCATGGATTTGTGAAAGGGAACTCATGCTTGACAAATCTTCTGGAATTTTTTGAGGATGTTTCCTGTAAAGTGGACAAAGGAGAACCAGTTGATGTGGTATATTTGGACTTTCAGAAGGCTTTCGACAAGGTCCCACACAAGAGATTAATGTGCAAAGTTAAAGCACATGGGATTGGGGCTAGTGTGCTGACGTGGATTGAGAACTGGTTGTCAGACAGGAAGCAAAGAGTAGGAGTAAACGGGTACTTTTCAGAATGGCAGGCAGTGACTAGTGGGGTGCCGCAAGGTTCTGTGCTGGGGCCCCAGCTGTTTACATTGTACATTAATGATTTAGACGAGGGGATTAAATGCAGTATCTCCAAATTTGCGGATGACACTAAGTTGGGTGGCAGTGTGAGCTGCGAGGAGGATGCTATTAGGCTGCAGAGTGACTTGGATAGGTTAGGTGAGTGGGCAAATGCATGGCAGATGAAGTATAATGTGGATAAATGTGAGGTTATCCACTTTGGTGGTAAAAACAGAGAGACAGACTATTATCTGAATGGTGACAGATTAGAAAAAGGGAAGGTGCAACGAGACCTGGGTGTCATGGTACATCAGTCATTGAAGGTTGGCATGCAGGTACAGCAGGCGGTTAAGAAAGCAAATGGCATGTTGGCCTTCATAGCGAGGGGATTTGAGTACAGGGGCAGGGAGGTGTTACTACAGTTGTACAGGGCCTTGGTGAGGCCACACCTGGAGTATTGTGTACAGTTTTGGTCTCCTAACTTGAGGAAGGACATTCTTGCTATTGAGGGAGTGCAGCGAAGATTCACCAGACTGATTCCCGGGATGGCAGGACTGACATATCAAGAAAGACTGGATCAACTGGGCTTGTATTCACTGGAGTTCAGAAGAATGAGAGGGGACCTCATAGAAACGTTTAAAATTCTGATGGGTTTAGACAGGTTAGATGCAGGAAGAATGTTCCCAATGTTGGGGAAGTCCAGAACCAGGGGTCACAGTCTGAGGATAAGGGGTAAGCCATTTAGGACCGAGATGAGGAGAAACTTCTTCACCCAGAGAGTGGTGAACCTGTGGAATTCTCTACCTCAGAAAGTAGTTGAGGCCAATTCACTAAATATATTCAAAAGGGAGTTAGATGAAGTCCTTACTACTCGGGGGATCAAGGGTTATGGCGAGAAAGCAGGAAGGGGGTACCGAAGTTTCATGTTCAGCCATGAACTCATTGAATGGCGGTGCAGGCTAGAAGGGCTGAATGGCCTGCTCCTGCACCTATTTTCTATGTTTCTATGTTTCTATACCATATCTAGGAACAATTTCCCTCATTAACACCTTAACAACAATTTGAGCCTTATTATCCAGGGTAGGGTAGGCTTCAATCCATCTGCTAAACATATCTACTATTACCAACACATATTTGTAACACTGAACTTTTTGCAACGCAATGTAGTCCAACTGTAAGGTCTCAAAGGGGCTTTCTGGTAGGGCGTCTTACCCCAATCACAGGGGACTCCCTTCCCTGGATTATGCTGTTGGCAAACAAGGCAGCGACTACTGATGTTCTGGGCTAGCATCTGGAGTCTAGGGTGCCACCAAGTGGCCAAAAGCGTGTCACTTGTTATCCTCACTCCACAATGAGTAGCAAAATGCATACATTCAATAACCCATAGAGCCAACTCATCAGACATGCAAGTCTGTTCCGCGGGAGTGGTCCAGAGTTTAGAAACATTGTCATAAGTACATCCATAATCTTTCCACAACAGTTTATCTTTTTCAGGAGCGTCCTCCTGTGCTTTAATGACATCTTGGATGGTTGGCATTGGTTTTTCCGAGGCTAACTTATCCTTGGCAGGACTTTTAGTTTGACTCATCATTCTAGGCACCACCATTTGTTCTCTGCAAGAGGCCTGTTTAGCCTCTCTGTCAGCATGGCGGTTTCCTATATCGACCGGAGAGTTTCCAGTAGTGTGGGCAGTGCACTTGACAATAGCAATACGTTTAGGGAGCATGAGGGCTTGCAACAAATCTGATACTAGTTGCCTATGAGATATCTCATTCCCCTGTGAAGTTAGGAATCCCCTATTTTTCCATAACTGTCCGAAATCATGGGCTACCCTAAAGGCATACCTAGCGTCGATATAGATATTGACTTTGAGGTCTTTGGCCAAGATACAGGCTCGGGTGAGGGCGAATAGTTCAGCTTGTTGGGCAGAATAGGCGGTTTCAAAAGCGGCAGATTCCAAGACCTGATTCTCCTGGTTTACTATGGCGTATCCTGAGATTCGTGTACCTTCTGGATTAATAGAAGAACTTCCGTCAACATACATAATACAGTCTGGGTCTTCCATTGGTCCGTCAACTAAATCTTCCCTGACCGACGAGGCCTCCTGAATTAAAGATAAACAATCATGACTGGGTTCTTCCTCATCTTGGGGTGGCTCAGTAAGAAAACAGGCCGCATTAATGGCTGTACAGTGCCGAAAGGTCAGCTTAGGATTATTCAGTAGGTAGATCTCATATCTGCTTTGCCTGACCATGGTAAGGTGTTGAGTCTGCAGTTGGCCCAGGAGGGCAGCTACGGAGTGAGAGGTGTTAAGATAACGGTAGCACAGTCTTTCAGGATTGTACAATACAGTTGAAAGGGCCAGTCATAGAGGGGCCGGCCCAAAGCCGGAGCTTGCAGCAGGGCCGTCTTTAGTTCCTTAAAGGCTTGGACGTCTGCAGTTTTTATTTCAAAGCTGCCTTCCTTATTTGTATACGGGGTAAGGTGCTTAGTCATCAGGGCAACGTTAGGGATCCAGGATCTACGGTAATTGATCATCCCCAACCACTGTCGCATTTGTTTAGCCGTGCTAGGGACTGGAAACCGGCAAATCGATTCGTCATCCGGGGAGGTTCTCTGTACAATCAAGCTACGTAATCGGGGGACGGTTGGCCAAAGGGATTGTTCTGGGAGAAGTTAGTGTAAGATCCCCATCCTCTCCCCCCTTGCCCCCCTCCTCTTCCTCTTTCGTGCCGACGGGAGGAACACTCTCTACTCCAATGTCCTTCTTGCCCACAATTAAAGCATCCATCTCGTCTTTCCCAGCCCCGACCTCTTCCCATACCAGGCCGGGGACAATAGGGCGGTCCGTAATTAGCAGGGCCCTGGGCCATTTGGGTGTTGGGTATATCCGTATCCTTGGTTATCCACCCATCCCTATACACAGTACTGTGGTTCCATCTGGTATCCCCTCGGGTCGGACCAGGGTCCTCTCCATGGGGGTTCTTCCTTTCTAGTCACATATTCGGTTTTGACCCGGGTCAGGGGTGCGCCTCCTCCTTCCCCTCCTTTCTTCTCCTGCCAGTAATATTTTACCGCTCTTTCCATTTGGGCTCTACTGTTATCTGCCCAATTCATATTATTTGTCCGGATAGCGTGAGCAATCGAATAGGGCAGGCACTGAAGTAGAATAGCGCAGAATTGAGGTGAATTGTCCCCTGCCCTGAAGGCATTATTTCCTGATTGACCTCCGTATATTTCAATAAATCTTTCCATGAATTCGTCGGCAGTTTCTTCTCGTTTGGGTTTAGTTTCTAATACTTTTTTGAGGATGTTTTCCAGTAGAGTGGACAAGGGAGAACCAGTTGATGTGGTATATTTGGACTTTCAAAAGGCGTTCGACAAGGTCCCACACAAGAGATTGATGTGCAAAGTTAGAGCACATGGGATTGGGGGTAGTGTGCTGACATGGATTGAGAACTGGTTGTCAGACAGGAAGCAAAGAGTAGGAGTAAACGGGTACTTTTCAGAATGGCAGGCAGTGACTAGTGGGGTACCGCAAGGTTCTGTGCTGGGGCCCCAGCTGTTTACACTGTACATTAATGATTTAGATGAGGGGATTAAATGTAGTTTCTCCAAATTTGCGGATGACACTAAGTTGGGTGGCAGTGTGAGCTGCGAGGAGGATGCTGTGAGGCTGCAGAGCGACTTGGATAGGTTAGGTGAGTGGGCAAATGCATGGCAGATGAAGTATAATGTGGATAAATGTGAGGTTATCCACTTTGGTGGTAAAAACAGAGAGACAGACTATTATCTGAACGGTGACAGATTAGGAAAAGGGGAGGTGCAAAGAGACCTGGGTGTCATGGTACATCAGTCATTGAAGGTTGGCATGCAGGTGCAGCAGGCGGTTAAGAAAGCAAATGGCATGTTGGCCTTCATAGCAAGGGGATTTGAGTACAGGGGCAGGGAGGTGTTGCTACAGTTGTACAGGGCATCGGTGAGGCCACACCTGGAGTATTGTGTACAGTTTTGGTCTCCTAACCTGAGGAAGGACATTCTTGCTATTGAGGGAGTGCAGCGAAGGTTCACCAGACTGATTCCCGGGATGGTGGGACTGACCTATCAAGAAAGACTGGATCAACTGGGCTTGTATTCACTGGAGTTCAGAAGAATGAGAGGGGACCTCATAGAAACATTTAAAATTCTGACGGGGTTCGACAGGTTAGATGCAGGAAGAATGTTCCCAATGTTGGGGAAGGCCAGAACCAGAGGTCACAGTCTAAGGATAAGGGGTAAGCCATTTAGGACCGAGATGCGGAGGAACTTCTTCACCCAGAGAGTGGTGAACCTGTGGAATTCTCTACCACAGAAAGTTGTTGAGGCCAATTCACTAAATATATTCAAAAAGGAGTTAGATGAGGTCCTTACTACTGGGGGGATCAAGAGGTATGGCGAGAAAGCAGGAATGGGGTACTGAAGTTGAATGTTCAGCCATGAACTCATTGAATGGCGGTGCAGGCTAGAAGGGCCGAATGGCCTACTCCTGCACCTATTTTCTATGTTTCTATGTTTACTGCTGCCATACTGATGGGCTTCTGAAGGTTCTTGCTGAGAGCATTAAAGATAGCGTTTAGGCGATCCTGGGCATTATTAGGGTGAGCAGTCACTAATTCATCATGGGTAGCTCACCCCAAATTTTCTAAGAACCGGTCGTGTTCAGTCGGGCTCAGGGTCTGCTGCACTAAGGACCACAAGTCTCTTGATTCTGCATTATAAACTCCAATGGTGAGTCGGAGGCGATCTATAAACTTGACAGGTTCTACATCTATGGTGGGGTGTTCTGCAACCTGCTCCGGATTGGGATTTGGCATGGGTCGAACTGGGAACTGCCTAGTTCCACCTTAGTTTTCTGGACAGAAGTATTATTTCCTGAGGCCGTTTCTCTATCTGAAGAGCACTCCGAGCCTGTAGAACTAATGCTGGAGCTTCGGCTATGACGAGTGAGTCGTCGCCAATGGCGTCGAGGTTCGGACTGAGAGCGGGGCTGATGAGAGTGCCCGCATCGCCTCTCTGGACTAGGGGTCTGAACGATCAGGTTACGTCCTTTAGTCTTAGATCTGGTCCTACCGGCCACAGGGTCGGTGAACTGAGGACTTGAGTCACTATCTGAAGAGGAAGAGTCTGTCTGGGCTTGTCGGTTCATTGGTGTGGGGTTACGGTTATCATCACCTCCTACCGCCGGAGTGAAGGGTGGAGGTTGGCGGGAAGGGGACTGTGGTGAGGGGCCCGGGGCTGCGGGAGGCGCCGTTGGGGTTGGGCGCCGAGTCAGTGACCATTCATCAAATTCATCAGCAGCCTCGGTCAACGCAAAACCAACCATTCGACCACGTGGTCTATCGGTACCCTTCTCAGAGGTCCCAAGGGAACTCTTAGTACGTTTCTCGTGCGCGCACTCTTTCTTAAAGATGTCTACAGTTTTAACATGTCCTCCTTCTGTCAAGGACAGCCCTAGTTTAGTGGCGTTCTCCTGCCAGCTTGACAGAAGGGACTCATCTTTCAGCTTTTGACAGTACTGTCTCCATTTGGCTATTAAATCCTTATCCCTTTTTTTTTAAACCAATTTTGTTTTTACTGAACAAACCTATCCTTTGTGCATTTCCTGGCTCCGTAACTTATCATCTGACTATACGTAATTCAATAAGGTTCACACTCTTAAACTTCCCACAGGACAACACTACGAAGGGTTAAAAAAACTTTCACTGTTTGAAAAAGTGGGTGGAGCTAAAGCAAACCACAACTCCCCGGTTTCCCCAACACAAGCTTTCTCATCCACAGTAAAAATCATACAAGCATTTAAAACAGACGTTCACAAGATTTCTTTTTTTTTTTGGATCCATGACCTTTCAGGGAATTCGTAGTTTTATCTAAATTACCCATCCTTGTGTCGCCGCACGTTGGATCGGGGTCCTAATTAATCCGAATCGTCCCCACGCCGCCCCGTGGTGATCTCAGTTTAACTTACCCAGAGCCTAGGTGGACCAAGTGATCTACAAGATTAACACCGCACCTGGCGTAAGTACAATTTAAAATTTACACAGTCCCGCGTAATCCCGCAGCTTAATTTTATGTAATTCCCTAACCTCCGCGTTTCCCTACGCGGTTCGCGCGATTCTCTATTTACTTGGGCCTCGAACCCACACAGCCTGTTCGTGACGCCGCACAACAATTTACTTAATCTTTCTTGGTTCCCGATTTAAATTTACTTGGGCCTCGAACCCACACAGCCTGTTCGTGACGCTGCACGACAATTTACTTAATCTTTCTAGGTTCCCGATTTAAATTTATTTGGGCCTCGAACCCACACAGCCTGTTCGTGACGCCGCATGACAATTCTTACTTAATTTACTTGGGCCTCGAACCCACACAGCCTGGTCGTGACGCCGCACGACAATTTCCTAAGTTTAGAAAGTGTTCGCCAGAGTGACCTGGATCTCGTTCAGACACCACCTGAGAACCAGCGAGTGGCTAAACTTTCCTCAGACTTTTGAAACCGGAGGAAACTGGAGCAGTATTGAAATTATACTTACTCCAGTGGCCATTTCCCTCTCGTCTCGTCCAAGGCTAGTCTAGCTCTTAATTCGCAAGTTTTCGGCAGTCGTCCGTTGAGATCCCACTTTTGACACCAAATGTTGATACTGGATTCTTTTCCCTTCAATCTGTTTCAGCGAATTCACTGACACATGAACACTTTTAGTCTTAGCAACATAAGACCTTTATTCTGTAGATTCTCCCGGCCGGGACCTGTTAAGATAAAGGGGAACACACTCGAGTCGAGTTTGTCCACCTCTGTCCTGACAAGCTACGTAACAGTACAAAAGCTCAACACTTATATACTGTTACAGCAGAACACATTTGAGTGACACTTAGTTTATACAATCATTGGTCGATTTCCCCCATAGCATACCCAATTGCAGGCTAGCAACTCTCCAAATAGGGCGGGCTCCAGGGATGTGTTTATTGTTTCGAATCTCATCACACTTTCCTATTTTACTGCTGTTTATAGCAGCCCCTCGTCTGAATCATGTCTGACTTTTGCTTTTTCACGTAACTCGTGTTTGACCACAATTCTGAGTAATCCTTAGTTTGTGTCGACAGGGCAAATATCGCAGCTGGACAATTTCTCTTGGCCATTTTCCCATGATCTCTTACTAACACATTCGCAAACCTTCTATCTACATTCTCACAATGACCCAGCCTCCACAACTCTCTGAGGTAGAGAATTCCAAAGATTCACGACACTCAGATAAGAAATTCCTCCTCATTTCAGTTTTAAACAGGTGACCTCTTATTCTGAAACTATGCCCCCTAGTTCTAGATTCCTCCAAGAGGGGAAACATCCCCTCTGCATCTACAATGTCAAGCCCCCTTAAAATCTTATACATTTCAATAAGATCACCTCTAAATCTTCTAAACTCCAATGTGTATAGGCCCAACCTGCTTTACCTTCCTTCATATGACAATCCCTTCATCTCAGTAATCAACCTCGTGAACCTCTCTGAACTGCCTCCAGTGCAAGTATACCCGTCCTTAAATAAGGAGACCAAAACTGTACGCAGTTCTCCAGGTGTGGTCTTACCAACGACCTGTACAGGTGTAGAAGGACTTTCTTACTTTTATACTCCATCCCCCTTGCAATAAAGGACAACATTCCATTTGCGTTCCTAATTACTTGCTGTACCTGCATGCTAACTTTTTGTGTTTAATGTACAAGGATCCTCAGATCCCTCTGTACCACCGCATTTTGTAATCTCTCCCCATTTAAATAATAATTCTCTTTTTTATTTTTTCTACCAAAGTGGATAACCTCACATTTTCCCACATTATACTCCATCTGCCAATTTTTTGCCCACTCACTTAGCCCCTCTATATCCCTTTGTAGATTCTTTGCGTCCTCCTCACAACTTCCTAGGTTAGCACAGGTTCAGTACACGGTAAATCTCCGTCTACATTAGCCCATCAAACACGCCCAGGACAGGTACAGCACGGATTAGATACATTGTAAAGTTGCCTCTACACTGTCACATCAAGTACTCTCAGAGCAGGTACAGCATGGGTTAGGTACCAATTAAAGCTCCTCTAACCATCCCATCAAACACTGCCAGAGAAGGTGCAGCACTAGTTAGATACAGAGCAAAGCTCCCTCTGCACTGTCCCAAAAACACTGCCAAGGCAGGTACAGTACAGGTCAGATACAGAATAAAGCTCTCTCTACACTGTCCCATCAAACAATGCCAGGGCAGGTATAGCCTGTGTTAGATACAGAATAAACTTCTATCTACACTGTCTCATCCAAAACTCCCAGGGCAGGTATAGCATGGGCCAGATACAGAGTAAAGCTTCCTCTACACTGCCCCATCAAACACTCGCAGGGCATGTATAGCATGGGTCAGATAGCGAGTATAGTTCCCTCTACACTGTCCCATCAAACACTCCCAGAGCAGGTACAGCACGGGTCAGAAACAGAGTAAGGCTTCGTCTACACTGTCCCATCAAATATTTGCAGGGCAGGTACAGCATGGATTAAATAGAATAAACCTCCCTCTATATTGTCCCATCAGACATTCCCAAGAGCAGGTACAGTACTGGTTGGATACTGAGTAAATCTCCCTCTGCACTGCCCCATCAAACACTCACAGGGCAGATACAGCACGGGTTAGGCAGAGGGTAAAGCTCACTCTGCACTGTCCCATCAAATACTCCCAGGGCAGGTACAGCAAGGATTAGACACAGAGTAAACCTCATTCTACACTATCCCAACAAACACTCCCAGGATAGGTAGCATAGATTATATACAGCCTACAGCTCCTGCTACACTGTCCCATCAAACACAACTAGAGCGGATAGAGTACGGGTTGGATACAGAGGAAAGCTCCCCCTACACCAACCCATCAAAGTTCACAGGGCACGTACAGCACTGATTAGATACAGCATAAAGCTCTCTGTACACAGACCTGTCAAAAACTCCGTGGGCATGTACAGCATGGGTTAGATACAGAGTAAAGCTCCCTCTACACTGTCCCATCAAACACTCAAAGGGCAGGTATGGAACATAAGAAATAGGAGCAGAGTAGACCATTTGGTCCCTCGAGCCTGCTCCGCCATTCAATAAGATCATGGCTAATCAGATTCAGGCCTTAACTGCACTTCCCTGCCCACTCCCCACAATCCTTGACTCCCTTATCTTTCAAAAATCTGTCTATCTCCACCTTAAATACATTCAATGACCCAGCCGCCACAGCTCTCTGAGGTAACGAATTCCAAAGATTCACAACCCTCAGAGAAGAAACACCTTCTGATTTCCCTTTTAAATGAACGACCCCTTATTCTGAAACTATGCCCCCTAGTGTTAGATTCCCCCACGTGGGGAAACATTCTCTCTGTATCTACCCTGTCAAGCCCCCTCACAATCTTATACGTTTCAAAAAGATCACCTCTCCGTCTTCTAAACTCCAATGAGTACAGGCCCAACCTGCTCAACCTTTCTCATTATGACAACCCCTTCATCTCAGCAATCAACCTCGTGAACCTTCTCTGAACTTCCTCCAGTGCAAGTACATCCTTCCTGAAATAAGGAGACCAAAACTGTACGCAGTACTCCAGGTGTGGTCTTACCAACGCCATGTACATTTGCAGCAGGACTTCCCTACTTTTATACTCCATCTCCCTTGCAATAAAGGCCCACATTCCATTTGCCTTCCTAATTAATTGCAGTAACTGCATGCTGAATGTTTGTGTTTCATGTACAAGGACTCCCAGATCCCTCTGTACCACCGCATTTTGTAATCTCTCACAATTGAAATAATAATTTGCCTTTTTATTACTCCTACTAACGTGGATACCCTGACATTTTCCCACATTATACTCCATCTGCCAAAGCTTTGCCCACTCACTTAGCATATCTATATTCGTTTGTAAATTTTTTGCGTCCTCCTCACAACTTGCTAGGTTAGCACAGGTTAGATACACAGTAAACCTCCCTCTACATTATCCCATTAAACACTCCCAGTGCAGGTACAGCACGGGTTAGATACAGAGCAAAGCTCCCTCTGCACTGTTCCAGCATACACACACAGTGCAGGTGCAGTACTGGTTAGATATACAGCAAAACTCCCTCTACACTGTCCCATCAAACACTCCCAGGACAGGTACAGCACGGGGTTAGATACAGAGTAAAGCTCCCTCTACACTGTCCCAACAAACAATCTCAGGGCAGGTACAGGGGCTTAGATACAGAGTAAAGCACTCTCTACACTATCCCATCAAACACTCCCCGGGCAGGTATGGAACATAAGAAATAGGAGCAGAGTAGACCATTTGGTCCCTCGAGCCTGCTCCGCCATTCAATAAGATCATGGCTAATCAGATTCAGGCCTTAACTGCACTTCCCTGCCCACTCCCCACAATCCTTGACTCCCTTATCTTTCAAAAATCTGTCTATCTCCACCTTAAATACATTCAATGACTCAGCCCCCACAGCTCTCTGAGGTAACGAATTCCAAAGATTCACAACCCTCAGAGAAGAAACACCTCCCGATTTCCCTTTTAAATAAGCGACCCCTTATTCTGAAACTATGCCACCTAGCGTTAGATTCCCCCACGTGGGGAAACATCCTCTCTGTATCTACCCTGTCAAGCCCCCTCACAATCTTATACGTTTCAAAAAGATCACCTCTACGTCTTCTAAACTCCAATGAGTACAGGCCCAACCTGCTCAACCTTTCTCATTATGACAACCCCTTCATCTCAGCAATCAACCTCGTGAACCTGCTCTGAACTTCCTCCAGTGCAAGTACATCCTTCCTGAAATAAGGAGACCAAAACTGTACATAGTACTCCAGGTTGGTCTTACCAACGCCATGTACATTTGCAGCAGGACTTCCCTACTTTTATATCCCCCTTGCAATAAAGGCCCACATTCCATTTGCCTTCCTAATTAATTGCAGTAACTGCATGCTGAATGTTTGTGTTTCATGTACAAGGACTCCCAGATTCCTCTGTACCACCGCATTTTGTAATCTCTCACCATTGAAATAATAATTTGCCTTTTTATTACTCCTACTAACGTGGATACCCTGACATTTTCCCACATTATACTCCATCTGTCAAAGCTTTGCCCACTCACTTAGCATATCTATATTCGTTTGTAAATTATTTGCGTCCTCCTCACAACTTGCTAGGTTAGCACAGGTTAGATACACAGTAAACCTCGCTCTACATTATCCATCAAACACTCCCAGTGCAGGTACAGCACGGGTTAGATACAGAGCAAAGCTCCCACTGCACTGTTCCAGCAAACACACACAGTGCAGTTGCAGTACTGGTTAGATATACAGCAAAGCTCCCTCTACATTGTCCCATCAAACACTCTCAGGGCAGGTACAGCACGGGTTAGATACAGAGTAAAGCTCCCTCTACACTGTCCCATCAAACACTCGCAGGACAGGTATAGCACGGATTGGATACAGAGTAAAGCCCAATTTACACTGTCCCGTCAAACACTCCCAAGGTAGGTACAGCACGGATTAGATACAGAGTAAACCTCCATCTACACTGTCCCATCAAACAATGCCAGGGCAGGCACAGCACAGATTAGATACTGAGTTTCCCATGTGGTGGCTGGCGTGCAACGGCCACCACATGTTAAAAAAAGCCACGCACAGGCATCTTCCACCCTTCAGGATGTAGTTCAGGACCTGGAATATTAGGTCCTTCATTGAAACACCTGTGAACTCATCCTTTTTTGGCGTGGAAGCAAGTCATCCTGGTTTGCAGATGATACTAATCTGGGTGGCAGTGTGAGCTGTGAGGAGGATGCTAAGAGGCTGCAGGGTGACTTGGACAGGTTAGGTGAGTGGGTAAATGCATGGCAGATGCAGTATAATGTAGATAAATGTGAGGTTATCCACTTTGGTGGCAAAAACAGGAAGGCAGAATATTATCTGAATGGTCCAGAACTTAAAGAAGGCTAACTTTGAAGGTATGAGGCGTGAATTGGCTGAGATGGATTGGCGAATGATACTTAAGGGGTTGACTGTGGATGGGCAATGGCAGACATTTAGAGACCGCATGGATGAACTACAACAATTGTACATTCCTGTCTGGCATAGAAATAAAAAAGGGAAGGTGGCTCAACCGTGGCTATCAAGGGAAATCAGGGATAGTATTAAAGCCAAGGAAGTGGCATACAAATTGGCCAGAAATAGCAGCGAACCTGGGGACTGGGAGAAATTTAGAACTCAGCAGAGGAGGACAAAGGGTTTGATTAGGGCAGGGAAAATGGAGTATGAGAAGAAGCTTGCAGGGAACATTAAGACGGATTGCAAAAGTTTCTATAGATATGTAAAGAGAAAAAGGTTAGTAAAGACAAACGTAGGTCCCCTGCAGTCAGAATCAGGGGAAGTCATAACGGGGAACAAAGAAATGGCGGACCAATTGAACAAGTACTTTGGTTCGGTATTCACGAAGGAGGACACGAACAACCTTCCGGTTATAAAAGGGGTCGGGGGGTCTAGTAAGGAGGAGGAACTGAGGGAAATCCTTATTAGCCGGGAAATTGTGTTGGGGAAATTGATGGGATTGAAGGCCGATAAATCCCCAGGGCCTGATGGACTGCATCCCAGAGTACTTAAGGAGGTGGCCTTGGAAATAGTGGATGCGTTGACAGTCATTTTCCAACATTCCATTGACTCTGGATCAGTTCCTATGGAGTGGAGGGTAGCCAATGTAACCCCACTTTTTAAAAAAGGAGGGAGAGAGAAAACAGGGAATTATAGACCGGTCAGCCTGACATCGGTAGTGGGTAAAATGATGGAATCAATTATTAAGGATGTCATAGCAGTGCATTTGGAAAGAGGTGACATGATAGGTCCAAGTCAGCATGGATTTGTGAAAGGGAAATCATGCTTGACAAATCTTCTGGAATTTTTTGAGGATGTTTCCAGTAGAGTGGATAAGGGAGAACCAGTTGATGTGGTATATTTGGACTTTCAGAAGGCGTTCGACAAGGTCCCACACAAGAGATTGATGTGCAAAGTTAGAGCACATGGGATTGGGGGTAGTGTACTGACATGGATTGAGAACTGGTTGTCAGACAGGAAGCAAAGAGTAGGAGTAAATGGGTACTTTTCAGAATGGCAGGCAGTGACTAGTGGGGTACCGCAGGGTTCTGTGCTGGGGCCCCAGCTGTTTACACTGTACATTAATGATTTAGATGAGGGGATTGAGTGTAGTATCTCCAAGTTTGCGGATGACACTAAGTTGGGTGGCAGTGTGAGCTGCGAGGAGGATGCTGTGAGGCTGCAGAGCGACTTGGATAGGTTAGGTGAGTGGGCAAATGCATGGCAGATGAAGTATAATGTGGATAAATGTGAGGTTATCCACTTTGGTGGTAAAAACAGAGAGACAGACTATTATCTGAATGGTGACAGATTAGGAAAAGGGGAGGTGCAAAGAGACCTGGGTGTCATGGTACATCAGTCATTGAAGGTTGGCATGCAGGTGCAGCAGGCGGTTAAGAAAGCAAATGGCATGTTGGCCTTCATAGCAAGGGGATTTGAGTACAGGGGCAGGGAGGTGTTGCTACAGTTGTACAGGGCATTGGTGAGGCCACACCTGGAGTATTGTGTACAGTTTTGGTCTCCTAACCTGAGGAAGGACATTCTTGCTATTGAGGGAGTGCAGCGAAGGTTCACCAGACTGATTCCCGGGATGGCGGGACTGACCTATCAAGAAAGACTGGATCAACTGGGCTTGTATTCACTGGAGTTCAGAAGAATGAGAGGGGACCTCATAGAAACATATAAAATTCTGACGGGGTTAGACAGGTTAGATGCAGGAAGAATGTTCCCAATGTTGGGGAAGTCCAGAACCAGGGGTCACAGTCTAAGGATAAGGGGTAAGCCATTTAGGACCGAGATGCGGAGGAACTTCTTCACCCAGAGAGTGGTGAACCTGTGGAATTCTCTACCACAGAAAGTTGTTGAGGCCAATTCACTAAATATATTCAAAAAGGAGTTAGATGAGGTCCTTACTGCTAGGGGGATCAAGGGGTATGGCGAGAAAGCAGGAATGGGGTACTGAAGTTGAATGTTCAGCCATGAACTCATTGAATGGCGGTGCAGGCTAGAAGGGCCAAATGGCCTACTCCTGCACCTATTTTCTATGTTTCTATGTGACAGATTAGAAAAAGGGGATTTGCAACCAGACCTGGGTGTCATGGTACATCAGTCATTGAAAGTTGGCATGCAGGTACAGCATGCGGTGAAGAAGGTAAATGGCATGTTGGCCTTCATAACGAGAGTATTTGAGTATAGGAGCAGGGAGGTCTTACTGCAGTTGTACAGGGCCTTGGTGAGGCAACACCTTGAATATTGTGTACAGTTTTGGTCTCCAAATCTGAGGAAGGACATTCTTGCTATTGAGGGAGTGCAGCGAAGGTTCACCAGACTGATTCCCGGGATGGCAGGACTGACATATGAAGAAAGACTGAATCGACTAGGCTTATATTCACTGGAATTTAGAAGAATGAGAGGGGATCTCACAGAAAAATATAACATTCTGATGGGATTGGACAGGTTAGATGCAGGAAGAATGTTCCCGATGTTGGGGAAGTCTAGAACTAGGGGTCACAGCCTAAGGATAAGGGGTAAGCCATTTAGGACCGAGATGAGGAGAAACTTCTTCACTCAGAGAATTGTGAACCTGTGGAATTCTCCACCACAAAACGTTGTTGAGGCCAGTCCGTTAGATATATTCAAAAGGAAGTTAGATGTGACCCTTTTAGCTAAAGGGATCAAGGAGTATGGAGAGAAAGCAGGAATGGGGTACTGAAGTTGCATGATCAGCCATAATTATATTGAATGGTGGTACAGGCTCGAAGGGCCGAATGGCCTACTCCTGCATCTATTTTCTAGGTTTCAAGGGACTGCCAATGATGATGATGAGATGCAGAGTAAACCTCTCTCTATCCTGTCCCATCAGATACAACTTGGGCAGGTAGAGTACAGGTTAGATTCAGAGGAAAGTTTCTCTTACAGCGACCCATCAAAGCTCACAGGGCAGGCAGAGCACGGGTTAGATACAGAGCAAAGCTCCCTCTACACTGTCCCAACAAACAATCCCAGGACAAGTACAGCATGGGTTCGGTAAAGAGCGAAGCTCCCTTTATACTGTCCCATCAAGCACTCCCAGGGCAGGGACAGCACGAATTAGATACACAGTAAATCTGTGTCAGAGGAAACTGTATCCCAGTGAGAGTCAGTGCCAGAGGAAACTGTACCCCAGTGAGAGTCAGTGCCAGAGGAAACTGTACCCCAGTGAGAGTCAGTGCCAGAGGAAACTGTACCCCAGTGAGAGTCAGTGCCAGAGGAAACTGTACCCCAGTGAGTCAGTGCCAGAGGAAACTGTACCCCAGTGAGTGTCAGTGCCAGAGGAAACATGCAGCAGAGCCTGGTGTCCAGTCGTCTTGGATCCCCTTGCCATTGGACCAAGACCTTGCTTTGCCAAGTCCGCGTGGTAGCTAATGTGCAAGGGCCACCTCACGTTAAAATAATTCACACTGTTAGCAATACAAAACAATCCTCTTCCTCTGCAGTTATTAATCTATTGCAATTCCCCATGCCTGTAGTTTTGTTATATTACAATTATAAATATCTTCAGTTATCAGCAACAAATTGCATTTATATCGTGCCTTAAACGTAGTAAAATGTCCCAAGGCACTTCACAGGACCGTTAGCAAACAAAATTTAATATCCAGTCACGTAAGGAAATACTACCACAGGATTAAAAGCTTGTTCAAAAGGGTAGGTATTAAGGAGCTTTTTTAAGGTGGAGAGGTTTCGGGAGGGAATTCCAGAGGTTATAGCCTCGGCAGCTGAAGGTATGGCCACCAATGTTGGAGGGATAAAAATTGGGGCTGCTCAAGAGGCCAGAATTGGAGGAATGCAAAGATCTCTGAGGGTTGTAGGGCTGGAGGAGGTTACAGCAATAGGGAGGGGTAAGGTCCTGGACGGATTTCAAAACAAGGATGCTCATTTTGAAATCGATGGAGCAGGAGCCAATGTAGTTCAGCGAGCACAGGGGTGATGGGTGAATGGAAATTGGTATAAGTTGGGATGAGAGGACTGAGGACAGATTGATTCGAATAGGCCTATATTCTCTGGAGTTTAGAAGAATGGAAGGTGATATCATTGAAACATAGAATTGACACGGGCTGGATAGTCTCGAGCTAGGGGTCCTAGTATTGGGATAAGAGATCGGCCATTTCAGACTGAGATGAGATATTTCTTCACTTACAGTTGTGAATCTTTGAAATTCTCTATCGAACAGAGATCTTACTGAATGGCGGAGCAGACGGGAGGGGTCCTATTGCCTACGTCTGCTGCTACTTCTTGTGTTTTTGAGTAAGGATATGGGCAGGAGTGTTTTTGATAAGCGTAAGCTTGCGAGGTGTGAGGCCGATCAGGAGAGCATTGGAATAGTCCAATGTCGTGATAACAGAGGCATGGATGAGGGTTTGAGCAGATGAGCTGAGGAAGGGGCAGAGACCGGCGATGTTATGGAGCTGGAAGTAAACGTACTTGGTGATTGAGGGAATATGGGTTCGGAAGCTCATCTCAGGGTCAAGTACGACGCCAATCAATAAATTGCAACTCTCCATATCTGTGTTTCAGTTTATTCAAATACTACATACCTCAAGTGATCAATGCTTCAATAGTAGTAGTTATCAATATATTTTCTGTTAATTCCAAATGTTCATGAATGAACAATTGATTCTGTCAGTGATAGGCCGTACCGGTATTTCAGATTGGTCTGTGCATTGTGATCAATGAATTGACTATGATGCTTCCAGTTCAACCTTTCCATTGGCTTTCTCACCAGATGGGAATTATTTGAACATTGAGATCTGATGGTGTGAGTTCAGCCCCACCGAATGTAGAGACGGGTCCATCTGCTGGTCTCTGCCTCAAACTGGAGTCACCTCTGAGATCAAAGCCCTTCACTCTAAAACACACACAAGATTCACTGTGACTGTGTGTTTAGAGACAGAAAGTGATCTCACTTCACATCCCATTGCACGGCCTCATGCTGGATAATTATGCTCGGTGATCAGACTCTCCCAGTCTCATTTCCTGCCTTACCTTGTAACCTGTGTGTACTGTCTACAGGACCGGTGTGTATCTGAGTAAATGGCACTTTCTCTTACATTTCTCCCTAGTCGATCTATTGAAGCGCTTTCAATCGGAAAGGGCTCCCTGGTTGGTGCTCTCACAATCCTGTGCTGGTTCACCTGCTGTTGTTCCTCGGTCCACAATCCCTGTTTCCTTCCAGCTGTGGAACTTTCTCAATCACTCCACCATTCATCGGGAGATCTAATTATGGCAGGGCAGAAAATTAGAAGAATATTAATGTTGTGAAGTGGAATGTAGTATAAAGTGTTTTTCCAATGTTTCAGAAAAGTATATGTCCAGTATTTCTGTTTGATTTTATTCTATTCCTCAAGATTCCTGTCCCGCCCGTCTGGACTTACAGAAAATCACCGGAATTCTCCCTGGGTTACACACTGTCTGATCTCACTGGGCCCCCGGGTTACACACTGTCTGAGCTCACTGGGCCCCCGGGTTACACACTGTCTGATCTCACTGGGCCCCCGGGTTACACACTGTCTGATCTCACTGGGCCCCGGGTTACACACTGTCTGATCTCACTGGGCCCCCGGGTTACACACTGTCTGAGCTCACTGGGCCCCCGGGTTACACACTGTCTGATCTCACTGGGCCCCGGGTTACACACTGTCTGATCTCACTGGGCCCCCGGGTTACACACTGTCTGATCTCACTGGGCCCCCGGGTTACACACTGTCTGAGCTCACTGGAAGTTTCAGTCTATCTCCCGCATGTCCCCAAACCCTGAGCTCCGGGGCTGTGTGTTCAGTTCGGTGTTTTCCTTCACAGACTCACCGCACCCTCCCCGCCCGCCGGCCGAGCGCTCTGCCCCGGCCCCGGCCGCCCACCATCAGTCCGGTTCCCTGCGGCCCCCGGTTCCCCACATTGTCTCACCGCTGGTTACAGTAAACTGTCCGGCATCCGGAGACTGGGGGTGGGGAGGGCGGCACCGAGCATGCGTACTGCCGCCACAGTGCGTGTTCCTGCATAAATTAATGACCTTCAGAGAATTCCCGGTCGTCTATTGGTTGCGTGAAGCAGATTGTCAGCCACTCCTACCAATAGGAGCCGGCAGCGCCGCAGAGCCCCGCCCACTGTGATGAAGGCGCGCTGGGCAGTTTGGGGGGTCACGTGGTTCCTGAGTTCAAAAATTGCGATGTTCAACCGTTACCAGGAAACGTCACAGCCCTGCCCACATTGCCTGTGACGTCAATGCTGAGGGACGGCACCACTCCCAATGGGCCGGCGCCGGACTCCCAGCTCACTCAATCCCTCATTCCTGCAATATTAATAATAACTTTTCTTTATAGAGCGTCTTTAACGTAGTAAAACGTCCCACGGCGCTTCACAGCAGTGTTACAGGACACAACACATACATTTGACACCGAGCCACAAAAGCAGAAATTGCGGCAGGTGACCAAAAGCTGGGTCAAACAGGTAGGTTTTAAGGAGGGTCTGAAAGTAGGAGAGAGGCGGAGAGGTTTAGGGAGGGAGTTCCAGAGCTCGGGGCCCAGGCAGCTGAAGGGCCGGACACCGATGGTGGAGCGATTATAATCGGGGATGGTCAAAAGGACAGAATTTGAGGAGTGCAGACATCTTGTGGGCTGCAACAGATTCCAGAGATCGGGAGGGGCGAGGCCCTGGAGTGATTTGTAAAAAGTGACTTGTGATTAACAACAACTTTTAACAGTGAGTCTTGTTTATTTTGTTTATTTGTACATGGGACGTGCTGGCAACGGAAGAATAACCATAATCTGATAGAATGTTACATTAAGTTTGAAAGTGATTTTGTTAAATCCGAAACTGGGGTCTTAAATTTAAACAAAGCAAACTTTTTAGGTATGAGGGGTGAGTTGGCTAAGATACATTCGGAAATTACATTAAAAGGTATCAAGATAGATAAGCAATGGCTCGCTGTAAAGAATTAATACATAATTTACAATAATTACATTCCTTTTAAGGCACAAAACCCCCACAGGAAAGGTGGTCCAACTGTAGCTAATAAGTGAAGTTAAAGATAGTTTTAGATCGAAGAAAGAAGCTTATAATGTTGCCAAAAAGAGCAGTAAGCCTGGGGATTGGGACCATTTTAGAATTCGGCAAAGGAGGACCAAGAAAGGGAAAATAGAAAATGAGAGTAAACTAGCGAGAGACACAAAAACAGACTGTAAAAGCTTCTGTAGGTATGTTAAGAAGGAAAAATTAGCAAAAGTAAATGTGGGTCCCCTACAGGCTGAGAAATTATAATGGGGAATAAGGAAATGGCAGAGAAATTAAACCAATACTTTGGGTGGAAAATTGTGGTTGTAAGCTTCTTTTGGGTGAACACATCCGACATGAATTTTAAAAAAAATTGCCTGGTGGTCTCAGAGGAACATAGGATTGTGGTCGGAGTCCGAGTTTCATAGTGCAGTGTACAGGACCATGTCTTCCAGGTATGTATTCGTATCCTGGGATCACGTGGGCCTGAACCACCAATGAACATCATTGATAATAATGGGAGCTCCGGTTGTATGAGCTCCCATTGCTTTCAGCAACAACTTTATTTATATACCGCTTTTAACGTAGTAAAATGTCCCAAGGCACTTCAGTGTTATAAGACAAAGCAAATAAATTTGACACCGAGCCACATAAGAAATTACAACAGATGACCAAAGCTGGTCAAAGAGTAGCTTTAAGGGGCATCTTAAAGGGGGAAAGAAATGTCCTTAGGGAGGGAGTCCAGAGCTTCGGGCCCAGGCAGCTGAAGGCACGGCCACCGATGTTGAACAGTTCTAATCAGGAATGCTTAAGAGGGCCAATTTTGAGGAACGCAGACATCACGTGGTATTGTGAGGCTGAAAGAGATTACAGAGATAGGGAGGGGCAAGGCCATGGAGGGATTTGTAAACAAGCATGAGAATTTTGAAATCGAGGCGTTGCTTAACTGGGAGCCAATGTAGGTCAGCGAGCACAGGGGTGATGGGTGATCAGGACTTGGTGCAAGTTAGGACATGGGCTGCCGAGTTTTGAATGACCTCAAATTTACATAAGAACATAAGAAATAGGAGCAAAAGTATGGCCATAGGGCCCCTCGAGCCTGCTCTGCCGTTTAATACGATGATGGACTGAAGTCCACTTCCCTGCCCGCTCCCCATAACCCCCTATTCCATTCTCGGTTAAGAAACTGTCTATCTCTTTTTTAAATTTATTCAATGTCCCAGCTTTCACAGTTGTCTGAGGCAGCGAATTCCACAGATTTACAACCGTCTGAGAGAAGAAATTTCTCCTCATCTCAGTTTTAAATGGGTGGCCCCTTATTCTAAGATTATGCCCCCTAGTTCTAGTCTCCCCCATCAGTGGAAACATTCTCGCTGCATCCTTCTTGTCAAGCCCCCTCATAATCTTACACGTTTCGATAAGATCACCTCTCAATCTTCTGAATTCCAGTGAGTCGAGGCTCAACCTACTCATCATTTCCTCATAAGTCAACCCCCTCATCTCTGGAATCAACCTCGCGAACCTTCTCTGAACAGCCTCCAAAGCAAGTATATCCTTTCATAAATAAGGAAACCAAAACTGTACGCAGTATTCCAGGTGTGGCCTCACCGATACCCTGTATAACTGTAGCAAGACTTCCCTGCTTTTATACTCCATCCCCTTTGCAATAAAGGCCAAGATTCCATTGGCCTTCCTGATTACTTTTGTATTTCATGCACAAGTACCCCCAGGTCTTGCTGTACTGCAGCACTTTGCAATTTTTCTCCATTTATAAAATAACTTGCTCTTTGATTTTTCTTCTGACAAAGTGCATGACTTCACAATTTCCAACATTATACTCCATCTGCCAAATTTTTGCCCACTCACTTAGCCTGTCTATGTCCTTTTGCAGATTTTTTGTGTCTTCCTCACACATTGCTTTTCCTCCCATCTTTGAATCATCAGCAAACTTGGCTACGTTACACTTGGTCCTTTCTTCCAAGTTAATATAGATTGTAAATAGTTGGGGTCCCAGCACTGATCCCTGCGGCACGCCACTGGTTACTGATTGCCAACCAGAGCATTTATCCCGACTCTCTGTTTTCTGTTAGTTAGCCAAGCCTCTATCCATGCTAATATATTACCCCAACCCTGTGAACTTTTATCTTGTGCAGTAATGTTTTATGTGGCACGTTGTCAAATGCCTTCTGGAAGTCCAAATACATCACATCCACTGGTTCCCCTTAATCCACCCTTCTCGTTACATCCTCAAAGAATTTGACAAAGCAAATTTGTCAAACATTACTTCCCCTTCATACATGCAAATATGTTTGATTAACATGAAAATATAAATTGTGTTCACCACCCCACCAGCCTCGCTTTGTCTGTCTGTCTCTCTCTGTCCTCCTAAACTGAGGGACATTTAACAGTGATCTATCCATCCCGTCCTCATCACCCAGAGATGGCTATCGGAGTGAGCGGTGAGAGACAGGCATAGTATCAGTCTTAAACACCCGAACTGTGTCTGCATATTAGGCTCAATACTAGTATCACACATTCATGTATAACATCAGTGGGGAGAGAGAGACACACACATTATCAGTCTTACACTTGGCATCAGTGTCTCCATATTAAGCTCAGTAACATTGCCACACTGTCATGTATAGCACCAGAGAGAGAAACAGTGTCTGACATATCAAGAAAGACTGGATCAACTGAGCTTGTATTCACTGGAGTTCAGAAGAATGAGAGGGGATCTCATAGAAACATTTAAAATTCTGACGGGTTTAGACAGGTGAGATGCAGGAAGAATGTTCCCAATGTTGGGCAAGTCCAGAACCAGGGGTCACAGTCTAAGGATAAGGGTAAGCCATTTAGGACCGAGATGAGGAGAAACTTCTTCACCCAGAGAGTGGTGAACCTGTGGAATTCTCTACCACAGAAAGTTGTTGAGGCCAATTCACTAAATATATTCAAAAAGTAGTTAGATGTAGTCCTTACTACTGGAGGGATCAAGGGGTATGGCGAGAAAGCAGGAATGGGGTACTGAAGTTGCATGTTCATGAACTCATTGAATGGCGGTGCAGGCTCGAAGGGCCAAATGGCCTACTCCTGCACCTATTTTCTATGTTTCTATGTGTTAGTGTTGTACTCAAGTGTGTCCACATCACATGAAATAGCAGGATCCCGCCTTCACAAACAGTACAAGAAAAAGGGGACAGCAACTGAGAGAGGGAGCTGAGAGAGACAGGAGAGATCGAGGCAGGACGGTGAGACACAGAAACATGCACAGTATCAGTTCCAGACTGACCTGTGAAGTCTGCTTTTATCCTGAAAGTCCCCATTGGAGGGACAGAAGTTAAAGTCTCTCACTGATATTGTACCACAGATAGACACATTATTAATCCCACACTGCGGGACAGTGTCAGAGAGTGAGAGAAACAAGGTCCCACATTTAACCCTCGCTTGCCTGTTGTACTCTCTCTAATCTTGCAGCTCAGGGCCGTTCGGTATTACTCTCAGTGACCGAGTGTTTCACTCTGATTAAATTAATCTGGGACTGTTTCTGTCAGATATTAACTCCTGCACAGTCCCAGAAAACACTCCTGCTCTCTCGTCCCTCGGATGTTTCTGCAGGATTGCTTTGTGAGGACATGCTCATGAATAGAAATACAATGTGCATGGAATGATCCCAAATTGAGCATCTCAAAGGGACTTTAAACATTCTCTGTCCTTTCCCCCCCAGGCCCAGTTCCTTTGCTCATACTCTGATTAAAGTGAATTGGGAAAGTTCACTTTGCTGATTATAGACTGCGCATGCGCGGTTAAGCCCCGCCCACCGTGTCGATTTCCAGTGAGCAGAAGAGCACATGTGCCCTTCCCTCCCCCAGCCCTGCCTGTGAGCACCATTCACTCAGTGAGCGGAAGAAGATGGTTTAAACAGCCGGGAATGGAGACACCGCGGCCCCGGGGTAAGGCAGCGAGCAGCAGCCTCCTTACAGCAGCACATCGCTATAGAAACATAGAAAATAGGTGCAGGAGTAGGCCATTCGGCCCTTCTAGCCTGCACCGCCATTCAATGAGTTCATGGCTGAACATTCAACTTCAGTACCCCATTCCTGCTTTCTCGCCATACCCCTTGATCCCCCCAGTAGTAAGGACCTCATCTAACTCCTTTTTGAATATATTTAGTGAATTGGCCTCAACAACTTTCTGTGGTAGAGAATTCCACAGGTTCACCACTCTCTGGGTGAAGAAGTTCCTCCGCATCTCGGTCCTAAATGGCTTACCCCTTATCCTTAGACTGTGACCTCTGGTTCTGGCCTTCCCCAACATTGGGAACATTCTTCCTGCATCTAACCTGTCGAACCCCGTCAGAATTTTAAATATTTCTATGAGGTCCCCTCTCATTTTTCTGAACTCCAGTGAATACAAGCCCAGTTGATCCAGTCTTTCTTGATAGGTCAGTCCCGCCATCCTGGGAATCAGTCTGGTGAACCTTCGCTGCACTCCCTCAATAGCAAGAATGTCCTTCCTCAGGTTAGGAGACCAAAACTGTACACAATACTCCAGGTGTGGCCTCACCAATGCCCTGTACAACTGTAGCAACACCTCCCTGCCCCTGTACTCAAATCCCCTTGCTATGAAGGCCAACATGCCATTTGCTTTCTTAACCGCCTGCTGCACCTGCATGCCAACCTTCAATGACTGATGCACCATGACACCCAGGTCTCTTTGCACCTCCCCTTTTCCTAATCTGTCACCATTCAGATAATAGTCTGTCTCTCTGTTTTTACCACCAAAGTGGATAACCTCACATTTATCCACATTATACTTCATCTGCCATGCATTTGCCCACTCACCTAACCTATCCAAGTCGCTCTGCAGCCTCACAGCATCCTCCTCGCAGCTCACACTGCCACCCAACTTAGTGTCATCCGCAAATTTGGAGATACTACATTTAATCCCCTCATCTAAATCATTAATGTACAGTGTAAACATCTGGGGCCCCAGCACAGAACCTTGAGGTACCCCACTAGTCAATGCCTGCCATTCTGAAAAGTACCCATTTACTCCTACTCTTTGCTTCCTGTCTGACAACCAGTTCTCAATCCATGTCAGTACACTACCCCCCCCATGTGCTCTAACTTTGCACATCAATCTCTTGTGTGGGACCTTGTCGAACGCCTTCTGAAAGTCCAAATATACCACATCAACTGGTTCTCCCTTATCCACTCTACTGGAAACATCCTCAAAAAATTCCAGAAGATTTGTCAAGCATGATTTCCCTTTCACAAATCCATGCTGACTTGGACCTATCATGTCACCTCTTTCCAAATGCACTGCTATGACATCCTTAATAATTGATTCCATCATTTTACCCACTACCGATGTCAGGCTGACCGGTCTATAATTCCCTGTTTTCTCTCTCCCTCCTTTTTTAAAAAGTGGGGTTACATTGGCTACCCTCCACTCCATAGGAACTGATCCAGAGTCAATGGAATGTTGGAAAATGACTGTCAACGCATCCACTATTTCCAAGGCCACCTCTTAAGTACTCTGGGATGCAGTCCATCAGGCCCTGGGGATTTATCGGCCTTCAATCCCATCAATTTCCCCAACACAATTTCCCGGCTAATAAGGATTTCCCTCAGTTCCTCCTCCTTACTAGACCCCCCGACCCCTTTTATAACCGGAAGGTTGTTCGTGTCCTCCTTCGTGAATACCGAACCAAAGTACTTGTTCAATTGGTCCGCCATTTCTTTGTTCCCCGTTATGACTTCCCCTGATTCTGACTGCAGGGGACCTACGTTTGTCTTTACTAACCTTTTTCTCTTTACATATCTATAGAAACTTTTGCAATCCGTCTTAATGTTCCCTTTGGGAGCGTGTCCGCAGATGGGCTCCGAGATCGGCACTGAGTCCGGGGGAAGTTCAGGGGGAGTCGGGGTCTGTGTGTAACAGGCAGAGTGGAGCAAGAATTGGTCTCAGTGCGTGGAGTGAGTGGAGGAAGGGAGAGGCCATTCTCGGGCTGTGTGTGGACAGCGTGTGTCCCGGAAAAGGGAGACAGAATGGGAAGGATCTGCTGTTGACAATCATTGCATTTTTCTCCCTCCAAACCAGTAGTGAACGTTCCTGCTTTAGTTCCAGTCTCACCATGTTTGTTGTTCGAGACTCCCAAAGCAAGTGCTCTACTCGGAACTCCTTCACGGCAATCGAACCAAAGGTGGGCAGCGGAGACATTACAAGGACACCCTCAAAGCCTCCCTGTTAAAGTGCGACATCCCCACTGACACTTGGGAGGCCCTGGCCCAAGACTGCCCTAAGTGGTGGAAGTGCATCCGGGAGGGCGCTGAGCACCACGAGTCTCATCGCCGAGAGCATTCAGAAATCAAGCGCAGGCAGCGGAAAGAGCGTGCGGCAACGAGTTCCCCCCCCCCCCCCCAAACTCCACTTCCCTCAATGACTATCTGCCCCATCTGTGACAGGGACTCTGGCTCTCGTATTGGACTGTTCAGCAACCAAAGAACTTACTTCAGGAGTGGAAGCAAGTCTTCCTCGATTCCGAGGGACCGCCTGTGATGATCATTGGGCAGTGGAAGCAGAGCCGGACACTGAGGATTTATACAAGGAGCATCTGTTGCAGGCACTGGGTGAGAAATGTGAAGGACACGTTTTAAACAGCGGCTCTTTGTTTTTGGTTGAACGGTTAGTGCCCTGGGAGAGGGGAGTAGCAATCTGAGCTGTGTAAAAGTCCGTGCTCCATTGGGTCGTCCCATTCCTGAAGCGCGGCAGGGGTTGGGTTGTGTCTGGATGTCAGTAAATTGCTGTAAATCTGCCCAACACACTTGGTGTGCGGAAGCTGAGTGCTGCAGTACTGCAGTGGAGTCAGACACTGACACTGTTTGTATCGCTGGCTTCCCTTTGTGAATGTTAATAATGAATATTAATTGAACGATTACATTCATCACTTTAGTCTTTTCTACCTCTCCTATTCTTGAATGATCAGATATTCCTTTTCTTCCTACAGGCAAGGAATTGAAGGAACCGGAACAAATGTGAGGTTTCCACCACCTGAGACATAAGGAACAGTGCAACCAGCTCCTTCTCACACAGTAGGTACGGTACCAATCAGTGTGCGGATACACAGACAGGTTATCCGAATTAAATATGTTTGTGGTGCTGAATGGCTTCCTCCTATTCCTGTGTAACAGGCCTGAGGGGGCTGATGGCCACCTTCTGTTGTTAGTGTAACAGACTGGAGATACTGAGTAACCTTCTCGTGTTCTTAATGTAATAAACACGAAGTTCTTAAAGGCTTGCTCCTATTCATATGTAACAAGCTCTCGGGGCAGAATGACCTTCCCCTGTACCTATGTATCAGGCTAGAATGGAATGGAATAGAATAGCCTCCTTTAGTTCTTATGTAACAGGTTCCAGGGTCTGAATAGCCACTTCTATTCCTGTGTCACAGACTCCAGGGGCTGAATGGCCTCCTCCAGTTCCAATGTAACAAGCTCGAAGGGCTGAATGCCCTTCTCCTGTTCCCATGAAACAGTCCCAAGGGGATGAATGCCCTTGTCCTATTCCTAATGTAACAGACCTGAGGGGCAGAATTGCTTCCTCCGATTGCTTTCCAACTCCAATGGCTGAATGGCCCTCTCCAGTTCCTAATGTAACAGGCTCAAGGAGCAGAATGGCCCTCTCCAGTTCCTATAACATTCTCGGGGGGGTGAATAGCCTCCTCCAGTTCCAACATAACATGCTTGAGGGTCTGAATGGCCTACTCCTGTTCCGATGTGAAAGACTCGAGGTGGCTGAATGGCCTCCTCCTGTTCGAAAGTAAAAGGCTCCAGATGATGAATGGCCTCCTCTATTCATGTGTAACAGTATCCAGTCGATGCATTGCCACCACTAATTCCTTTTCGCAAGGCTGAGGTGCTGAATGCTCACCTCCTGTTTCTATGCAACAAATACAAGGGTCTGAAGGGCATCCTATTCATTTGTAACAGGTTTAAGGGGCTGAATGGTGTCCATTTATTCCTGTAAAGCAGACTCCAGGGCTGAATGGCCCACTCCAGTTCCTAATGTAACAGAGTCGAGGGGCAGAATGGCCGACTGTTCCTATGTAATAGGATCCAGGGACTGAATGGACCTCCTCCAGTTCCAGTGTAACACGCTCGAGGGACTAAATGGCCTCCCCCTGTTCCAAATGTAACAGACTCGAGGAACTGAATGGCTTCCTCCTGTTCTGTATGTAACAGGCTCGAAGGAATGATTTGCCTTTTTTTAATTTGTTCACTGGATGTCGGTGTTGCTGGCAAGGCCAGCATTTATTGCCCATCCCTAATTGCCCTGGAGAAGATGGTGGTGAACCACCTTCATCAACGGCTGCAGTCCGTGTGATGATGGTACTCCCACAGTGCTGTTAGGGAGGGAGTTCTGTTCCTCTAACAGGTTCCATGTGCTGAAAGGCCTCCTCAAGTTCCCAGATCCAGGGACTGTTCTTCCCCATTGTTTTTGAAATAGCATCGGGCAGTAAACAGGAGCTCAATGCTTCTTGCCTGCCAGCTCTCTGATCATCGCTCCTTGCGCTGATTATGTTTTATCATCTCGCTCAAACGTCCCAAAATGTTGCTTTCTTTTCCATCACCTCTAGGGTTATTAGCCAAGTTTGCATCGAGCAAATCGTGATCTCACCAGTAACAGCACTTTCCCGACAGTTATCCACGAGGCTGCTTCTGACATTTTCTTCTGTGTAAATGTTAACCACGTAAGTAACTGAAAATCTTAATTTCTACAGCAACAACAAACACTTGCATTTATGACAGATACAGAGTGAATCCCACACTCACTCACTGTACCACTGACTGTCAGATACAGTATGAATCCCACACTCACTGTACCACTGACAGATATGGTTTATATAATGTACTAATAGCTCGTCTCTACTCAAATATTTCTGAATCGCATTCGTCCAATATAATGTGCAAAACTATTTTCTGTTGGAGTCATCTCTGATCTGTAAATTTCACAAATATAGAATAAAACCCACTCTCTCATACCAGAAACTAACAGGTACAGAGGAAACACACACTCGCTTACCCCAGAATGAGAGATGCAGAATGAATCCCACATTCACATTGCACAAACTGACATATAAAGGTTAAAAATCCACACTCAGATATCAGAAACTGACACCCCACACATCTACCACAAACTGACGGTACAGAAAAAAAAACACAATCACATCCCAGAAACTGACAGGTACATATTAATTCCTACACTCACACAGCAGAAACTGACAAGTACAGAATAAAACCCACATTCACAAAGCAGAAACTGACAGGTACAGAATACAATCAACACCCAGATTCCAGAAACTGACAGGTACAGAATTAATCCACACTGAGATACCAGAAAGTGACTGGTACAGATTAAAATTACAGTCACATATCAAAAACTGACAGGTACCGATTCAACCTCATACTCTCATACCGGAATCTGACAGGTACTGAATAAAATCCATACTCCAATCCGAAAAACTGACATACTGGTCAATATCCACTCACATACCAGAAGCTGATGATATAGGTTAAAGTACACACTCACATAACAGAAACTGACAGGTACAGATAAAGATTCGCTTAGATACCAGAAACTGACAGATACAGAATAAAACCTACACTCACATCAAAACTTGACAGGTACAGAATAAATCCCACATTCACAAAGCAGAAACTGACAGGTACTGTATGAAACCCACACCCACGTATCTGAGCAATAATATGCAAGTAAAACCCATACTCGCCAATTGGAAACTGACAGGGAAACACACACACACACAAACCAGAGACTGATGGAACGAGTAGAACAGTTTAGGCACCCTTTCTCCAGTATCAGGCTCACACAATCGTTTTTTCAATGTGGCCCATTTAATTCGTGATAAAAGCAACTTGTGAAACAATCCCATTTTTGCTAATTTAATTTGTGACAAAAAGATGGTCTGAGCATGCACTAAATGCATGCTGCTCCTCCCCTCCACACACAGTGTTTAAACTGACAGGAAGGGCCCATGCGAGCTCCCCTCCTCCAGCTCTGTCGGTGGCTGCTGTTTCCTCTGTGCTGGGCTGATGATCGTTGAACACATCAGGGAGCGGAGATATCCCGGGCCCGAGCAAGGGAGCAAACAGCAGCCTCCTTACAGCAGCTCATCACATTGGGGCTGTGTCCGCAGACGGGCTTTGAGTCGGGGTAAGTTCAGCGGCCGTCGGGGGCTGTCTGTAAGAGGCAGAGTGGAGTAGGAACTAGTTCTGGAACATGGAGTGAGTGGGGGAAGGGGGAGCCCATTCTCGGGCTGTGTGTGTACGGTGTAAGGTAACAGAGAAAGTAAATCACCTCGCTCTTTCAAATCAGTGCTGCTTTCTTTCCCCAAATCAGTAGTGAATGTTCCTGATTCAGTTCCAATCTCACAATGTCTGTTGTTCTTGGACATTGAACAGTGGAAACACAGCCTGAGAGTGAGGATGTGAGGAGTGTCACAAAGTGCATCTATTGCAGGCACCAGAAGAGGACTGTGATAGGAGACATTTCAAAAATGGGTTATTTTGTTTCGGTGCGTTGAATTCTTCAGAACCATGTTGCTGGTGATCGAGCGATACATTGTCGCCCCCTCAGATACATCAGCATTTGGTAACTGTGACATTCTGTTAATGATACAGGCTGTTAACTCTGTTTCAATAGACTGAGAACAATTGTTGTATAGCCCAGGTACCTGTGGTTATATTCCAGGAAGAAATTCAGAATTTTACATGTAGTCCCATGGAAGCAGGAGATATCAACCTGAACTGTGCCAATCGGGTGATCCCATTCATGGACCAGTGCTGGGTTTGGGTTGTGTCTGGATGCTGATAACTTACTATAGAACAGTCCTATACACCTGGTGTGGTGAATCTGAGTGTCGCTGTACTGCAGTGAGATCAGACAAGGACACTATTTGTATCGCAGATTCCTCTCTCCAGATACTTTACTTTATTAAACACAAACACATGAATTATAACTTTATTTTTATAACTGTCCATATCATAACTAATAGTGTTTTCCTATTATTATTCTCAGAGCAAAATACTTCACCAAGCCAGAATAAATTTGATCTTTCCTCAACCCGGAACACAAGGAACAGTGCAGGCAGCTCCTTCTCACACACAGTAAGTACATTATCACTCAGAGCGCAGAGACACAGAACTGACCTCAATCATATTGTCATAGGTAGCAGAAGCTGTCAGTCCCACAGTGATCCAAATTTCCAGAATTATATTATGAATCCCACAGTCACTTGGAGCAGTACAATAATGTGTTGTTTCAAAGTCCAATCATATCTCATTGAAAGGCAGATCCAATTTCACTCCCTTACTCACACACACGAACAGATAGACACTGACAGTGTCAATTCACACTCGTGTCTGTACAATGACTCTCAAACCCAACAGCTAACATACAAGAGCAGAGAAACTGAGGTAATGGACTGAATCAAACCTCCTCCTGAGACAGTCATCGATAATCGCAAACTATCATCCGCCTACAGCAGGTGAGACGGAACCAAATCCAACACTCACACAGAGCAAGAATAGCTCAGTACAAGAGACTGTCAATTACATAATCAATCCCACACTCTCACACACCACCAGTCTAACAGATACATAATCAATCCCACAGTCACACATCACCAGTCTAACAGATACATAATCAGTCCCACACTCTCACACACCACCAGTCTAACAGATACATAATCAATCCCACACTCTCACACATCACCAGTCTAACAGATACATAATCAGTCCCACACTCTCACACATCGCCAGTCTAACAGATACATAATCAATCCCTCACTCTCACACATCACCAGTCTAACAGATACATAATCAATCCCTCACTCTCAAACAGTACCAGAGACAGAGAGAAACAATGATTCATACACTCAGACACATTGAAAAAAAATCACAATCTGTCATTCAATCATTTCCAGTACCTGAGATTGACTGACTGACTGACAGTGAAACCCACACTCCCGTACCAGGCACTTACAGCTACAGACAAATACTCACACTCACATACCAGAGACAGATAGTTAGAGAGTGAACTCCACAGTCACGCACCAGAAACTGACAGGTACAGAAAAAAAACACTTTTGCATTCCAGAGACTGATAGATAGAGTAATACCCACACTCACATTCCAGAGACTGATAGATACAGAGTAATACCCACACTCACATTCCAGAGACTGACAAATACAGACTAAAAACCACACTCCTGTAACAGAATCTTACAGGTACTGATTAAAACCCTTACTCAAATATCAGAAACCGATAGATACAGAATGAAACCCACACTCACTTCTCAGAGACGGACAGATACAGAATAAAACACATATCAGAGAGTGACAGAGCAAAATCAACACTCACCTGAAAGTGACTGACTGATTCAATGTCAAAACCACAATACCACAGCTGTACCAGACACTTAAAGGCACAGAATGAAATCAACATTCATATAATAGCAACTGACGGGTACAGAAAACATACACACATTAACATACCAGTGACAGACAAGTAGAATGTCATAACAGAAACTGTGACATATAGAACATAACCCCACTCATAACAGAAACAGACAGGTACAGCTAAAAAGTGCCACACTCACACACAAGAGACTGACAGGTACAGAGTGAAATCCACATTCACACACTTGAATAAAACACACGTTTGCATAACAGAAACTGACAGGAGGAAAACCCACATACACATACCATAGACTGACATTCACAGAATAATACCCACACTCAGATACCATAGACTGATGGATACAGAGTAAACCCCATACTCACACCAAAGACTAATAGATAGAATGAAGATCACACTCTCATCCCAGAGAATGACCACTGTAGAGTAAAATCCACACACACAAAAAAGTGAGTGACAGATCAAGAATAAAACCTGCACTCACATCCCAGAGAGTAAAAGATAGACAAAAATACACAATCATGTTACCGAGATTGATACATACAGATAATACCCAAATACATATACCAGAAACTGACAGATACAGAGAAAAACCACACTCAAATCTCAGAGACTGACAGATAAAGAATAAAACTCACACACACATCCTCGAGAGTGATAGATACAGACTTAAATATGCACTCCCTTACCAGAAACTGGGAGTTATTGCACTGATTGAACACTTACTCATGTAACACAAGCTGACAGGTACAGTGAAAAACCCCACACTCCCATTCCTGAAACTGACAGGTACAGCGCTAAAACCCACATTCACATCAGAGAAACTGAAAGTTGCAGAATGAAGCCCCACTCAAATACCAGAAACAGACAGATACAGACAAAAGCCCACATTACCTGAAACTGACCGAGTGTAAAACCCACACTCGCCTACCAGAGATTGAAATTTACAGATACAATCCACACATACCAGAGACTAAAAGGTAGAGAGTGAAAGCCACACACACACACACCAGTAACTGACGGATACAGATCACAACCCACACTCACATATCAAACACTGACAAATAAAGAGTAAAACCGCACTCACAAAGAAAATCAACACTCAAATACCAAAAATTGAAAGTGCCGGAGGAAAACCCACAATCACAGAATAGAAACAGACATGAACAGAGTAAAATGCACACTCACATTTCAGAAACCGATGGGTACAGAATACAGCTCGCATTCACATAACAGAAACTGACTGGAATAGAGGAATCGCAAACTAACATACCAGAGACTGACGAGTAGAGTGAAATCCACACACACACACCAAAAACTGTTACATACAGAGTAAAATTCACACTCATATACCAGAGAATGAAAGATACAGAATGAAACCCACACTCACTTACCAGTAATTGACAGGTACAGAGTGAAAACCTCTCTTCCAGACCATAAACTTACAGGTATAAAGGAAAAGCCACACTTGCTAACCAGAGACTAACAGATACAGAATAAATACTACACTCACTGGTGGGCGTAGTCTATAGGCCCCCTAACAGTAGCTACACTATTGGATGGAGTATAAATTAAGAAATAATGGAGGCTTGTAAAAAAGGAACAGGAATAATCATGGGCAATTTTAATCTTCATATTGTTTGAACAAATCAAATTGGCCAAGGTAGCCTTGAGGAAGAATTCATAGTGTGTATCCGGGATAATTTCCTTGAACAGTACTTTGCGGAACCAACCAGGGAGCAGGCTATCTTAGATCTGGTACTGTGTAATGAGAACATAAGAAATAGGAGCACGCCATTTGGCCCCTCGAGCCTGCTCTGCCATTTAGTAAGAACGTGGCTGGTCCGATCATGGACTCACCTCCACTTCCCTGTCCACTCCCCATAATCCTTTATTCCCTTAACGCTCAAAAGTCTGTCTATTTTCACCTTAAGTATATTTAATGGCCCAGCCACCACAGCTCTCTGGGACAGAGAATTCCACAGATTTACAACCACCTGAGAGAATAAATTTCTCTCATCTCAGTTTTAAATGGGTGACCCCTTATTCTGAAACTACATCCCCTAGTTCTAGTTTCCCCCTATGAGTGGAAATATCCTCATTGCATCTACCTTGTCGAGCCCCCTCATTATCTTTTATGTTTCAATAAGACCGCCTCTCATTCTTCTGAATTCCAATGAGTATAGGCCCAACCTACTCAACCTATCTTCATAATCAACCCCCTCATCTCCGGAATCAACCTAGTGAACCTTCTCTGAACTGCCTCCAATGCAAGTATATCCTTCCTTAAATACAGAGGTTAAAACTGTATGCAATACTCTAGGTGTGACCTCACCAATACCCTGTACAGTTGTAGCAGGACTTCTCTGCTTTTATACTTCAACCCCTTGCAATAAAGGTCAACATTCCATTTGCCTTCCTGATTACTTGCTGTACCTGCGTACTAACTTTTTGTGTTTCATGCACAAGTACCCCCAGGTCCCTCTGCACTGCAGCACTTTGCAATTTTTCTCCATTTAAATAATAATTTGCTTTTTTATTTTTTCTGCCAAAGTTGACAACCTCACATTTTCCCATATTATATTCGGGACGGACTCCACTTGGAATGTACTGGGGCTAGGGTCCTGGCGAACCGAATAACTGAGGCTGCAGAGAGAGCTTTAACTAATCAGTCGGGGGGAGGGGGTGGGGGCAGGGCACGGCGGGGGCAGGGTTCAGGTGAGCAGAAATCTAAAAGCTTAAAGGACAAGGTGAAGGCAATAGAGCAGGCTAGCATTGAGGGAAACGAGAACCAAAGCGTGACGGGAAGGGACAGAATCTATAAACATAAGAGTGTATCCGGAAACTGGAGCCGTAGCAGGAGCAAAACCATGCTGACTCTGCTTGACTGAATTATGCTTTTCCAAATGTCCTGCAACAGATGTTAGGCGAACTGGTCTTGTGACACTGTTGTGAAGCGCCTTGGGACATTGTACTATATTAAAGCTGCTAAATAAATAAAAATTATTATTAACAAAAGGAAAGCTGCAGGTTTGTGCGTCACCATCACGATTCATCGAGGCGTAGAGTGCATGTATGGCCATCTTTGCAGAGCAACAAAGTGTGGGCGTGGCTACAGGGTCCTACTGAACCCAGCCAGAGTCAGCACCTTCAAGGGAGGAGAGGGGAACCAGTGAGTGTAGAACTAAACCCAGCCAGAGTCCGTACCTTCAGGGGAAGTTAGGGGAACCAGTGAGTGTAGAACTGAACCTAGACAATGTAGATGGTGAAAACTGGGAGCGGAGGACATGTTGTTTTCAGACGTGCGATGTGTTTGAATTTCAGGACAGGGAGGACAGACAGTGTATGGGACAGGGATTTACAGCTTTGGAGGAACGAGAGAGGAAAGAATGTTCCATGGAATCTAGAATTGTCTGTTCTGAGTTTGTGTCTGGTACTTGCAGTCATGATTTTTGTAAACTCCTTTTGCAGGGTATAAGAAGGGCAGGATTTGCAGATGGGAAAATCAAACCAAACAGCACGTCAAGATCTGACAGAATAACACGATTCCTCCGGACCTGAATGTCATCGGCCTTTGACTGTGGAAGGAGAAATGTTTGCCTGTTCTGTCTGTGGGAAAAGATTTCAAACATCACTGTGAGTGGAAAAGCACCGAGACACACACACACCTGAGTGAGAGTGTTCCAGTGCACTGCCTGTTGAAAGAGTTTTAACCAGTTACACAGCCTGAAAAAACATCACACCATTCACAGCGGGGAGAAACTGTACACGTGTTGTGTGTGGACGAGGCTTCAACTGATCATCCAACCTGCAGAGACACATGGACATCCGCACCATGGAGAAACTGTGGGAATGTGGGGACTGTGGGAAGAGATTTAATTACCCGTCAGAGCTGGAAAAACATCGGCGCAGTCACACTGCGAAGAGGCTGTTCATCTGCTCCGTGTGTGGGGATCGATTCACTCAGTCAAGCCACCTGATGGGACACCAGCGAATTCACACCGGGGAGAGGCCGTACACTTGCACCGTGTGTGGGGAGGGATTCACTTGTTATTCCAACCTTCTAACTCACCAGCGAGTTCACACTGGGAACAGGCTGTTCACCTGCTCTGAATGTGGGGAGGAATTCACTTGTTCATCCAACCTTCTAACTCACCAGCGAGTTCACTCTGGGAAAAGGCCGGTCACCTGCTCCGTGTGTGGGGAGGGATTCGCTCGGTCATCCCATCTGCTGACACACCAGCGAGTTCACACTAGGGAGAAGCCGTTCACCTGCTCTGAGTGTGGGAAGGGATTCACTGAGTCATCCCAGCTGCTGATACACCAGCGAGTTCACACTGGGGAAAGGCCGTTCACCTGCTCCGTGTGTGGGAAGGGATACGTTCGGTCATCCAACCTGGTAAGACATCAGCGAGTTCACAAGTGACTGCAGGGTTTGGATTCTGCTGTTACCCAGACTGAATCGTGTCCATTCTGACAGTTGGGGTTTCTTTCTGCTGATAGTGATTTCCCCCTCTAACTGGACTGGAGTTTAATATTCTGGATATTTGACCAATTAATCAACGGGAAAAGGGTCAGATAAAAATAATTCTAATTTGTGTTTACATCCATACTTAACTCTTTAAAGGGATTCTTCAAATACTGAAAGCTGCATCAAATGGAGCTAAATGTTGTTAACAATTGATAATAAAATGAATTGAATCTGCAGGTTGATTTTGGATTTCTCTGGGAGGGAGCCGGACGTGATGTGCCTTGAAATACCGCCGGTATCCAGTAGATGATGCGGTCCCTCCTATTAACTCCAACTGAGAGGAGCGTGACTGCCCCCTAGAGCAGGAGGAATAAGGGCAGCTCAGGGTCAGGCACTAAAAATACTGCACCCCACAGGGACATCACTCAGTGCCCCCTCCCTGGGGCAGCTCAGGGTCAGACACTGAAAATACTGCACCCCACAGGAACATCACTCAGTGCCCCCTCCCTGGGGCAGCTCAGGGTCAGACACTGAAAATACTGCATCCCACAGGGACATCACACACTGTCCCCAGCCTGAAGCAGCTCGGGGTCACACACTGAAAATACTGCATCTCACAGGGACATCACACACTGCCCCCTCCCTGGGGCAGATCAGAGGCAGAACATGGAATGGAAAGGGGAGGTTCCAGTTGTTGTGGACCATGTAGGAACCAATGACCTAGGTAGTACTAGGAATGAGGTTCTGCTGAAAGAGATGGAGGTATTGGGATTCAAATGAAAAAGCTGAACCTCAAAGGTAATAATCTCTGGATTGTTACCTGAGCCCCACACCAATTGTTACAGGGATAAGCAGATTAGAACAGTAAATGCATGGCTCAAAGAGTGGTGTGGGAGGCAGGGGTTTTTCTTTACAGGCACTGGCACCAGCACTGGGCAAAGAGGGAGCTGTTCCCTTGCCATGGGTTCCACTTGAGCTGGGCAGGAACCAGTGTCCTGGCGAATCGAATAACTAGGGCAGTAAACAGGGCTTTAAACTATTGAAGGCTGGGTGGCGAGATCCAGGAAAGTACAGCACGGTTTAGATAGAGAGAAAAAGCAACAAGAGACATGTCAAGGCTCTAGAGCAGAGTTTTGGGTAAAAATAAGCAGAGTGGGTGAGGAAGGGATAGAGAGAGTAACAAAGGTAATAGGGCATTACTGACTAAGGAAAAATAGAAAAAAGCCAAAGCTAAAGGCACTATATCTGAGCGCATGAAGTATTCGCAAGAAAATAGATGAATTAATAGCGCAGATAGAAATTAATAGGTTTAATCTGATAACCATTATGGAGCTGTGGTTGCAAAGTGACCACGGTTGAGAACTAAATATTCCGGGATACATAACTTTTAGAAGAGATAGCAAAATTGAAAAGGAGAAGTGGTAGCCCTAATAATAAAGGATGGGATAAAGAATACTGTCTTAGCTCGGAAAATCAAGAAATAGGATCAGTTTGGGTGTGGCTTAGAAACAGCAAGGGCAGAAAACATTGGTGGGAGTTGTTTATAGGCCCCCAAACCATAGTGGTAATGTAAGGCACTGTATAAATCAGGAAATTAGAGGTGCATGAAACAAAGGTAATACAATAATTATGGGGGACTTTAATCTGCATATAGACTGGGCAAACCAAATTTGCAGTAATAGTGTGGAGGACGAATTAATGGAAGGTATACAAGATGGTTTTCTAGATCAGTATTTTGAGGAACCAATGAGAGAACAGGCTATTTTTGATCTAGTAGTGTGCAATAAGAAAGGGTTAATTAATAATGTAGGAAAGTGGCCCTTGGGGAAGAGTAGCCATAACATGATAACATTTTGCATTAAATTTGAAAGTGATTTAGTTAAACAAAGGAAACTGTGTAGGTATGAGGGGAGAGTTGGCTAAGTAGATTGGGAAACTATATCAAAAGGTATGATGGTAGAAAAGGAATGGCTAGCATTTAAAGAATTAAGTTATAATTTACAACAAACATACATTCATTTAAGGTACAAAAACCCCACAGGAATAGTTATCCAACCGTGGCCAACAAGAGAAGTTAAATATAGTATTAAATGAAAGGAAGATGCTTATAATGTTGCCAAAAAGAGCAGTAAGCCTGGGAAGATTTTAGAATTCAGCAAAGGAGGACCAAGAAATTGATAAAGAAACGGAAACTAGAATATGAGAGTAAACTATCGAGAGACAAAATAACAGACTGCAAAAGCTTCTATAAGTATGTGAAAAGGAAAATATTAGCAAAAGTAAATGTGGGTCCCCTACAGGCTGAGACAGGAGAAATTATAATGGGGAACAAGGAAATGGCAGAGAAATTAAATGCACACTTTGTGTCTGTCTTAATGGAAGAAAGCACAAAAAATTTGCCAGCACTACTGGAGAACCCAGGGTCCAGTGAGAATGAAGAACTGAAAGAAATTAGTATTAGTAAAGAAAAATGGTACTGGAGAAAATAATGAGACTGAAAGCCAATAAATCATTTGGACCTGATGGCCCACATCCGAGGGTATTGAAAAAGTTAGCTATAGAAATAGTGGATGCATTGGTTATCACCTTCCAAAATTCCATAGATTCTACAATGGTTCCCGTGGTTTGGAAGGTGGCAAATGTAACTGGACTATTTAAGAAAGGAGGGAGAAAGAAAACAGGGAACTACAAAGCAGTTAGCCTGACCTCAGTAGTAGGGAAAATGCTCAATTCTATTATAAGGATGTGGTAACAGGCACTCAGAGAAAAATAATAAGATTGGGCAGAGTCAACACTGCTTTATGAAAGGGAAATTATGTTTGACAAATCTGTTGAGACTTTTTTGAGGTTGTAACTAGCAGAATATTTAAGGAGGAATCAGTGGATGTGGTGTATTTAGATTTTCAGAAGGCATTCGATAAGGTGTCACACGAGGTTATTGAACAAAATTAGGACTCAAGGGATTGGGGGTTAATATACTAGCATGGATTGAGGATTGGTTAATGGACAGAAAACAGAGTAGGAATAAACGGTTCATTTTCAGGTTGGCAGGCTGTAACTGGTCGGGTACTCCAACGATGGTGCTTGGGCCTCAGCTATTCACAATATATATCAGTGATTTGGATGAGGGGGCCAAATGTTATACAGTTGGACGTCTCTGGTCCGGCATCCTTGGGACCTGACCGGTGCCGGATCAGAGCATTTTCCGGTACTCGGGAGGTCAGCTGCTGACAGCGACCCGGACATGTTCTGTGCATGCATGGGGAGAGAAGCTGCGAGATAGGGAGAGAGCTCAGCCACGGAGCCGAGAGAGAGACAGAACCACCACCCACGCCGGGACTGATGCTGGACCAAGGATGTTTCCAGACGAAAGAGACCCAGACTGGAGAGTACAACCTGTATATCTACATTTGCTAATGATACAAAGCTAGGTGGGAATACAATTTGTGAGGAGGGTACAAAGAGGCTTCAAGGGGATGTCGACAGGCTAAGTTAGTGGGCAAGAACATGACAAATGGAATATAGTGGAGAAATATGAAGATATCCAGTTTGGTAGGAAAAATAGAAAAGCAGAGTATTTTTTAAAAGGAGAGGGACCTGGGTACAAAAATCACAAATTTAACATCAATTAACAAGCAATCAATTAAGAGAGCAAATTGTATGTTGGCCTTTATTACAAGATGATTAAAGTATAAGAGGAAAGGCTTCTTACTGCAGTTATATAGGGCCCTGGTGAGACCACACCTGGAGTATTGTGTACAGTTTTGATCTCTTTACCTAAAGACGGATATACTTACCATAGAAGGGGTGCAATGAAGGTTCATCAGACTGTTTCTGGGATGGGAGTGATTGTCCTATTAGAGATTGAGTAGACTAGGCCTACATTCTCTACAGTTTAGAAGAATGAGAGGTGATTGCATTGAAACCAGCAAAATTCTTACAGGGTTTGATAGGATAATTGCAGGAAGGATGTTTCCCCAGGCTAGGGAGTCTAGAACCAGGTGTCTTAGTCTCAGAACAAGGGGTCAGCAATTTAGGACTGAGGTGAGGAGAAATTTCTTTGCTCAGAAGGTGGTGAATCTTTGGAATATTCTCTCCGAGGGCTGTGGATGTTCAGAAGTTATGTATATTCAAGACAGACATCAATATATTTTTGGATATTAAGGGAATCGAGGGATATGGGGATAGTGCAGAAAAATGAAGTTGAGGTAGAAGATCAGCCATGATCTCATTGAAGGCTCAAGGGGTCAAAGGGCCTACTGCTGTTCCTATTTATTATCTTATGATGACAGTAAGTAACAGGATAGGTAAAGCCAAACTGCAGGTGTACAGATACAACCCAGGGGTCAGTCTGCCCAGTGGCCAGAGGACACAGCAGGTTTACAGGTACAAACCCAGGGTCAGTCCGCCCAGTGACCAGAGGACACAGCACGTGTATGGGTAAAAACCCAGGGTCAGTCCGCCCAGTGACCAGAGGACACAGCTGGACATCACGAATTATCCATTCTGCCATCGACATCAGCATTGTGTTGGATCAATTGCTAAAAATGGTTCCTCATTGGTTATCTGCCAGAAATGGAAAACAAAAGCTATACCTGGTTATGAAATAGTCTGTGACTGATTCTGTGGTGAAGTGCAGATCTCCACCCCCATTATATAAGGAGAGCTCGAAGTGATGTAACCGAGTACTTTGAACCTCATTGATGCCACAATAGAAACAGTCTGTAATTTATAGAGTGCCAAAATGTGCAAGGAATAAGATCTGGCTATTTCTGTTTCTGTGTTTTCCATCTCTCCTGTCACCTCTCCTCGACACCTCTGCCCCCTTCTCCCTCTCTATCTGTGTGTCTCTTCCTTTGTTTTTTGTTCCTTTTTCTGATCAGCCAGCTCTCTCTGACAGTCATCCACTTTCTACCCATCTGTCCCTTTCTACCTTTTCTCCTTTCTCTCTATGGTCTCTCCCTGGCACGTGGCCCCTATTTCTCTAACACAGCCATACCAGGCCACAATCCCTCAAAAAGGCAATGTCAGGGCGGTGAGGGATCTTCCAAAAGAAACATAAGCAGGAGTAGGCCATTTGGCCCCTGGAGTCTGCTCCACCATTCAATATGATCATGGCTGATCTGATCTTGGGCTCAGCTCCACTTCCCTACCCGCCCCCCATAACCTTTTACTCCTTTATTGCTCAAAAATCTGTCTATCTCCACCTTAAATATATTCAATGACCCAGCCTCCATAGGTCTCTGGTTCAGAGAATTCCACAGATTTACAACCCTCAGAGAAGAAATTTCTCCACATCTCAGTTTTAAATGGGCAGCCCCTTATTCTCAGACTATGTTCCCTAGTTTTAGTTTCCTCTATAAATGTAAATATCCTCTCTGCATCCACCTTGTCAAGCCCCTCACTATCTTATAAGTTTCAATAAGATCACCTCTCATTCTTCTGAACTCCAATGTGTATAGGCCCAATCTACTCAACCTATCATCATAAGTCCGCCCCCTCATCTCTGGAATCGACCTAGTTAACCTTCTCTGAACAGCCTTCAATGCCAAGTATATCCTTCCTTAAATACGGAGACCAAAACTGTACAGAGTGCTCCAGGTGTGGCCTCACCAATACCCTGTATAGTTGTAGCATGACTTCTCTGCTTTTATACTCTATCCCTCTTGAAATAAAGGCCAACATTCCATTTGCCTTCCTGATTACTTGCTCTACCTGCATACTAACTTTTTGTGTTTCATGCATAAGGACTCCCAGGTCTCTGTACTGCAGCACTTTGCAATTTTTCTCAGTTTAAATTATAATTGCTTTTCTATTATTTCTGCCAAAGTGGATAACCTCACATTTTCCTACTTTATACTCCAGCTGCCAAATTTTTGCCCACTCACTTAGCCTGTCTATATCACTTTGCAGATTTTTTGTGTCCTCCTCACAATTTGCTTTCCCACCCATCTTTGTATCATCAGCAAACTTGGCTACATTACACTCTGTCCCTTCATCCAAGTCATTAATATAGATTGTAAATAGTTGAGGACCCAGCACCGATCCCTGCAGAACACCACGAGTCACTGTTTGCCAATCCTCTATCCATGCTAATTATATTACCCCCAACCCCGTGAGCTTTTATCTTGTGCAGTAACTTTTTATGTGGCACCTTATCGAATGCCTTCTGGAAATCTAAATACACCACATCCACTGGTTCTCCCTTATCCACCCTGCTCGTTACATCCTCAAAGAACTCCAGCAAATTTGTCAAACATGATTACATTTGCCATGCTCCTCCTTTGCTGTATGGGAAATCGAGGATGCTTCCAGTGTCCCTGACTACGATGTGTGCAGGAAGTATGTCCAGCTGCAGCTCCTGACAGACCGCATTGCGGCACTGGATTCACTCTGGAGCATCCGCGATGCTGAGGATGTCATGAATAGCATGTTGAGTGAGTTGGTCACACCGCAGGTAAAGGTTACACAGGCAGATAGGAAATGGGTGACCAGCTGGAAGAGCAGTGGAAGGAAGGTAGGTAGTGCAGGGATCCCCTGCGGTCATCCCCCTCCAAAACAGATATACCGTTTTGGGTACTGTTGGGGGAGATGGGAGGCTCATCAGGGGAAGGCAGCAGCAGCCAAGTTCATGGCACCATGGGTGGCTATGCTGCACAGGAGGGCAAGAGAAAGAGTGGGAGAGCTATAGTGGTAGGGGAATAGATAGGTGTTTCTGCGGCCACAATCGAGACTCCAGGATGGTTTGTTGCCTCCTTGATGCAAGGGTCAAAGATGTCTTGGAGCGGCTGCAGGGCATTCTGGAGGGGGAGGGTGAACAGCCAGTTGTCGTGGTGCATATAGGTACCAACGATATAGGTAAAAAAACGGGATGAGGTCCTACAAGCTGAATTTAGGGAGCTAGGAGTTAAATTTTAAAAGTAGGACCTCGAAGGTAGTAATCTCAGGATTGCTACCGGTGCCACGTGCTAGTCAGAGTAGGAATTACAGGATAGTTAAGATGAATACGTGGCTTGAGAAATGGTGCAAGAGGGAGTGATTCAAATTCCTGGGACATTAGAACTGGTTCTGGGGGAGGTGGGACCAGTGCAAACCGGACGGTCTGCACCTGGGCAGGACCGGGACTAATGTCCTAGGGGGAGTGTTTGCTCGGGCTGTTGGGGAGGGTTTAAACTAATATGTTAGAGGGATGGCAATCTATGCAGGAAGACAGAGGGGAGTAAAATGGGGGCAGAACCAAAAGGTAGAAAGGAGATAAGGAAAAGTGGAGGGTAGAAAAATCAACGGCAAAAATCAAAAAGGGCCACATTACAACATAATTCTAAAAGGACAAAGAGTGTTTTTAAAAAAAACAAGCCTGAATGCTCTGTGTCTCAATGTGAGGAGCATTCGTAATAAGGTGGCTGAATTAACTGCGCAGATGGCTGTTAACGGATATGATGTAATTGGAATTACGGAGACGAGGCTCCAGGGTGACCAAGGCTGGGAACTCAACATCCAGGGGTATTCAATATTCAGGAAGGATAGACAGAAAGGAAAAGGAGGTGGGGTAGCGTTGCTGGTTAAAGAGGAGATTAACACAATAGTAAGGAAGGACATTAGCTTGGATGATGTGGAATCTGTATGGGTAGAGCTGTGGAACGCCAAAGGGCAGAAAACGCTAGTGGGAGTTGTGAACAGTCTACCAAACAGTAGTAATGAGGTTGGGGATGGCATCAAACAGGTAATTTGGGATGTGTGCAATAAAGCTACAGCAGTTATCATGGGTGGCTTTAATCTACATATAGATTGGGCTAACCAAACTGATAGCAATACGGTGGAGGAGGATTTCCTGGAGTGTATAAGGGATGGTTTTCTAGACGAATATGTCAAAGAAACAACTGGAGAGCTGGCCATCCTGGACTGGGTGTTGTGTAATGAGAGAGGATTAATTAGCAATCTTGTTGTGCAAGGTCCCTTGGGGAAGAGTCACCATAATATGGTAGAATTCTTCATTAAGATGGAGAGTGACACAGTTAATTCAGAGACTAGGATCCTGAAGTTAAGGAAAGGTAACTTCGATGGTATGAGACGTGAATTGGCTAGGATAGACTGGCGAATGATACTTAAAGGGTTAATGGTGGATGGCAGTGGCAGACATTTAAAGATCACATGGATGAACTTCAATAATTGTACATCTCTGTCTGGCGTAAAAATAAAACGGGGAAGGTGGTTCAACCGTGGCTAACAAGGGAAATTAGGGATAGTGTTAAATCCAAGGGATAGGCATATAAATTGGCCAGAAAAAGTAGCAATCCTGAGGACTGGGAGAAATTTAGAATTCATTATAGGCAGACAAAGGGTTTAATTAGGAGGGGGAAATTAGAGTATGGGAGTAAGCTTGCAGGGAACATAAAAACTGACTGCAAAAGCTTCCATAGATATTTGAAGAGAAAAAGATTAGTCCCTTGCAGTCAGAATCAGATAAATTTACAATGGGGAACAAAGAAATGGCAGACCAATTGAACAAATACTTTGGTTCTGTCTTCATTAACAAAGACACAAATAACCTTCCGGAAATACTAGGGGACCGAGGGTCTAGCGAGAAGGAGGAACTGAAGGAAATCTTTATTAGTCAGGAAATTGTGTTCGGAAAATTGATGGGATTGAAGGCTGATAAATCCTCTCGCTATGAAGGCCAACATACCATATGCCTTCTTCACCGCCTGCTGAACCTGCATGCCTACTTTCAATAACTGATGAACCATGACACCCAGGTCTCATTGCACCTCCTCTTTTCCTAATCTGTCACCATTCAGATAATATTCTGCCTTCCTGTTTTTGCCACCAAAGTGGGTAACCTCACATTTATCCACATTATACTGCATCCGCCATGCATTTGCCCACTCACCTAACCTGTCCAAGTCACCCTGCAGCCTTTTAACATCCTCCTCACAGCTCACTCTGCCACCCAGCTTAGTGTCATCTGCAAACTTGGAGATATTACACTCAATTCCTTCATTCAAATCATTAATGTATATTGTAAATAACTGGGGTCCCAGCACTGAGCCCTGCGGCACCCCACTAGTCACTGCCTGCTATTCTGAGAAGGACCCGTTTATGCCGACTCTCTCTGCTTCCTGTCTGCCAACCAGTTCTCTATCCACGTCAGTACATTACCCCCAATACCATGTGCTTTAATTTTGCACGCCAACCTCTTGTGTGGAACTTTGTCAAAAGCCTTTTGAAAGTCCAAATACACCACACCCATTGGTTCTCCCTTGTCCACTCTACTATTACATCCTCAAAAAAATTCTAGAAGATTTGTCAAGCATGATTTCCCTTTCATAAATCCATGCTGACTTGGACCGATCCTGTCACTGCTTTCCAAATGCGCTGTTATTTCATCTTTAACAATTGATTCCAACATTTTCCCCACTCGTGATGTCAGGCGAACCAGTCTTTAATTCCCCGTTTACTCCCTCCTTTTTTAAAAAGTGGTGTTACATTAGCTACCCTCCAGTCCATAGGAACTGATCCAGTGTTGATAGACTGTTGGAGAATGATCACCAATGCAACCACTATTTCTAGGGCCACTTCCCTAAGTACTCTGGGATGCAGACTATCAGACCCTGGGGAGTTATCGGCCTTCAATTTCCCTAACACAATTTCCTGACTAATAAGAATTTCCTTCAGTTCCTCCTTCTCGCTAGACCCTCAGTCCCTTAGTACTTCCAGAAGATTATTTGTGTCTTCCTTAGTGAAGACAGAACCAAAGTATTTGTTCAACTGGTCTGCCATTTCTTTGTACCTCATTATAAATTCACCTGAATCTGACTGCAAGGGACCTATGTTTGTCTTTGCTAATCTTTTTCTCTTCACATATCTATAGAAACTTTTGCAGTCAGTTTTTATGTTCCCGGCAAGCTTCCTCTCATATTTTATTATCCCCCTCCTAATTAAACCCTTTGTCCTCCTCTGCTGAATTCTAAATTTCTCGCAGTCCTCAGGTTTGCTGCTTTTAATGGCCAATTTATATACCTCTTCCTTGGATTTAACACTATCCTTAATTTCCCCTGTTAGCCGAGGTTGAGCCACCTTCCCCGTTTTATTTTTACTCCAGACAGGATGTACAATTTTTGAAGTTCATCATGTGATATTTAAATGTTTGCCATTGCCTATCCACCGTCAACACTTTAAGTATCATTTGCCAGTCTATTCTAGCCAATTCACGTCTCATACCATCGAAATTATCTTTCCTTAAGTTCGAGATCCTAGTCTCTGAATTAACTGTCACTCTCCATCTTAATAAAAAATTCTACCATATTATGATCACTCTTCCCGAAGAAGCCTCGCACAGCAAGATTGCTAATTAGTCCTCTCTCATTACACAACACCCAGTCTAGGATGGCTAGCCCTCTAGTTAGTTCCTTGACATATTGATCCAGAAAACCATCCCTAATACACTCCAGGAAATCCTCCTCCATCGTATTGCGACCAGTTTGGTGAGCCCAATCTATATGTAGATTAATGTGTCCATGATAACTGCTGTACCTTTATTGCACGCATCCCTAATTTCTTGTTGGATGCTGTCCCCAACCTCACTACTACTCTTTGGTGGTCTGTACACAACTCCCGCTAGTGTTTTCTGCCCTTTGGTATTCCGCAGCTCCATTCTTTGCCCTCCACTTTTACTTTTCTTCTTTCTATCTTTTGCTTCTGCCCCCATTCTACTTTCCTCTCTCTCTCTGCAGAGGTTCCCATCCACCTGCCATATTTGTTTAACCCCTCCCCAACTTCATTAGTACCTATAGCCCCTTGATTATCCACTATTGGGATGTTCTTCGAGTCTTCTACCATGAAGACCGATACAAAATATTTGTTCAACATCATTTCCCTGTTCTCCATTATTAATTCCCCAATCTTATTCATTTATGGAATGAGGACATTGCTGCAAGGCCAGCATTTATTGGCCATCCCTCATTGCCTGTTGTTGTGTATAGAAGAACTCCATGAGGCTGAGTACTGTGAGCTAAACTTAGCGTGGCCTTAGTCTTTATTACAACTTCAGAGTGCTTAAACAGTATGGCAGCCAAGCCTTTATACTGGCCCTGCACGTATGTGCAGGTGACCATTAGAACTCCAACAGTCGCACCCTCCGATGGCAAGTATTACATTTACATACATGACATCACTTCCCCCCCCCCCCCCCCAATAGTCTTCGGTCAAGTTATATATACGAGTTGAGGCGATCCTGAGCTCTTCGCTCCCTGGTTAATCATCTAAGTTCAAACCCTGGCGTGTGTGAGTTGGTCGGACCATTAACGCACTGCACTGTAGCTGGTCTGACCGGACTGACAGGAACGGTGGGTTCATCCTTGTGATTGGTCGATTGCTGGTTGGGTGTGTGTTAGTGGAACTTCGCTGGTGATGTCCTCTTCATGTCGTTCCTGGTTGTCAGTAAATCGTAATTTGGTCTGATCTAAATGCTTTCTGCACATTTGGCCATTTAACAGTTTGATTATAAACACCCTATTCCCTTCCTTGGCCAAAACAGTGTAAGCAACCCACTTGGGACCATGACCGTAATTCAGGACAAACACAAGGTCGTTAACATCAATGTCACGTGAAACAGCCGCGCGATCGTGGTACATGTTCTGCCGGTGTCACTGGGTTTCCACCTGATCATTAAGATCCGGGAGAATGAGAGAGAGCCTGGTTTTGAGGGCTCTCTTCATTAACAATTCTGCCGGGGGAACCCCGGTAAGCGACTGATGTTGCGTCTGGTAACTGAGCAGAATGCGAGACAAGCGGGTCTGCAGGGAGCTGTATGTCACGCGTTTCATGCTATGCTTGATTGTTTGGACTGCCCGCTCCGCTTGACCATTAGACGCGGGTTTAAATGGAGCAGACCTGACATGGTTGATGCCATTGCGGGTCATAAACTCGTTGAATTCCAAGCTGGTGAAACATGGTCCATTGTCGCTGACAAGGATGTCGGACAAGCCATGGGTGGCGATCATGGCCCAGAGGCTTTCAATGGTGGCTGTGGACGTGCTGGGTGACATGATTACGCATTCAATCCATTTGGAGTAAGCGTATACTACTACTAAAAACATCTTTCCTTGAAAGGGGCCGGCAAAATCTACGTGGGTTCTGGACCACGGTTTGGAGGGCCATGATCACAGACTTAGTGGAGCCTCCCTTGGTGCATTGCTCAGTTGCGAACAAGTGTTGCACTGATGCATGCATAACTCCAACTCCAAGTCCAAGTCAATACCGGGCTACCAAACATGCAACCTGGCAATTGCCTTCATCATGACAATGTCTGGGTGGGTACTGTGTAAGTTGTGTATAAACGTTTCTCTGCCTTTTTTTGGCAAAATCACACGATTACCCCATACGATACAATCCGACTGGCTTAATTTCATCTTGCATTTCCCTGGGAACGGCCGACCAGTTCCCATTTAGGATGCAACTCTTTACTAACGATAGCACAGGATCCTGGCTGGTCCAGGTCCTGACCTGGTGAGCCGTGACAGGTGACCCCTCGCTCTCAAAAGCATCCATGACCAGTAGTAAGTCTGTGGGCTGCGCCATTTCAACCCCAGTGGTGGGTAATGGTAGCCAGCTGAGAGCATCGGCACAGTTTTCAGTGCCTGGTCTGTGGCGGATAACATAGTCATAAGCAAATAATGTTAGTGCCCATCTTTGGATGCGGGACGAAGCATTGGTGTTTATACCTTTGCTCTCTGAAAACAACGAAATGAGCAGCTTGTGGTCAGTTTCAAGCTCAAACCGAAGTCCAAGTAGGTATTGGTGCATTTTCTTAACCCCATATACACATGCTAACACCTCTTTCTCGACCATACTATAGGCTCTCTCAGCCTTAGACAGAGTTCTAGACGTGTATGCAACCGGTTGGAGGTTGCCTGATACATTGGCTTACTGTAACACACAGCCGACCCTGTACGATGAGGCGTCACATGCTAGCACTAAACGTTGACATGGGTCATAGTGTTCAAGTAACTTATTTGAACATAGCAGGTTCCTGGCCTTCTCAAAAGCTGTGTCTTGATTTTTGCCCCAAACCCAGTCATCACCCTTACATAGCAACATGTGCAAAGGTTCTAACAACGTGCTCAAGCCAGGTAGAAAGTTACTGAAATAGTTGAGGAGTCCCAGGAACGAACGCAGCTCCATCACATTCTGTGGTCTGAGTGCATTCTTGATGACCTCTGTCTTTGAGTCTGTGGGTCTGATGCCGTCTGCTGCAATCTTTCTCCCCAAAAATTCGACTTCTGGTGCTAGGAAAACAAACTTGGAGCGTTTCAGCCTGAGTCCCACTCTGTCTAGGCGACTTAGAACACCTTCCAGGTTGTGTAGGTGTTCGATGGTGTCACGATCGGTGATCAGGATTTCGTCTTGAAACACAACGGTGTGCGAAACAGATTTCAGCAAACTCTCCATGTTTCTCTGGAAAATGGCTGCAGCCGAGCGAATCCTGAAAGGGCATCTGTGGTATATACACAGCCCTTTGGGTGTGTTGATGCACATCAGTCTTTTCGAAGATTTAGCCAGCTCCTGTGTCATGTCGGCGGAGGTTAGGTCCAACTTGGTGAACGAATTCCCCCCCTCCCCCGCTTAAGTTGCAAACAGGTCATCCGCCTAGGGCAGCGGCTACTGGTCCTGGAGTGAGATTCAGTTAATCGTTACCTTGTAGTCTCCGCAGATTCTGACCGTGCCATCGCTTTTCAACACAGGATCAATTGGACTGGCTCACTCATTGAACTCGACTGGCAATATGATTCCATCGAGTTCGATCTCAACTTTTTCCCTCATCATGGACGGAACTGCCCGAGCCTTGTGATGGACGGGCTGTGCACCGGGGCCTGGATGGATCTGTACCTTGGAGCCTGTGAAGTTGCCGATGCCTGGTTCGAATAGCGAGGGAAACTTGCTCAGCACTTGAGCACATGAGGCGTCATCCACTCAAGATAGTGCTTTGATGTCGTTCCAATTCCATCTAATCTTTTCTAGCCAGCTTCTGCCATAGAGCGTTGGGCCATTGCTTGGAATAATCCACAGTGATACGTCATGCACAGCTCCATCATACGATACCTTCACTGCCGCACTTCCAATGACTGGTATGAGCTCTTTGGTGTAGGTACGCAGCTTTGCATTAATCAGGCTCAGTTTGGGCCTTTGTGCCTTATTGTTCCATAGTTTCTCGAAAGTCTACTGGCTCATTATTGATTGACTTGCACCCGTGTCCAACTCCATAGATACAGGAACGCCATTTAATTTGACTTCCAGCATTATAGGAGGGCTCTTGGTGGTGAAGGTATGTACTCCATACACTTATTCCTTGGGTTGAGTTGCCTGTGCTGCGTGATCGGTGCCGGATCAATCATCATCTGCCACGTGGTGTGTCGCAGCACGTTTGTACATTTGCCGGAGGTGCCCCATTGTTGCGCAGCCTTTGCACACGTAGTGCTTGAACCGACATTGATGGGCCCGATGATTACCCCCGCAGCGCCAACACGGTGCTAATGGATTCACATTCACTCCCGATGGCAGACTCTGAGTCATCACAGGTGTTGCAGCCGCAGACGTATAGGCCCTGCCATATGCAGTTCAGCCTGCTGGCAACGTCATTTTATGCACTTGTCGGTGAGCTTCGATGTTGAGAAGATATCTGTTTGGTGTTATCGTCCATGGCCATGCATGCCTGGGCGATCGCGAAGGCCCTGCTCAGGTCTAGGGTTTCGGCAGCCAGCAGCTTTCGAAGAATGACCTCGTGGCTGGTGCCCAGCATGAAAAAGTCCCGCAGCATTTCCCCCAACGCAGCTCCAAAATCGCAAGGTCCCGCGAGGCATCTCAGGTCGGCGACATAATCTACCACGTCTTGGCCCCCGGAGCGATGGTGCATGTAAAAACGATACCTGGCCATGAGGATACTCTCCTTCGACTTGAGGTGGTCCCGAACTAGAGTGTACAACTCTGTATATTCCTTCTCTGTTGGTTTTGTCGGTGCGAGCAGATTCTTGATGAGGCTGTATATTTTAGGCCCACAACTGGTGAGGAGAACCGCCCTGCATTTGACCGCATTAGTGTCTCCTTCCAGCTCGTTGGCCTCAAAGTATTGGTCGAGATGCTCGACGAGGGCTTCCCAATCATCACCCTCTACGAATCTCTCTAATATTCCAACGGCAGCCATGGTTGCGTGAAGGTTCGTATTCTGTTACTTGTCGCCAATTATTGTGTAGAAGAACTCCACGAGGGTGAGTACTGTGAGCTAAACTTCGTGTGACCTTAGTCATCTTTATTACAACTCCAGAGTGCCTAAACAACATGGCAGCCAACCTTTTATACTGGCCCTGCTCATGTGTGCAGGTGACGATTAGGACTCCAACAGTCGCGCCCTCTGGTGGCAAGTATTACATAGTTACATACGTAACACCGGTGAGAAGATGGTTGTGAGCCACCTCCTTGAACAACTGCAGTCCGTTTAGTGAATATACATCAATGATTTGGATAAAGGAATTGAGTGTAATATCTCCAAGTTTGCAGATGACACTAAACGGGGTGGCGGTGTGAGCTGTGAGGGGGATGCTAAGAGGCTGCAGGGTGACTTAGACAGGTTAGGTGAGTGGGCAAATGCATGGCAGATGCAGTATAATGTGGATAAATGTGAGGTTATCCACTTTGGGGGCAAAAACGCAAAGACAGAATATTATCTGAGTGGTGGCAGATTAGGAAAAGGGGAGGTGCAATGAGACCTGGGTGTCATGGTTCATTAGTCATTGAAAGTTGGCATACAGGTGCAGCAGGCAGTAAAGAAGGCAAATGGTATGTTGGCCTTCATGACTAGGGATTTGAGTATAGGAGCAGGGAGGTCTTACTGCAGTTGTTTCGGGCCTTGGTGAGGCATCACCTGGAATATTGTGTTCAATTTTGGTCTCCTAATCTGAGGAAGGATGTTCTTGCTATTGAGGGAGTGCAGCGAAGGTCCACCAGACTGATTCTTGGGATGGCCGGACTGACATATGAGGGGAGACTGGATCAACTGGGCCTTTATACATTGGAGTTTAGAAGGATGAGAGGGGATCTCATAGAAACATACAAAATTCTGATAGGACGGGACAGGTTAGATGCGGGTAGATTGTTCCCGATGTTGGAAGTCCAGAACCAGGCGACACAGTTTTAGGATAAGGGGTAGGCCATTTAGGACTGAGATGAGGAGAAACTTCTTCACTCAGAGAGTTGTTAACCTGTAGAATTCGCCAGTTCATTGGATATATTCAAGAGGGAGTTCGATATGGCCCTTACAGCTATGGGGATCAACGAGTATGGAGAGAAAGCAGGAAAGGGGTACTGAGGGAATAATCAGCCATGATCTTATTGAATGGTGGTGGAGGCTCGAAGGGCCAAATGGCCTACTCCTGCACTTATTTTCTATGTTTCTATGAGGCGCCTTAGTTTGGTGACATAGCTCGCCACTTCCTGGCCCTCTGCTCATTAACACATGTAGAACTGATATATCGCCATCAAAACGCTTTCCTTAGGATTTAGGTGCTCCCAAACCACCATACACAATTTTTCATAGGATTTAGCTGTTGGTTTTGCCGGTGCTAGGAGATTCTTCATGAGGCCATAGGTTGTTGTCCCACAGCCAGTTAGGAGGATCGCCCTTCGTTTGGCAGCGTTCTCGTCTCCTTCCACCTCGTTGGCCACAAAGTATTGGTCGAGTCTCTCCACGAAGACCTCCCAATCGTCCCATTCTGAGTACTTCTCCAGGATACCAGTTGTTCCTTGCATTTTCACGCTGTTGTTCATTACCTCGTTGCCAATTGATATGTTCATAATAAAGGATGAAACTGAGTACTGTGTACAATGAGCAAGTGTGACCTTGGCTCCTTCAATAAGACTCCAGACTGCAGGTACTTCGTGAGTGGCCTGCTTATATACCGTGCTCCCAAGGGATCCCAGCATCCCTTGGGACTCCAACAGGTAAATCCTCGGGTGGTAGTGTAATACAGGTTACAAGGGGTTAAATACATAACAGTAATGTTTCACATTAAGAACACACAGGAGATAATAACAAGGCATTGTTGTGTGTATTGTACCACATTGTAATGCCAGAATCCCGGAGAGTTTGGAGGGAACTTGATGAATGGTCTGAGAATAATTGTGTTATTGGCAGGAGGTTAAGAGTGACCAATGGCTATGCTCCCGGAAGTGCAAATACACCCCACTGATACAGCTCTGCGGGACAGAGGGAACAGACAGAAGGGCAGACATAGATTGACAGACTTTCCAATCTGGTGTCCATTCCATTATAACCACATATCGCGACCGCTACTGCAGACCCGGGATCCCAGGATGGAGAAAATAACAACCTTCACAAAGAAATGAAGGGACACCTGATCAGTGAATTCCTGGTAAACTAGGGGAAGGAGTAAGAGCTGGAACTCCAAATAGAGAAATGCCACTGACTAAAAAGGATTACATTCCAGAACTTACTGTCCATAAAGTTAAACCTGTGGGCTGAGGACACAGGAGTTAATCTATCAGTAAATCTTTGATGGTTGTGATGGCCCCTGTGAGACACCACAGTGGATCCCAGCAGAGGATCCGGCTGTCGATCCACACAGACCATGCAGGGAGTGCAAGGTACAGATGAATTCTTTCATGGCTCTTTAAAGAGAGGAAACATCCCCCTATCGCAGAGGACTTGTGTTATAATTATCTTTTTCTGTTGCATAGTGTCAGAAACAGAAATCAACGGGAGATGATGCCCCACTCTGTAAATGAACTCTTTGACACATTTCCATGCATTTCCTTCCTTAATTTACAAAGATCACAACTCCATTAGTCAACAATCTGCCAGTTTTTAGTGAGACTTGAAAGGTTTTACTGTGAAGCTACACTTGCCCATCTCTCTGTGTGTCACTGTGTTTGGATTGTGTTAGACAACAGTCCTAATATCTCGCCGACATCCATTATAATTTTTGAAATGTTAGATTGTACTTGAAAAAAATTGAGTTTGAATCTGACAATTCTGAATTTGGGAGCTGTTAAATGATTTTTGTTTTGCACATAACTCTATGGTGATGTGATCAGTCAAAGCAAATCAAAAGATGCTGCTATTTATTTAACACTAAATAATTCTACAAGGATGCTATCACAGTCTTCCTCATTATTAACTACACCACCTAATTTTGTGCTATCTGCAAATTTTGAAATTGTACCTCTGATTCTCAAGTCCAAATCAATTATGTAAATGGTGAACGGTGATCCTAGCAGCAATCCCTGTGGAACACCACTTCCCACCACCTGCCCATCTGAGTAAATATCTTTAACTCATCCCATTACTTCGACTGGACATGTCTTCATTCCCGTGCCAACAGGATTGCTGTACCAGACAGGAGGGGCAACACTTAAGGATCTCTGATTCCCATTTCCCTTCTTTCTGGTGGATGATGGAGGTGCCACTGTGTGTAATGTGCATGTCAGTAAGAATTGTCTGCAAAGGATTAATCAGCACTTTCTCATTGGAGATGTTAATCAATGGAACCTTTTAGACACGGAATTATAGATTTTGTACCAAAGATCAATTTAGGATTGAAGTAAAAGGTCATAATTTTATTGTAAAATAATTCAGGGACTCTCATCAGAAATTACGGGGAAAGACCAGACAGTGGTTCTTAAAGGAACACAGCAGCCCGACAATTCAAACAGCTATTTATCCAGAATATTAAACTCCAACCCAGTTATAAGGTTATTAATATCAGCAAAAACAAAACCCAACTGTCATAATGAAGATGGTTCAGTCTTGGATGTGACTAAGAGCAGAATCCAACCCCTGCAGACACAGGTGAACTCGCTGGTGTGTCAACAGGTTATATAATCGATTAAATCCCTTTTCACACACGGAGCAGGTGAACGGCCTCTCCCCAGTGTGAATTCGATGGTGGGCCAGCAGGTTCGATGATCGATTAAATCCCTTTTCACACACGGAGCAGGTGAACGGCCTCTCCCCAGTGTGAATTCGCTGGTGTTTGAGAAGGTCGGATGTACGAGTGAATCCCTTTCCACACACGGAGCAGGTGAATGGCCTCTCCCCAGTGTGAACTCGATGGTGTGTCAGAAGGTTGGATGAATTAGTGAATCCCTTCTGACACACGGAGCAGGTGAATGGCCTCTCCCCGGTGTGAACTTGGTGGTGTGTCAGCAGGTGGGATGACCGAGTGAATCCCTTCCCACACACAGTGCAGGTGAATGGCCTCTCCTTAGTGTGAACTCGCTGGTGTAGAAAGAGGTTGGATGACTGCTTGAACCTCTTCTCACAGTGAGTGCAGCTGAATGGTCTCTCGTCAGTGTGAACTCGCTGATGTGTCTGGAGAATGGACGAGTGAGTGAATCCCTTCCCACACACGGAGCAGATGAATGGCCTCTCCCCGGTGTGACTGCGTTGATGATTTATCAGCTCAGATGAATAATTAAATGCATTTGCACAGTCCCCACATTTCCATGGTTTCTCCATGGTGCAGGTGTTCTTGTGTCTCTCCAGGTTGGACGATCAGTTGAAGCCTCGTCCACACACAGAACACGTGTACGGTTTCTCCCCGCTGTGAATGGTGCGATGTTTTTTCAGGCTGTGTAACTGGTTAAAGCTCTTTCCACAGTCAGTGCACTGGAACACTCTCACTCGGGTGTGTGTGTGTCTCGGTGCTCTCCAGTCACACTGATGTTTGAAATCTTTTCCCACAGACAGAACAGACAAACATTTCTCCTTCCACATTGAAAGGCCGATGATATTGGGTTCCTGATGAATGAAGTGAGTGTGTCAGACCTGGATGTGATGTTGGGTGTGAGTTTGCGGCCTGTAAATGCTGCTCCCCTTCTCTCACAGCCTGGAACAGCAGTTTACAAAAGCTCTGACTGTGAGTCCAGGATAGAAATTCACAACATTCTCTCCTCCTGGTTCCTGGCCCAGGGAAAGGCCGCGCATGCGCCCTGCTGCCCCCTCAGCCTCCCAAGATGGCGGACGTCCCCCGGGCCTGTCACCGGGAGAAAGCCTCGCAGCTGCCCCCGCCTTGCCCGGGGGCCCCGCTCGGGGAAAGGCCGAAGCCGCAGGTTCTTGTTCGGGGCCTGGGCCCGCACCGCCCGCGCATGCTCAGCTCACACTGCGCGGGTGATTGACGGCAGCTCCCAACCAATAGGAAGAGCGGGGGCGGAACTGGAGGACCGAGCGGGCGGTGGGACCTCCAACCAATCAGAGTGTGCGTGGGGCGGGGCTTGCGGCCCCCCCCAGTGGGCGGGGCTGAGCCCGGGTCTCCCTCACTGAGCATGCGCGGGCGGTGAAGACGTAGCTGTGTCGGACATATGCTTCCGGAAGGCGGTAGGATATTGTGGGCGCTGCGGGGAGATATGGACCCGGGGGTAGGCTGGGAATCTTCATAAACACCCGGTGTAGGCCTCACGCATAGAATCAGAACCCGCAGGCCCCCTGTTTGTCCCGCAGTGACAGGCCCGGGTCAGCGGGGTCACTGGCCGCCATCTTCCACAGGCGGAGTAACGGCGCATGCGCGGCCCTTGGCCAGGAACAATGAGTGGGCGGGGCTTCAGGGTTCCAGTCACGTCACAGACAGACCCTCGGAGCGAGGGAGACTTGGTCCACTCAGTGAGTTCTCAGGTGACTGAACAGTCCAATCGGGGAATTACAGTCTCTGTCACAGGTGGGACAGACAGACAGACAGTGGGTGGGTGGGGAGTCTGGTTTGCCGCATACTGGTTCCGCTTGATTTCTGCATGCTCTCGGCAACGAGACTCGAGGTGCTCAGTGTCCTCCCAGATGCATAGAAAATAGGGTGCAGGAGTAGGTCATTTGGCCCTTCGAGCCTGCATCACTATTCAATGTGATCATTCACCTCAGTACCCTTTTCCTGCTTTCACTCCATACCCCTTGATCCCTTTAGCAGTCGGGGCCACATCTAACTCCCTCTTGAATATATCCAATGAACTGGCATCAACAACTCTCTGCAGTAGAGAATTCCACAGGTTAACAACTCTCTGAGTGAAGAAGTTTCTCCTCATCTCACCCCTTATCCTTAGACTGTGTCCCCTGGTTCTGGACTTCCCCAACATCGGGAACATTCTTCCTGCATCTAACCTGTCCCGTCCCATCAGAATTTTACCTGTTTCTATGAGATCCCCTCTCATCCTTCTACACTCCAGTGAATACAGGCCCAGTCGATCCAGTCTCTCTTCATATGTCAGTCCTGTCATCCCGGGAATCAGTCTGATGAACATTCGCTGCACTCCCTGAATAGCAAGAACGTCCTTCCTCAGATTAGGAGACCAAAACTGAACACAATATTCCAGTTGAGGCCTCACCAAGGCAATGTACAACTGCAGGAGGACCTCCTTGTTCCTATACACAAATTCTGTAGCTATAAAGGCCACCATGCCATTTGCCTTCTTCACCGCCTGCTGTACTTGCATGCCAAATTTCAATGACTGATGTACCATGTCACCCAGGTCTCGTACCTCCCCCTTTCCTAATCTGCCGCCATTCAGGTAATATTCTGCCTTTGTGTTTTTGCCAGCAAAGTGGATAACCTCACATTTATCCACATTATACTGCATCTGCCATGCATTTGCCCACTCACCTAACCTGTCCAAGTCACTCTGCAGCTTCTTAGCATCCACCCCACAGCTCACACCGTCACTCACTTAGGGTGGTATTTGGCCAGGGACTCCCAGGTGTCGGTGGGGATGTTGCACTTTATCAGGGAGACTTTGAGGGTGTCCTTGAAACATTTCATCTGCCCACCTGGGGCTCGCTTGCTGTGTTGGAGTTCCGAGTAGAGCGCTTGCTTTGGAAATGTTGTGTCAGGCATGCGAACAAAGAGAGGGAAGTAAAATGGGGGCAGAAGCAAAAGGTCGAAGGGAGATAAGGAAAAGTGGAAGGCAGAGAAATCAAAGGCAAAAATCAAAAAGGGTCACAGTACAACATAATTCTAAAAAGGACAAAGTGTGTAAAAGAAAAAAACAAGCCTGAAGGCTCTGTGTCTCAATGCGAGGAGCATTTGTAATAAGGTAGATGAATTAATTGCACAGATAGCTGTTAACGGATATGATGTAATTGGGATTACGGAGACATGGCTCCAGGATGACCAAGGCTGGGAACTCAACAACCAGGGATATTCAATATTCAGGAAGGATAGACAGAAAGGAAAAGGAGGTAGAAACATAGAAAATAGGTGCAGGAGTAGGCCAATCGGCCCTTCTAGCCTGCACCGCCATTCAATGAGTTCATGGCTGAACATGCAACTTCAGTACCCCATTCCTGCTTTCTCACCATACCCCTTGATCCCCTTAGTAGTAAGAACTACATCTAACTCTTTTTTGAATATATTTAGTGAATTGGCCTCAACAACTTTCTGTGGTAGAGAATTCCACAGGTTCACCACTCTCTGGGTGAAGAAGTTCCTCCTCATCTCGATCCTAAATGGTTTACCCCTTCTCCTTAGACTGTGACCCCTGGTTCTGGACTTCCCCAACATTGGGAACATTTTTCCTGCATCTAACCTGTCTAAACCCATCAGAATTTTAAACGTTTCTATGAGGTCCCCTATCATTCTTCTGAACTCCAGTGAATACAAGCCCAGTTGATCCAGTCTTTCTTGATAGGTCAGTCCCGCCATCCCGGGAATCAGTCTGATGAACCTTCGCTGCACTCCCTCAATAGCAAGAATGTCCTTCCTCAGGTTAGGAGACCAAAATTGTACACAATACTCCAGGTGTGGCCTCACCAATGCCCTGTAGCAACACCTCCCTGCCCCTGTACTCAAATCCCCTCGCAATGAAGGCCAACATGCCATTTGCTTTCTTAACCGCCTGCTGTACCTGCATGCCAACCTTCAATGACTGATGTACCATGACACGCAGGTCTTGTTGCACCTCCCCTTTTCCTAATCTGTCACCATTCAGATAATAGTCTGTCTCTCTGTTTTTACCACCAAAGTGGATAACCTCACATTTATCCACATTATACTTCATCTGCCATGCATTTGCCCACTCACCTAACCTATCCAAGTCGCTCTGCAGCCTCATAGCATCCTCCTCGCAGCTCACACTGCCACCCAACTTAGTGTCATCCGCAAATTTGGAGCTCCTACATTTAATCCCCTCGTTTAAATCATTAATGTACAGTGTAAACAGCTGGGGTCCCAGCACAGAACCTTGCGGTACCCCACTAGTCACCGCCTGCCATTCTGAAAAGTACCCATTTACTCCTACTCTTTGCTTCCTGTCTGACAACCAGTTCTCAATCCATGTCAGCACACTACCCCCAATCCCATGTGCTTTAACTTTGCACATTAATCTTTTGTGTGGGACCTTGTCGAAAGCCTTCTGAAAGTCCAAATATACCACATCAACTGGTTCTCCCTTGTCCTCAAAAAATTCTAGAAGATTTGTCAAGCATGATTTCCCTTTCACAAGTCCATGTTGACTTGGACCTATCATGTCACCTCTTTCCAAATGCGCTGCTATGACATCCTTAATAATTGATTCCATCATCTTACCCACTACCGCTGTCAGGCTTACCGGTCTATAATTCCCTGTTTCTCCTCTCTCCCTCCTTTTTTAAAAAGTAGGGATACATTGGCTACCCTCCACTCGATAGGAACTGATCCAGAGTCAATGGAATGTTGGAAAATGACTGTCAATGCATCCGCTATTTCCAAGGCCACCTCCTTAAGTACTCTGGGATGCAGTCCATCAGGCCCTGGGGATTTATCGGCCTTCAATCTCATTAATTTGCCCAACACAATTTCCCGACTAATAAGGATTTCCCTCAGTTCCTCCTCCTTACTAGCACCTCTGACCCCTCTTATATCCGGAAGGTTGTTAGTGTCCTCCTTAGTGAATACCGAACCAAAGTACTTGTTCAATTGGTCCGCCATTTCTTTGTTCCCCGTTATGACTTCCCCTGATTCTGACTGCAGGGGACCTTTTTCTCTTTACTAACCTTTTTCTCTTTACATATCTATAGAAACTTTTGCAATCCGTCTTAATGTTCCCTGCAAGCTTCTTCTCGTACTCCATTTTCCCTGCCCTAATCAAACCCTTTGTCCTCCTCTGCTGAGTTCTAAATTTCTCCCAGTCTCCGGGTTCACTGCTATTTCTGGCCAATTTGTATGCCACTTCCTTGGCTTTAATACTATCCCTGATTTCCCTTGATAGCCACGGTTGATCCACCTTCCCTTTTTTAATTTTACGACAGACAGGAATGTACAATTGTTGTAGTTCATCCATGCGGTCTCTAAATGTCTGCCATTGCCCATCCACAGTCAACCCCTTAAGTATCATTCGCCAATCAATCCTTGCTAATTCACACCTCATACCTTCAAAGTTACCCTTCTTTAAGTTCTGGACCATGGTCTCTGAATTAACTGTTTCAATCTCCATCCTAATGCAGAATTCCACCATATTATGGTCACTCTTCCCCAAGGGGCCTCGCACAACGAGATTGCTAATTAATCCTCTCTCATTACACAACACCCAGTCTAAGATGGCCTCCCCTCTAGTTGGTTCCTCGACATATTGGTCTAGAAAACATCCCTTATGCACTCCAGGAAATCCTCCTCCACTGTATTGCTTCCAGTTTGGTTAGCCCAATCTATGTGCATATTAAAGTCACCCATTATAACTGCTGCACCCTTATTGCATGCTCCCCTAATTTCCTGTTTGATGCCCTCCCCAACATTACTACTACTGTTTGGAGGTCTGTACACAACTCCCACTAACGTTTTTTGCCCTTTGGTGTTCTGCAGTTCTACCCATATAGATTCCACATCATCCAAGCTAATGTCCATTCTAACTATTGCATTAATCTCTTCTTTAACCAGCAATGCTACCCCACCTCCTTTTCCTTTTATTGTACCCTTCCTGAATGTTGAATACCCCTGGATGTTGAGTTCCCAGCCCTGATCATCCTGGAGCCACGTCTCCGTAATCCCAATCACATCATATTTGTTAACATCTATTTGCACAGTTAATTCATCCACCTTATTACGGATACTCCTTGCATTAAGGCACAAAGCCTTCAGGCTTGTTTTTTTAACACCCTTTTTCCTTTTAGAATTTTGCTGTACAGTGGCCCTTTTTGTTTTTTGTCTTGGGTTTCTCTGCCCTCCACTTTTCCTCATCTCCTTTCTGTCTTTTGCTTTTGTCTTCTTTTTGTTTCCCTCTGTCTCCCTGCATTGATTCCCATCCCCCTGCCATATTAGTTTAACTCCTCCCCAACAGCACTAGCAAACATTCCCCCTAGGACATTGGTTCCGGTCCTGCCCAGGTGCAGACCGTCCGCTTTGTACTGGTCCCACCTCCCCCAGAACCGGTTCCAATGCCCCAGGAATTTGAATCCCTCCCTGCTGCACCACTGCTCAAGCCATGTATTCATCTGCGCTATCCTGCGATTCCTACTCTGACTAGCACGTGGCACTGGTAGCAATCCCGAGATTACTACTTTTGAGGTCCTACTTTTTAATTTAGCTCCTAGCTCCTTAAATTCGTTTCGTAGGACCTCATCCCTTTTTTTTTTACCTATGTCGTTGGTACCAATGTGCACCATGACAACTGGCTGTTCTCCCTCCTTTTTTCGAATGTCCTGCACCCGCTCAGAGACATCCTTGACCCTTGCACCAGGGAGGCAACATACCATCCTGGAGTCTCGGTTGCGGCCGCAGAAACGCCTATCTATTCCCCTTACAATTGAATCCCCTATCACTATCGCTCTCCCACTCTTCTTCCTCCCCTCCTGTTCAACAGAGCCAGCCACGGTGCAATGAACTTGGCTGCTGCTGCCCTCCCCTGATGAGTCATCCCCCTCAACAGTACTCAAAGCAGTGTATCTGTTTTGCAGGGGGATGACCACAGGGGACCCCTGCACTACCTTCCTTGCACTGTTCTTCCTGCTGGTCTTCCATTCCCTATCTGGCTGTGGACCCTTCACCTGCGGTAAGACCAACTCGCTACACGTGCTACTCACGTCATTCTCAGCATCGTGGATGCTCCAGAGTGAATCCACCCTCAGCTCCAACTCCGCAATGCGGTCCGTCAGGAGCTGGAGGCGAACACACTTCCCGCACACGTCGTCGTCAGGAACACTGGAGTCGTCCCTGAGTTCCCACATGGTACAGGAGGAGCATAACACACGACCGAGCTGTCCTGTCATGATTTAACCCTTAGATAGGCAACAACAATGCTAAAGTTTACTTACTGTTATAGAAGAGAAGAAAGAAAAACTACTCACCAATCACCAGCCAATCACTTACCCCCTTGGCTGTGACATCACCTTTCTGTTTCTTTCTACTTCTTTTTTGCCTTCTCCCTGTAGCTGCACAAGTACGCCTCTCGCTGCCGCTGGGCCTCTTATAGGCCTCTTATAGGCCTCCGACCCCGGACTCGCGCCTCACCAACTGCCGCCGAATCTCGTGGGGTAGCGTTGCTGGTTAAAGAGTAGATTAATGCAATAGAGTAAGGAAGGACATTAGCTTGGATGATTTGGAATCTATAATGGGTAGAGCTGTGGAACACCAAAGGGCAGAAAACGCTAGTGGGAGTTGTGTATGGACCACCAAACGTTATCGTGAGGTTGGGGATGGCATCAAACAGGAAATTAGGGATGTGTGCAATAAAGGTACAGCAGTTATCATGGGTGACTTTAATCTACATATAGATTGGGCTAACCAAACTGGTAGCAATATGGTGGAGGAGGATTCCCTGGAGTGTATAAGGGATGGTTTTCTAGACCAATATATCAAGAGCCAACTAGAGAGCTGGCCATCCTGGACTGGGTGATGTGTAATGTGTAAAGGGACGGTCTGTGTATGGAGATGTAAAACAAGGAAACGGTGTCTGTGTGTGATAGAGACACAGCCATGTGGTCACAGTCAGAACAATGCACAGATATCCTGGTTATGGTTTGAGCAGGGTCAGATCATGAATGTAGTAAACATAAATATCACTAGTGTAGCCGCAGCTTGTTAGAACAGACCTGGGGAGCAGAGAGCTCTGAATCCACTGTATTATCCCCGTTCTCCGGATCAGGTAACTATACTGTCTGTATTTTGCAGTGCTGTTAATAACATCAGTAAAAGACAATCTATTATGAGCTTGATTATCTTCTGTCTGAAACCACAAGATTAAATATTTAGAGACAATAAGATGAACAAGTAAACACATCATGGCCCAATACTCCAGCTTTTTATTCACAGGAGAAAATTGTTTATCTAACTCCTCGAGTGGACAGAATAAAGAAAGATCCAAACTCTAAAAGCCCCTCGATGCATTTGTAAATATCTTTCAAATTCTGACAGATATCAATTGTCAGTATACGATCCATTCAAGTCAATGGAAGACGAGAGAGGAGTTGGGGTGAGGGGGTTGGAGAGTAGGAGTGAATGAGGAGTTGGGGTGAGGGGGGGTTGGAGAGTAGGGGTGAATGAGGAGTTGGGGTGAAGGGTTCACTGCTCATGAATGGACTGTTGAACTATAATGGGGTTTGTTTTCTCTTTACAATGTTTTGAGTTGTGTGTTTAACTGAAGTCAGACACAGAGCTGCAGTTACTCGCGGGCACTGGGCTGTTTCTAGTGAATGAATGTGGAAAGTGTTAGTGGGGAATAGATTTGTGTGGGATCATTCTGTGCTGAACACATTGCTGGGCTGCGAGTTTTTTATTCGATCATGGGATGTGGGTGTCACTGGCAAGGCCAACATTTATTGCCCATCACTAATTGCCCTTGAGAAGATGGTGGTAAGCCACCTTCATGAACCGCTGTAGTCCGTGTGGTGAAGGTACTCCCACAGTGCTGTTAGGGAGGGAGTTCCAGGAATTTGACCCAGCAACAATCAAGGAATGGCAATATACTTCCAAATCAGGATGGTGTGTGACTTGGAGGGGAACGTGGAGGTGGTGGTGTTCCCACGTGCTTGCTGCCCTTGTCCTTCTAGGTGGTAGAGTTCGCGGGTTTGGGAGGTGCTGCTGAAGAAGCCTTGGCGAGTTGCTGCAGTGTATCTTGTAGATGGTACACACTGCAGCCACGTTGCGCCGGTGGTGGAGGGAGTGGATGTTTAAAGTGGTGGATGGGGTGTCAATCAAGCGGGCTGCTTTGTCCTGGATGGTGTTGAGCTTCATTCATCCAGGCAAGTGGAGAGAATTCCATCACACTCCTGACTTATGCCTTGTAGATGATGGAGAGGCTTTGGGGAGTCAGGAGGTGAGACACTCACTGCAGAATACTCAGCCTCTGACCTGCTCTTGTTGTCACAGTATTTATGTGGCTGATCCAGTTAAGTTTCTGGTCAATGGTGACCCCCAGGATGTTAATGGTAGAGGATTCGGCGAGGGTAATGCCATTGAATGTTAAGGGGCGGTGGTTAGACTCTCGCTTGTTGGAGATAGTCATTGCCTGGCACTTGTGTGGCACAAATTTTATTTGCCACATATCAGCCCAAACCTGAATGTTGTCCAGGTCTTGCTGTATGCGGGCATGGACTGCTCCATTATCTGAGGAGTTGCGAATGGAACTGAACACTCTGCAGTCATCAGCAAACATCCCCACTTCTGACCTTATGATGGAAGGAAGGTCATTGATGAAACAACTGATGATGGTTGGGCCTAGGACACTGCCCTGAGGAACTCCTGCAGCGATGTCCTGGGGCTGTGATGATTGACCTCCAACCACCACAACCATCTTTCTTCGTACTAGGTATGACTCCAGCCAGTGGAAAATGTTTCCCCTGATTCCCATTGACTTCAGTTTTACTAGGGCTCCTTGATGCCACACTCGGTCAAATGCCTTGATGTCGAGGGCAGTCACTCTCACCTCACCTTTGGAATTCAGCTCTTTTGTCCATGTTTGGACCAAGGCTGTAATGAGGTCTGGAACTGAGTGGTCTTGGCAGAACCCAAACTGAGTATCAGTGAGCAGGTTGTTGCTGAGTAAGTGCTGCTTGATAGAACTGTTGACACCTTCCATCACTTTGCTGATGATTGAGAGTAAACTGATGGGGGCGGTAATTGGCTGGATTGGATTTGTCCTTTTTGTGGACCAGACATACCTGAGCAGTTTTCTATATGTTGGGTAAATGCCAGTGTTGTAGCTGTACTGGAACAGCTTGGCTAGAGTTGCAGCTCGTTCTGGAGCACGTCTTCAACACAACAGCCGGGATGTTGTCGGGGCCCATAACCTTTGCTGTATCAGTGCATTCAGCCGTTTCTTGATATCGTGGTGAATCGAATTGGCTGAAGACTGGCTTCTGTGATGGTGGGGACCTCAGGAGGAAGCCGATATGGATCACTTGACACTTCTGGCTGAAGATGGTTGTAAACACTTCAGCCTTTTTTCTTTTGCACTTATTTGCTAGGCTCCGCCATCATTGAGGATGGGGATATTCATGGAGCCTCCTCCTCCCGTTAACTGTTTAATGGACCACCACCATTCACGACTGGATGTGGCAGGATTAGAGCTTTTATCTGATCCGATGGTTATGGGATTGCTTAGCCTTGTCTATAGTATGCTGCTTCTGCTTTTTAGCATGCATGTAGTCCTGTGTTGCAGCTTCCCCAGGTTGGCACCTTATTTTCAGGTGTGCCTGGTGCTGTTCCTGGCATGCTCTTCTACACTCTTCATTGAACCAGGGTTGGTCCCCAGGCTTTATAGTAATGGTAGAGTGAGGGATATGCCGGGCCTTGAGGTTACAGATTGTGATGGAATACAATTCTGCTGCTGCTGATGGCCCACAGCGCCTCATGGATGCCCAGTTTTGAACTGCTAGATATGTTTTGCATCTATCCCATTTAGCACGGTGGTAGTGCCACACAACACAATGGAGGGTGTCCTCCGTATCAAGACGGGACTTCATCTCCACAATGACTCTGCAGTGGTCGCTGCTACCAGTGCTGTCATGGACAGATGCATCTGCAACAAGTAGATTGGTAAGGACGACATCAAGTAGGTTTTTCCTCTCGAGTTGGTTCTCACCATCTGCTGCAGGCCCAGTCGAGCAGTTATGTCCTTCAGGACTCGGCCAGCAGTGGTGCTACCGAGCCACTCGATGATGGACATTGAAGTCCCTCACCCAGAGTACATTCTGTGACCTTGCTACTCTCAGTGCCTCTTCCACGTGGTGTTCAACATGGAGGAGTACCGATTCATCAGCTGAGGGAGGGCGGTAGGTGGTAATCAGCAGGATATTTCCTTATCCATGCTTGACCTGAAGCCATGAGACTTCATGGGGTCCGGAGTTTTACCTATTACTGATGTCAAACTGATGGGCCTATAGCTACCCGGGTCTGCATTGTCACCTTTTTTAAAAATGGGGAATACATTAGTCTCCTTCCAATCTGTAGGAACCATTCCAGAGTGCAGTGAGCAATTAAAAATACAGGCAATTACCGATAATTAATCCTTGCCCGTCAGCTTGGTCCACTTGAACCCAGATCACTTCAGCTGTGCCTAATGAGGCAATATCAAGTCTCTCTAGCTGTTCGATTCTCACTGATTGAAATAGCAACCCCAGCTCCCCTTTGACCTACACTATCCTTTCTCAAACCATTGTAGACCTTTAGGTGAATGTCTGCCATCATTGTCATCTAGTCATGTCTCAGAAATACACAATACGTCTAAATTCTCCAACACAGCACAGGATTACAATTCTAACAATTTGCTTCCAACACTCCTTGCATTTACATAAAGGCAATTTAAAGGTCTCCCATCTATTTCTTAGTTATTAATTCTTGCTTGCTTCCTAACTGGTTTAACTTCATGCTTTGCTTCTATGTAATTATCACGTGCAATAAGGCTAACTTTGAACTTATCTACACTATCCCCTTGCTGAACTCTGGGATAATTCAGCACCCTCTGCCAACCTTTTAGCTCCCAAGAAGTTAAGATGGAGGTTGTCTCTCCTAAACAACTTGCCTCGTCCAGCGAAAACCTCCCAATTATTGATGAAGTGAAGCTGCTTCTTTTTGCAGAGGTCCTGAAACCAGATGTTGAATCCCAAGGTTTTGGCTATTTCTCTCCATCGATCGGGACATGACTGGTAACGTAGAAACATAGAAAATAAGTGCAGGAGTAGGCCATTCGGCCCTTCGAGCCTGCACCACCATTCAATAAGATCATGGCTGATCATTCACCTCAGTACCCCTTTCCCCCCCTCAGCCCGGAGACTACTACCCTTGCATCCCTTTGCTGAAGGACATTTATGAGACTTTTGTAGGAATCCTGCATCACAAATGGACTTCTATCCATGATATCATTATTTCCAATATGTAAACCTACTAAATATCTTGGCACTCACCTTTCATTAGTTCTTCCACACGGTGCTGGAGATCAGTTACCTTGGTCTCTGGAAAACAGAAGACTGCTCTTGACAGAGCCTTACCTCTACATAGGCTGCTGCCTGTGTGCCTGATGGTGGAGTCCCCAATGAGGATTGCCCATTGCCTCTTGCTCTTGCTCTGGCTGTTCAAACAATGTCCTCTTGGACTTTTCAGCCTTCCTCTTACCTTTTCCAAGATGCTGATATTAGGATTGAGGTTCGGTATCACTGGTGCTGACCTCACTGCCTGTCGTGTTCTCCAAATCACAAAGCGGGGCATACCGGTTTGAAGTAATAAGAGAATCCAAAGAAACTGTCCCTTTAAATGGGCACAGAGACTCTCTCCCTTTAAACAGGCACAGAAACTATGTGAAACTAAGAAAGAAGCATTATTGGCCAACTAAAAGTAAACCAGATGCTGGAGCCTGTAAGTAGCGCTCCACCAGCCGACATGCTACTGAAGCCCGACTGCTATCATCATCAGTGCCAGGCACAGGACCCAGGGGCGAGGGACAATTTTTGGTCCGGGGTGCTGTTCATGGTGATGACGTCAGCATCACGGAGCACAGCAGAGCGGGGTGCAACGTCTTACCGTCGCTGCAAAACTCCCGGCAAATTTAGCGGAAAGTGCTGTTCTCACCGCGCCCAGTCGCAAACTCATTTGCACCCATTATCGCCAGCTGGGAGTGTTAATGGGAGATACAAAGTAGCAAAATTTCACCCTCTCTCCCTTTAAACAGGCACAGGGATACTGCAAATTTAAACAAACGCAGATACACTTCCCCTTTAAACATGTACAGAGACACTGCCCATTTAAACAGGGACACTGCACCTTTGTGAGTCTCAGAGACACTGCCTCTTTAAACAGGCAGTGACACCCTCAAAGCCACCTTGAACAAGTGCATCATCATCATCATAGGCAGTCCCTCAAAATCGAGGAAGACTTGCTTCCACTCTAAAAGTGAGTTCTTAGATGACTGAACAGTCTAATATGGGTATTACAGTCTCTGTCACAGGTGGGACAGACAGTCGTTGAAGGAATGGGTGGGTGGGACTGGTTTGCCGCACGTTCTTTCCGCTGCCCGAGTTTGTTTTCTGCATGCTCTCGGCGACGAGACTCGAGGTGTTCAGCACCCTCCCGGATGCACTTCTTCCACTTAGGATGGTCTTTGGCCAGAGACTCCCAGGTGTCGGTGGGGATGTTCCATTTTATCATGGAGGCTTTGAGGGTGTTACTGAATTGCTTCCTCTGCCCACCTGAGGCTCGCTTGCCATGTAGGAGTTCTGAGTAGAGCGCTTGCTTTGGGAGTCTTGTGTCAGGCATGTGAACGATGTGGCCCACGCAGCAGAGCTGGTTGAGTGTGGTTAGTGCTTCGATGCTGAAGATGTTGGCCTGATCGAGGACGCTAACGTTGGTGTGTCTGTCCTTCCAGGGGATTTGTAGGATCTTGCGGAGACATCGTTGGTGGTAATTCTCCAGCGATTTGAGATGTCTACTGAATACGGTCCACGTCTCAGCCATACAGGAGGGCAGGTATCACTATGGCCCTGTAGATCATGAGCTTGGTGGCAGATTTGAGGGCATGATCTTCGAACACTCTTTTCCTCAGGCACTCGAAGGCTGCGCTGGCGCACTGAAGGCGGTGTTGAATCTCGTTGTCGGTGTCTGCCCTTGCTTCTAATAGGCTCCCGAGGTATGGAAAGTAAGTGGTCCATGTTGTCCAGGGCCGCACCATAGATCTTGATGACTGGGGGGGGGGCGGGGAGGGGCAGTGCTGTGTGGTGGGGTCACGTTGGTGGAGGACCTTTGTCTTACGGATGTTTCGTGTCAGGCCTATGCTTTCGTAGGCCTCAGTGAAGATGTTGACTATGACTTGGAGTTCAGTCTCTGAATGTGTGCCGATGCAGAAGAAGTGCAACATCCCCCACCGACACCTGGGAATCCCTGGCCCAAGACCGCCCTAAGTGGAGGAAAGGCATCCGGGAAGACGCTGAGCACCTCGAGTCTCTTCGCCGGGAGCAAGCTGAAGCCAAGAGTCGACAGTGACACCCGTTCCTTCAAACACCATCTGTTCCCACCTGTGACAGAGACTGTAAGTCCCGCATTGGACTCTTCAGTCACCTGAGAACTCATTTTTAATGTGGAAGCAAGTCATCCTCGACTCTGAGGGACTGCCTCAGAAGAGAAGCCCCAGCCCCTTTAAACAGGCACAGTGACCCTGCCCCTTTAAACAGGCACAGTGACCCTGCCCCTTTAAACAGGTTCTGCTCACACAATCAGAGAATGGAAGAAGCCCATTTAGCCCGTCGAGCCCGTGCCGGCTCCCAGCTCGTCCCACACTCTCACCCTTTCCCCCGATCTTTGCAAATGTTTTTCTTTCAGATACTTATCCAATTCCCTTTTGGAAGTTGTGATTGAGTCTGCCTCCACCACCCTTTCAGGCCGTGCATTCCAGATCCTAGCCACTCGCTGTGTACAAAAGTTTTTTCTTGCATCGTCTTTGGTTCATTTGCCACTAAGGGTGGGGGGTGGCGGTGTTTGGGGTGTGTTGTGGTCTCTATGAGGGGGTCAGGTTCCCTTCTGACCAACTTGAGCAGTTTCGAATCGCTCCCTCTCTCTTGGGTTCTGTACTCTGGATTTATTTGGGGGTGTGACAAAAGTGCAGGGGACACTGGTTTGATGCAAAGAATGTTGGTTTTATTACAGTCCAGGTAATACAGGCTTATTACTCTAGTAAGAAAATACACAGCCAAACTTACAATCACTCTAATAAAGAACAATACAAGGAAAGGTACAAGGTCAAACTTATAATCACTCTAATAAAGTACCTTACACTCCACATTCAAAGGGGGTTGCAATAAAATTATACCTCCCACCTCCCAATACCTAATTCTAGCTTGGTTAGACTCCAGGGCAGGGACTTATGCTTACCAATCCTTTTGATAGTTAATGGTAGATGGTGATGTTCTTCCTTCCTTCAGGACTTCAAGCCTTCGAGGCTGGAGAAGTTAGTTTTACAACTGTCATGTTGGTTTCGCTCCTTGTCTTGATGAGGTAGTAGCGACCACCCCTCTCCCCCACCAACATCGGTTGAAAACAGTGGCCAGTTATACGATTTCAGTGTTCTAATCTTGCCACCAAATCTCTTCACAATCCTTTGTATAATTTTGGCGGGCTTGGTTCTTCTTTGTAATATTTTGTCAGGCTCGTTAAAGTTGATAATGTCTTGGGTGGGTTGATCTTCGAAAAACTGTTTCCTGATGGAAATATTAGTTTGGTAATTGCAATGTCCTTTTGTGCTTAGTCTTTCGCATACAGGCTGGATTGGGCCTCTTTGTGATGTTTCTGCTGAAAGTGGTTTGTCCAGACCCATGTTGATGGGGAGCTATCTCTGGGTGATACTGTGATGGTAATGTCTCTTGTGGAGAAAGATTTCCAAATACTCATTCTTCCAGACAGGTTAACCCAGTCCTCACACCCAGACAGTCCCAATAATCAAGTGGACTTCTTTAGTTCCCTAGGTCCGCCCACAGGCTTGAATTTGTCTTGTAAAAGTTCATAATTCTATTAAAGTTTGTAGTTTCTTCCATAAGCACTTTGGAGTTCCAAACTTTTCGGTAGATAGTCCCAAATTAAATTTCCTTTCAAATGAGCCCAAATACAGGGAGAGGTGGGGGGGGGGGGGGGGTTCTGGTGAATTTTGCTCTCTGCTGTCTCCTCAGCTTCTCTCTCTACCCTGTCCAGACCCTCATGATTTTGAATACCTCTATCTAATCACCTCTTAACTTTTTCTGCTCCAAGGAGAACAACTCCAGTTTCTTTAGTCGACCCACGTAACTGAAATCCCTCATCTCATGAATCATTCTTGTAAATCTTTTCCGCACCCTCTAAGGCCTTCACATCCTATTGTGCGGTGCCCAGAATTGGACACAATACCCCAGTTGAGGTCGAACCAGTATTTTATAAAGGTTCATCATAACCTCCTTGCTTTTGTACTCTATGATGCCCAGGATCCCGTAAGCTTTATTAACTGATTTCTCAACCAGTCCTGTCACCTTCAGAGATTTGTGCACATATACCCGCAGATCTCACTGTTCATGCACCCCCTTTAGGATTGTACTCTTTCGTTTATTTTGCCTCTTCTCGTTCATTTCATCATGCTTCTCCAATTTTATTTCTTTACTCAGGTTCACGGCCTCATTTTATTTCTTCCTCCGAGCTTCTCAACTTAATCTGGCAGCGTAATGTTGGTGAGTGGTGATTGATTGCCCTGGGAACCAACAGGAAGAGAGGTCAGAGGGCCCAGGGAGCAGCGTGTTCTGCAACCAATCGCGGTGCTTGAGGGTTGGATCCTGAGTCAGCCAGTCAGGTGAGTCTGTGTGAACCCCTGTTAAACAATTTATCTTTTAAAAGTTAGATCACAATTTCTTTTCTCAACAAAACAGTTTAACATTTGTCAGTATTTTGGGTCCCTGGAGTTCCTATTATAAGTTTCAGGTACTTCAGTGCCAAGTGGATTAGGTGTTTAAAGGTCATTCAATTCCCTCTTTCCACTTTGCTGTTAGTTAAATGTACAGTGATTGATTTCCTCTCATTATTCATTCATAGTAGTTAAAGTAACATCCTTCCTGTTGGTATTGAGTCACATTCTGTGCTGGGCGAGATAGCTGGTGGCATTAACCTTTAAAATTGTCATCCTTTTGTTCAAATCTCTCCAGGATCTCGCCCCTCCCTATCTCTGCAACCTCCTCCTGCCCACCAACCCTCTTAATTAGGATGGGTTTGTTTTCTTTGAAACAGAGGAGTATGTGGGGAGACCTTAATGAGGTCTATAAAATTTTGAGGGGCCTAGATAGAGCGGATAGGAAGGACCTGTTTCCCTCAGCACAGGGGTCAACCACTAGGGTGTATAGGGTTAAAGTAATTGTGGGGGAGGTTTAGAAGCGATTTGAGGGGAAATTTCTTCACCCAGAAGGTGGTGGGGGTCTGGAACTCACTGCCTGGAAGGGTGGAAGGTTCAGAAACCCTCACCACAGTGCATCCGCGAGACTGAGAACTTTGTAGATAGCATGTTTCAGAGGGTGTTCACCCTGCAGCTTAAGTGAGTGCAGGTATAGGAGGGAATGGGTGACCGCCAGACAGACAAGAAGGACCAGGCAGGTGGGGCAGGAGTCCCCTGACTCGCTAACCGGTTTTCAGTTCCGGATACTGGTGAGCCCGATGTTTGCTCTGGGGAGTGCAACCAATGCCAAGTCCACGGTACCACGGGTTGCTCAGCTGCCGGCAGATTTTAGGGAGCTAGGAAAGCGATTAAAAGCACGACCTCAAAGGTCATAGGGCCCAAGTTTCCACATGATTTGCGCCTGATTTTTAGGAGCAACTGGTGGAGAACGGACTATCTTAGAAATCGCAATTCTCCACATTTTTTTTTCTGCAGTTCTAGTCAGGTAGAACAGTTCTACTTTGGAACAGAATGTTTTTTTCAAAAGGGGGCGTGTCCGGCCACTGACGCCTGATTTCAAAGTTTCCACAGTGAAAACGTACTCCAAACTAAAGTAGAATGGAGCCAGTGAAGATTTTTGTAGAACTGAAAAACCTGTTCTACATATTAAAAAATCAGGCGCAGGTTACAAATTAGGCGCCCAGAACGAGGTGGGGGGGGAAGGGAACTCATTAAATTCTACAATAAATCCTTATTTATACTTCTACAAATATTATACAAATAAATCCAACCTGAATAAACATTTATAAGCCAAGAAAAGATTAAATAAACCATCTTCCTACCTGTGTGAAAGTGCTTCAGCCAGGGAGAATTCTGCAGCCGTTCGTGCCGCCAAGCGGGAGGGGGTGGGGGGGGGGTAGAAAGCCGTTCGTGTTGCTGAGCGGGAGGAGGAGTGGGGGGGGGGAAGAAAGCTGTTCGTGCCGCTGAGCGGGAGGAGGAGGGGGGGAAGAAAGCCGTTTGTGCCGCTGAGCGGGAGAGGGAGAGAGAGGGGTATGGAGGGAGAGAGGGAGAGAGGGAGGGGGGGGGAAGGAAGAGAGGGAGGGAGAAAGGGAGGGAGGGGGGAGGTCAGGTCGGATCGGATCCAGTCTGGGAGCGGGAGTCGGGCCCAGTGTGGGGGGGAACGGGAGCGCGGGTCGGGTTGGGTCCAGTCGGGGTGGGGGGGAGCGGGAACAGGAGCGCGGGTCGGGTCAGTCGGGGGGTTGGGGGAGCGGGTGTCGGGTCGGGGGGGGGAGTAGGAGATGGCCGTGGGAGGAGCCTTATTCACGCAGCCCCAGTGAGGCCATTCAGCCAGGGCTAGGGGCTGCGTGCTTCGGGCCCCTCCCACACAGTTCGGCACCTGGAGCTACTGCACTTGTGTGCCCACTGTAGCGCACATGTGCAGAGGTCCCGGCACTGTTTTCAGTGCAGGGACCTGGCTCCGCCCCCCCCATAACTCGTGCTGGCTGCGCCGAGGGCCAGAAGACCTGCAGGTAGATGGAGAATACCGAGGATTTTTTTAGGCGCCGTTTTAGGCGCGAAAAACGGGCGCCCAGCTCAGAGGGGCGCCCGTTTTTTTTCTTGTGGAAACTTGGGCCCATAATCTCTTGATTACTCCTGGTGCCACGTACTAGTGAGTACAGAAATAGGAAGATAGAACAGATGAATGCACAGCTGGAGAGATAGTACAGGCGGGAAGCCTTTAGATTCCTGAGACTTTGGGACTATTTCTGGAGGAGGTGGGACCTGTACGTGTCGGGCGGGTTGCCCCTCAACAGGACCGGGACCGATATCCTCACCGGGGGTTTTGCTAATGTTTGGAAGGCAAAGGAAACAAAGGCGAGAAAATAGACAACAAGGGAGTTTGGCAGTGCTAAATGCCAGTGCCGGTATGTTTCGGTGCGATCACCTCTCATTCTTCTCAACTCCAGAGTGTATAGGCCCATTCTACACACTCTCTAATCATAAGACAGCCCTCTTCAGAAACACTTCAATGCCAGTGCATGGAGTCTAGGAAATGATGGCAAATGAGATGAGGGCACTGATGGACATGTGTGAGTATGATATTGTAGCTATTAGTGAGACATGGCTAAAAGAACTGCAGGAATGGCAGCTCAACATTCCTGGTTACAGCGTTTTAAGACGAGATAGAGAGAAGGATAAAAAAAGGAGGTGGGGGGTCGCAATATTAATTAAAAAAACAATTACAGCTGTGAGGAGGGATGATATGTTAGAGAGGTCATCAAATGAGGCCAAATGGGATGAACTGAGGAACAAAAAATGGGCAATCACACTGCTGGGGTTGTACTATAGACCCCCAAACAGTCAGAGGGAGATAGAAGAGCTAAGCGCAAAAATGTTAGGCCAGTAATACTAGGGGATTTCAACTACCCTAACATTAACTGAGATAGAAGTAGTGTGAAAGGTATAGAGGGAGCAGAATTCTTAAAATGCACTCAGGAGAACTTTTTTAGCCAGGACGTAGCAAGCCCAACAAGAGCGGGGCGGTTCTGGATTTAGTTTTAAGGAATTAAGTTTGGGCAGGTGGAAGAGCATTTTTAGTGCTGGTGATCATAATTCAGTTAGATTTAAAGTAGTTATGGAAAAGGACAAAGATAGACCAGAAATAAAAGTTTTCAATTCAGGAAAAGTTAATTTTACTAAGCTGAGATGTGACTTAGCCAAAGTGGACTGGAAACAGCAATTTGAAGGTAAATCAGTGTCAGAGCAGTGGGAGGCATTCAAGGAGGAGATAGTGAGGGTTCAGAGCAAGTATGTTCCGTTAAGAAAAAAAGGTGGGACTAATAAATCTAGAGCCCCTTGGATGTCAACATAACAAATAGGAGCAGGAGTAGGCCATACAGCCCCTCGAGCCTGCTCCGCATTCAGTAAGAACATCAATCTCAACACCACTTTCCTGCCTGATCTCTATATCCTTTGATTCCCCTAGAGTGCAGCGAAGGTTCACCAGACTGATTCCTGGGATGGCAGGACTGTCATATGAGGAGAGATTGGGTCGACTGGCCTGTATTCACTAGAGTTGAGAAGAACGAGAGGGGATTTCATTGAAACGTATAAAATTTTGACTGCGTTAGATAAACTGGATGCGGGGAGGATGTTTCCCATGGCTGGGAAGTCGAGAACAATGGGTCACAGTCTCAGGATACGAGGTAGGAAATTTAGGACTGAGACGAGGAGACATTTTTTCACTCAGAGGGTGGTGAACCTGTGGAATTCTCTTCCACAGAAGGCTGTGGAGGCCAAGTCACTGAATATGTTTAAGAGGGAGATATATAGATTTCTAGAAACCAAAGGCATCAAAGAGTATGGGGAAAAAACGGGGATATGGTATTGAGATAGAGGATCAGCCATGATCATATTAAATGGCAGTGCAGACTCGAAGGGCCGAATGGCCTACTACTGTTCCTATTTTCTACATTTCTATGAGTCCAAAAATCTATATATCTGAGCCTTGAATATACTCAGAGACTCGGCAACCACAGTCCTCTGGGGCAGAGAATTCCAAAGATTTACAACCCACTGAGTGAAGAAATGCCTTCTCATCTCTGTCTTAAATGGCCTACCCCTTATCCTGAGACTGTGCCCCCTAGTTCCATCCAGGGGAATCAACCTCTCAGCATCTACCCTGTCAATCCTCTTCAGAATCTTGTATGTTTCAATGAGATCACCTCTCATTCTTCTAAACTCCAGAGAGTATGGGCCCATTCTACACAATCTCTCATCATAAGACAGCCCTCTCATCCCAGGAATTAATCGTGTACCTTTGTTGCACCGTCTCCAAGGCAAGTATATCCTTCCTTAGATAAGGAGACCAAAACTGTGCACAGTGCGCTAGGTGTGGACTCACCAAGACCCTGTACATTTGTAGCAAGACTTCCTTACTCTTATACTCCACCCCTTGCAATAAAGGACAATGTGCCATTTGCCTTCTTTATTGCTTGCTGTACCTGCATGCTAGCTTTCAGTGTTTCTTGCACGAGGACACCCAAATCTCTCTGAACACCAACATTTAAAAGTTTCTCACCATTTAAAAGATATTCAGTTATTCTAGTCGTCTTACCAAAGTGAACAACCTCACATTTCCCTACATTATACTCCATTTGCCACCTTACTGCCCACTCACATCGTCTATCTATATATCTCTTTGCAGACTCTTGTGCTCCTCACAGCTTACTGTTCCATCTAGTTTTGTATCATCAGAAAACTAAGTTACATTACACTCGGTCCCTTCATCTAGATCATTAAATAGCTGAGGCCCCAGCAATGATCCTTATAGCACCCCACTTGAATAACGGGGATCGTTCTAGGAACTAAGGAATTTTGGAAGATCAAAACCAATGCATCGACTATCTCTGCAGCCATGTCTTTTAGAACCCGAAGATGTAGGCCGTCCGGTCCAGTGATTTGTCAGCTTTTAGTCTCATTCCTCACCCTCATTAGACCCTAGGTTCCCCAACATTGTAGGTATGTTTTATACGTCTTCTACTGATACAAAATATTTGTTTAATGTTTCTGTCATTTCCTTATTCCCCATAATAATTAATAATGTGGAAGTTCCATCAACACACGGACTGCAGTGGCTCAAGATGGTAGCTCACCACCATCTTCTCAAGGGCAATTAGGGGTGGGCAATTAATGCTGGCCTTGCCAGTAACACCCACCTCCCGTGAACAAATACAAAAATAAATAAAAATTCTCCTGTCTCAGCCTCTAAGAGACCAACGTTTATTTTTTCTATTCTACTTTTGCATACTTGAAGAAGCTCTTACAATCTGTTTTTATATTTCTGACTAGTTTTCTCTTGTTTCCCTTTTTATCAATGTTTTGGTCATCCTTTGCTGATTTCTGAAACTCGCAATCCTCAGGCTTACTACTATTCTTTACAACAATATAAGCTTCTTTCAATCCAATGCTATATTTAACTTCTTTAGTTAGCCACAGATGGATCACTTTTCCTGTGGACTTTTGTTTCTCAATGGAATGTATTTTTGTTGAGAATTATATCTTTAAATACTAGCCACTGCTTATCAACTGCTATACCTTTTAATTTATTTTTCCAATCTACCTCAGCCAACTTGCCCTTCAAACCTATGTAATTGGCTTTATTTAAGTTTAAGACTCTAGTTTCAGACTTGGGTAAGTCACACTCAAATATAAGGGGCATACAGGGTAGGATAAAGAAATCAAGACAACCTTATGACAGATACCGAGCGCACAATACTGCAGAACCCCGAGAGGAGTATAGAAAGTGCAGGGGTGAAATTAAAAAGGAAATTAGGAAAGCAAAGAGAGGACATGAAAAAATATAGGCAAGTAAAATCAATGAAAATCCAAAGATGTTTTATAAATATATTAAGAGCAAGAGGTTAGCTAAAGAAAGAGTAGCGCCTATTAGGGACCTGAAAGCAAACGTGTATGGAGGTGGAAGATGTGGGTATGGTTCGAAATGAATACTTTGTGTCTGTTTTCACAAAAGAGAGGAACGAAGCAGACATTGCAATCGGGGACGATGAGTGTGGAATATTAGATGAAATAAACATAATGAGAGGAAGTATTAATGGGTTTAGCATCTTTGAAAGTGGATAAATCCCCAGGCCCGGATGACATATATCCAGGATGTTAAGAGAAGCAAGAGAAGAAATATCAGAGGCTCTGGCCATCAGTTTCCAATCCTCTCTGGCTACAGGTGTGGTGCCGGAGGACAGGAGGACTGCTAATGTGGTACCATTGATTAAAAAGAGAGAAAAGGATAGACCGAGTAATTACAGACCAGTCAGCTTAACCTCGGTGGTGGGAAAATTATTGGAAAAATTTCTAAAGGACCGGATAAATCTTCATTTCGAAAGACACGGATTAATCAAGGACACTCAGCACGGATCTTTTATGGGAAGGTCATGTCTGACTAACTTGATTGAATTTTTTCGAGGAGGTAACCAGGAGCGTCGATGAAGGCATTGCATTTGATGTAGTCTATGTAGATTTTAGCAAAGCTTTTGATAAGGTCGCACGTAGCAGACTGGTCACAAAAGTAAAAGCCCATTGAATCCAATGCAAAGCGGCAAGTTAGATCCAAAATTGGCTGAGGCAGGAAGCAAAGGGTAATGGTCGATGGGTGTTTTTGTGACTGGAAGGCTGTTTCCAGTGGGGTTCTGCAGAGCTCAGTACTAGGTCCCTTGTTTTTTGTGGTATATATCAATGATCTAGAATATAGGGGGTACGATTAAGAAGTTGGCAGATGATACAAAAATTGACCGTGTGATTGATGATGAAGAAGAAAGCTGTAGACTGCACGAAGATATCAATGGACTGGTCAGTGGCAAATGGAATTCACTCTGCAGAAATGTGAGGTAATGCATTTGGGGAGGGCTAACAAAGAAAGGGAATACACATTAAATGGTAGGATACTGAGACGTGTAGAGGAACAGAGGCACCTTGGCGTGCATGCCCACAGATCCCTGAAAGTACCAGGCCAGGTAGATGAGGTGGTTAAGAAGGCATTCGGGATACTTGCCTTTATTACCTGATGCATAGAATATAAGAGCAGGGAGGTTATGCTTGAACTGTATAAAACACTAATTAGGCTACGGTCACCACATTGAAGGAAAGATGTGATTGCACTGGAGAGGGTACAGAGAAGATTTACAAGAATGTTGCCTGGACTGTTAGCTATGAGGAAAGATTGGATAGGCTGGGGTTATTTTCTTTGGAATAGAGGAGGCTGATGGAAGATTGTGTCCGTGCCGGCCGACAATCGGCCAAATGGCCTCCTTCTGTGCTGTAAATTTCTATGATTCTATGAAAACTAGAATTGTCTGTTCTGAATTTCTAACCTGTAGTCAGTGGTGATTTTTGTAAACCCCTTTTACAGGGTATCAGAAGGGGAGGATTTGCAGACAGGAAACTCAAACCAAACATCTTGTCAAGATCAGATAGTCACTCAATTCATCAGGACCTGAATATCGTCGGCCTTTGAATGTGAAAGGAGGAATGTTTGTCTGTTCTGTCTGTGGGAAAAGATTTCAAACAACTGACTGGAAAAGCACCGAGACACACACACTCGAGTGAGAGTGTTCCAGTGCACTGACTGTGGAAAGAGCTTTAACCAGTTACACAGCCTGAAAAAACATCACACCATTCACAGCGGGGAGAAACCGTACACGTGTTCTGTGTGTGGACGAGGCTTCAACTGATCGCCCAACCTGGAGAGAGACAAGGACACCCGCACCATGGAGAAACCGTGGGAATGTGGGGACTGTGGGAAGGGATTCATTTCCCCGTCTGAGCTGGAACTTCATCGACACAGTCACACCGGGGAGAGGCCGTTCACCTGCTCTGAGTGTGGGAAGGAATTCACTTACTCATCTGCCCTTCTGAGACACCAGCAGATTCACACTGGGGAGAGGCCGTTTACCTGCTCTGATTGTGGGAAGGGATTCACTCAGTCATCCAACCTGCTGGCACACCAACAAATTCACACAAGGGAGAGGCCGTTCACCTGCTCTGAGTGTGGGAAGGAATTCACTTACTCATCCAACCTGCTAAGACACCAGCGAGTTCACACTGGGGAAAGGCCATTCACCTGCTCTGATTGTGGGAAGGGATTCACCCAGTTAACCAACCTCACTTCACACCAACTTGTTCACACTGATAATAGACCTTTTAAATGTTCCGACTGTCCGAAGAGCTTTAAAAGCAAAATGGATGTACTGATACACCAGCGCAGTCACACTGGAGAAAGACCATTTACCTGCTCCGTGTGTGGGAAGAGATTCAGTCGTACATGCCACCTGCTGGTACAGCAGCGAGTTCACACTGGGGAGAGACCGTTCACCTGCACTGTGTGTGGGAAGGGATTCACTCAGTCATCCGACCTGCTGATACACCAGCGAGTTCACACTGGGGAGAGGCCATTCACCTGCACCGAATGTGGGAAGGGATTCGCTCAGTCATCCCACCTGCGGACACACCAGCAAGTTCACACTAATAAGAGACCTTTTAAATGTTCTGACTGAAGAGTTTTAAAAGCAAAAAGGATCTGTTGACACACCAGTGAGTTCACACTCAGGAGAGGCCGTTCACCTGCTCCATGTGTGAGAAGAGGTTCATTCAGTCATCCCACCTGCTGAGATGCCATCAAATTCACACATGATTGCAGTGGTCGATTCTGCTGTTAATCCAGGACTAAACCATGTTCATTCTGACCGTTGGGGTTTGTTTCTGCTGCTATTAATAACCACTGTAACCGGGCTGGAGTTTAATATTTTGATATCTGTCGAATAAATCAGCTTTCTTTCAAACAGTATTTGATGTCTCCAAGATAAGATGAAATTACCTGATGTCCTATGACAGACTGTTCCATTTTTGGGCCTTTCCTGCTTTCTATCTCTAGATTATTTCAGTTCTCATACCTTTGGTTACTCTCTGACATGTTCCAGCTTGTGTGATAAAGTGCTTCCTGTCATCACCACTAAATGGCCTAGCTCTAATGTTAAGGTTATGACCTCTTGTTTTGGACTCTCCCACCACAGGAAATAGTTTCTTTATCTACCCTATCATAAAACACCTCAATTAGATCACCCTTTAATCTTCTATATTCAAGGGAATACAAGCCTAGTCTCTACAACCTGCCCTCATATTTTATTAAAGTCATCACTAAGTACAAGGTAGAAACTCTGAACACACAGTTCTAGTTTCTCTGAAACATTCTTTCATCTCTTGTCCCTAAGCTGCAAGTCCCCCGTCCAACGCACTCTCTCCTCGTCACATCCTCTCTGTTTGAAATCCAGATTCAATGCATGCTCTGATATTTTTCCATTTCACTCCTGCAGGTGCTGTGTGATGTTGGGGTTCGGCCCCAGTCACTGTTTGCCCTCAAACAGATACATAATGAGGGGAAATCAATCTCTACCTTTAACTCACAGCGACATGGAAAGAGGGAAGTGAATGATCTTTTCAACACCTGGTCCACTTGGCACTGAAGTGTCTGAAACTCCACTGCCTGTGGAAAGAGCTTTAACCAGTTACACAGCCTGAAAAAACACCAGGGAAACAAAATAGTGACAAATGTTGAATTGTTTGGTTGACAAAAGAAATCTTGCATTAGTTTTTAAACTATAAATTATTCAATGGGTTCACACTGATTCATGTGACTGTCCGACTCAGGTTTCACCCCTCAAGCTCCACGATTGGTTGCAGAACATGCTGCTTCCTGGGCCCTCCGGCCTCTTCCCTGTTGGTTCCCAGGGCAATCAATCACCACTCGCCAACATTATGGGGCTCAGAGGAAGAAAATAAATGAGGCTTTGAAACTGAGATGGGAAATGCAATTAGAGAAACATGATTGAATATATAAAAACTATTTAAAATCAAATGAAATGAATTATAATTAACATGTTCACTTCATGCCAAGTGGGAAACAAGTGATGTCTGGACTGTGCAGGAGTGTTTGCACCTGGTTACACAATGTGTCACTGGCTCTCCACTCCAAATGCAGTTCTTCCAGTTTTGCTGGAGTAAATAAGGAGCAACTGTTTCCATTGGCAGAATGATTGGTCACCGGGTGACACAGATTTAAGGTGATTGGCAAAAGAACTAGAGACAACATGAGGAAACTTTTTTACGCAGCGAGTTGTGATCTGGATTGCACTCAAGATGGCTCAAGTGTCCACCTTCTGCACTGTCCCATTCTATGATTATGGCGGATGTCCATACCCAGAGTGCTCCGCGTGGTGGAATATGCCCTAGCTCCATCAGGTGGGGGGCGGGGGACAGTACTTCCGAGTCCAGTAGGACCAACAGTTTCCCATGTGGGACGGTCAAGGGAGGTGGGTTCCCTTCCCTGAAGGACATTAGTGAACCAGTTGGGTTTTACGACAATCATGGTCACTTTTTCCTAGTGCAAACCCCACAAATGACCAGATTCTTTCAGCTCAATTTCACACCGTGTCTTTATGTTTTTGTGGGTTCTCACACTCCATTTTTCCTGTTTGAAATTCATTTTACAGGGTAGTAAAAGGGGGCGATTTGTGCACTGGAAGCTCAAATCAAACATCACATCAAGATCTGACAGAGTTATTCAATACTCTGACCTGTCGAGACACCAGAAAATTCACACTAGAGAGACGCTGTTCGCCTGCTCAGAGTGTGGGAAGCGATTCACTCGGTCATCTACCCTGCTGAGACACCAGCGAGTTCACACTGATGAGAAGCCTTTTAAATGCCTGGATTGTGGGAAGTGCTATAAAAGTTCCAGGGAACTGATGTGCCATCAACGTGTTCACACTGACTAGTGCTTTCAGGTGGGCTTTTATCCCACCTTACTGTACACCAGCGCACTTACACTGGTGAGAGGCAGTTCACCTGCTGAGTGTGGGCAGAGAGTGTCAGTCATCCAGCCTGCTGACACACCAGCGAGTTCACAAGTGACTGCAGGAGTTGGATTCTGCTGTTAATCAAATCCAGGACTGAATCGTGTTCATTCTGCCTGTTGGGGTTTGTTTCTGCTGATAATACTCCAGTAACTGGACTGGACTTTAATATTTGGGATATAGGTAAATAAATCAGCGTTACTTTCAACACATTGCTGTAGATTTTTGTCTTTCCCACCTGAGTGTTTAGCATCACCTGGCTGGAGGACAATCTGGGGGGGAGGATTGTGCGGTGGGAACAGAACTTCAGCCTGGACAGAGTCCTTCAGGGCCACACTGAGAGGAGCAAACGGCACTTTGGTCTTTCTCGTCTCTTTATTGACAGCAAACTCTCTGTGTAGGTTAATCTTGACGCGTTTAAGGACCAGATCATATCCACCCAAGGGTGTTTAAAGAGATGGGACGTGTGCTCTGCTAGCCCCGTCCCCTTTCTATACAATTACAGCAGACAGGAACAAGGGCCTGAGGCTGATTAAAAGAAATAAGAACATAAGAAATAGGAGCAGGAGTAGGGCATTTAGCCCCTCGAGCCTGCTCCACCATTCCACAAGATCATGGCCTCAACTCAACTTCCCTGCCTGCTCCTGATAATCCTCGACACCTTTATTGTTCAAAAATCTCCATATCTCCACCTTAAATACATTCAATGACCCAGCCTCCACAGCTTTCTGGGGCAGAGAATTCCAGATTCACAACCCTCTGTGAAAAAATTCCTCCACATCTCAGTTCTAAATGGCCGCCCCCTTATTCTGAAACTATGCCCCCTAGTTCTAGATTTCCCCATGAGGGGAAACATCCTCTCTGCATCTACCCTGTCAAGCCCCCTCAGAATTTTATGTTTCAATAAAATCACCCCTCAGTCTTCTAAACTTCAATGGGTAATAGGCCCAACCTACTTAACCTCTCTTCATAAGGCAACCCTTTCATCTCAGGAATCAACCTCGTGAACCTTCTCTGAACTGCTTCCAGTGCAAGTATATCCTTTCTGAAATAAGGAGACCAAAACTGTACACAGTCAGGTTGAACCTCCCTTATCTGGGACTCCCTTATCCGGCACCAACCCTCGTCCGGCACGATTCCCGGTCGCCGGGTGGTGCATGCACAGAACTCCAATCCAACGCCCCCCCCCCCAGGTTTCCCATTCCCTTTTTAGGCACAACGATGATGCCTTTCCTTTATGATTTAATTAAATAATTCACCTAAACAGAAAATCAACATTTACTAGAAAGAAAGTGATCAGCAGTAACAGAAGCCCCTCAACCGGCGCCCACTGGTCCCACTGACACCTCCAGGCCCGCTGGTCCCACTGACACCTCCGGGGCCCGCTGGTCCCTCCGACACCTCGGGGCCCACTGGTCCCACTGACACCTCGAGGCCCGCTGGTCCCACTGACACCTCCGGGGCCCGCTGGTCCCTCCGACACCTCTGGGCCCGCTGGTCCCTCCGACACCTCGGGTCCCACTGACACCTCGAGGCCGGCTGGTATACTGACACCTCCGGGGCCCACTGGTCCCACTGACACCTCGAGGCCCGCTGGTCCCACTGACACCTCCGGGGCCCGCTGGTCCCTCCGACACCTCGGGGCCCGCTGGTCCCTCCGACACCTCGGGGCTCACTGGATCCGCCGACTCCTCAGGGCCCTCTGGTCCCACCGACACGTTGGGGCCCTCTCAGCCCACTGACAGCTCAGGGCCCACTGGTCCCACTGACACCTCGGGACCTGCTAGTCCCACCGACACTTCGGGGCCTGCTGGTCCCACTGACACCTCGGGGCCCTCTGGTCCCACGGACACCTCGGGGCCCGCTGGTCCCACCGACACCTCGGGGCCCGCTGGATCCGCTGACTCCTCAGGGCCCGCTGGTCCTACCGACACCTCGGGGCCCACTCGATCCACTGAAACTTCAGGGCCCGACCTCGGGCAACCTCCTCCCCCCCCCGACCTTGAGCGACCTCCCACCCCTCGGGCCGATTACCTCCCCTCATCTGATAAAACCCCTCATCCGGCACAGGCCAGGTCCCAAGGGTGCCGGAAAAGTGAGGTTCCACCTGTACTCCAGGTGTGGCCTCACCAATGCCCTGTACAGTTGTAGCAAGACTTCCAGACTTTTATCCCCCTTGCAATAAAGGCCAATATTCCTTTTGCCACGCATTTCATTTCAGCATAGGTTATACTGGGAGAAATGTTCAGCTAGTTTTCATTACAGGCAAAATGCAGAGCAAAAGAGCAGCATACTGGCATCTTAACAGTGTCTCATCGGCCTACAGGCTTTTGGTAAATACATTTGCTGAGTGGATACAAATGTAAATCAGCTTTGCAGGCGTGATGCTCTATTCACACATCGAAGGGGAGAGAGAGAGATGCTGTTGGGGCACACGCTAAGTCCAGTAGCTGAAAGTGATTAACCAACTGGGTTTTATATTTTGTGATCCTGGACCTGTTACCAATATCAGCAAAATTAAAGCCCATGGAATATAAGGGATAGTGGCAGCATGGATACGGAATTGGCTAAGTGACAGGAAACAGAGTAGTGGGGAAAGCTTGTTTTTCAGACTGTAGAAGGTATGCAGTGGTGTTCCCCAGGGTCAGTACTAGGTACCACTGCTTTTCTTGATATATGTTAATGACTTAGACTTGGGTGTGCAGGGTACAATATCCAAATTTTCAGATGACTCAAAACTTGGAAGTATAGTAAACAGTGAGGAGGATAGTGAAAGACTTCAGGAAGACATAGACAGGCTGGTGAAATGGGCGGACACGTGACAGATGAAATTTAACGCAGAAAAGTTCAAAGTGATACATTTTGGTAGGAAGAATTAGGAGAGGAAATATAAATGAAAGGGTACAATTTTAAAGGGGTGCATGAACAGAGTGACTTGGGGGTATATGTGCACAAATCATTGAAGGTGGCAGCGTGGGTTGAGAAAGCAGTTAAAGAAACTTACGGGATCTTGGGCTTCAAGAATAGAGGTATAGAGTATAATGACAGAGGATGGGACGACCTTGGATCTGGACTGAAGGTGATGGATGTTGAACAGTTTCCCGTTTGTTCTGTAAACTAGCTCCACTCCAGTGGGGAGGTTACTGAGGGTGTGATGCAGCACTGCAGTAAGAAAGAACGAGAAGAGCGTTGGTGCAATGACACAGCCTTTCTTGACCTGGGTCTGAACGTGGATTGGGGCTGTGGTGGATCCGTTGGTCAGGATTACAGCTTGCATGTCATCATGGAGCAGGCAGAGGATGGTGACAAACTTGGAGGGCAGCCGAACTTGAGGAGGAACCTCCATAATACCTCACGGTTGACAGTGTCGAAAGCCTTTGTGAGGTCAAAGAAGGCCATGTACAGAGGTTGGTATTGTTCCCTGCATTTCTCTTTAATTTGACTCGCTGTGAAGATCATGTCCATTGTGCCCCTTAGTGGGCGGAATCTGCATTGCGACTCTGGGAGGAGCTATTCAACCACAGGGAAAAGGCGATTGAGGAGGATTCTTGTCATTGAATTACAGTATGCAGACGATGCTTGCGTCTGCGCACACTCGGAGGCCGAACACCAAACCATCGTCAATACCTTCACAGAAAGGTAGGGGAGCATGGGCCTTACACTAAACATCCATAAGACAAAAGTCCTCTCCCAACCTGCCCCCGCCACACAGTACTGTCCCCTGATTATCAAAATCCACAATGAGGCCTTGGACAACGTGAACCATTTCCCAAACCTCGGGAGCCTACTGTCAACAAGGGCAGACGTCGATGATGAGTCCAACACCGCCTTCAGTGTGTCAGTGCAGCCTTCGGTCACCTGAGGAAGAGAGTGTTTGAAGACAAGGACCTCTGTGCCGGCACAGAGATCATGGTCTCCAGAGCAGTAGTGATACCCGCCCTCCTATATGCTTCAGAGACATGGACAATGTGCAGCAGGCACCTCAAAGCAGTGGAGAAATATCACCAACGCTGCCTCCGCAAGATCCTGCAAATGTATTGGCAGGATAGACGCACCAACGTCAGTGTTCTCGCTCAGGCCAACATCCCAAGCATCAAAGCATTGACTATGCTCAATCAGCTCTGATGGACAGGTCACATTATCTGCATGCTCGATATGAGACTCCAAAAACAAGCACTCTACTCGGAGCTCTGACATGGCAAATGAGCCCCAAGTGGGCAGAGGAAACACTTCAAGGACACCCTCAAAGCCTCCTTGAAAAGGTGCAACATCCCACAGACACCTGGGAATCCCTGGCCCAAGACCACTCAAAGTGGAGGAGAAGCATCCGGGAAGGCGCCAAACACCTCGAGTCTCTTCGCCTGGAGCTAGCGGAATCCAAGCCCAAACAGTAGAAGGAGCGCACAACAACCCAATCACCCCTCCCACCTGTCCCTTCAAATAACATCCCGTCAACCAACATCTGCCCCACCTGTGACAGAGACTGTATTAGACTCATTAGTCACCTGAGAACTCATTAATGTGGAAGCAAGTCATCCTCGACTCCGAGGGACTGCTTAAGAAGAAGCTAGAGTACAAAAGTGTGGATATTATGATGAACCTGTATAAAATACTGGTTCGGCCTCAACTGGAGTATTGTGTCCAAAGGCAACATAAGAAAAACATTTTTACGCAGCGAGTTGGTCCAGACCTACGTTCATCACTCGGGCAGTGTGAGCTGAGAATGTACGGTGGGGCAGCGGCACCAGGTGGTAACACGGGAGGTGAGCGAGCTCCAGGGAGTGGGTTAGAGAAACTCTGGGGGGTAAGCATCGAGTGTGGCCCCAGGCCCCGAGCCCCAAGCCCCAGGCCCCAAGGGAAAACAGTCCACATTATCCACTTTATAAACACCCGGTGTGGTGGGCCTCAGGCCCGAACAAGATCCTACGGGTTTGGGAAGTTCACAAGTGACTGCAGGGGCTGTGTTCTATTATTGCTGCTGTTAATCACATCGCACTCATTTTGATAGTTGGGGTTTAATCTGCTGATGTTAACAACCCCTATCACTGGGCTGGAGTTTAATATTTTGATATTTCAAATAACACAGTGTTGGTATTTGATGTCACCAAGATAAGAGGAGACTAATTGATGTCCTATTACCGACTGCTCCAATTTTGGGCCTTTTCTCCTTTCTAACTCGATATTTTTTCTGTTATCATACCTTTGGTTACTCTCATGGACAAGTCCCAATTCCTCATTCCTTCCAGAGTGCCTTTCCTCGTCTTGGTATCCAGGGATAATATCGGTAACATGCCCAGAATCACTAAACACAGAACCCAGTCTGTTGATCACTTTCAACTACTGGACTTAGTGTGTGCCCCACAGCATCCGTCTCACCTTCGATTTCTCAACAGAGCATCACACCTGCAAACATGGTTTCAATTTAAATTTGATTCCACTCAGGAAATGTATTTAAAAAATAAATACGTAAAAGTAAACTGATCATATCAAATAATTGGCAAAAGTTTAGAGTCAACAAGATGAACAAGTAAACACATCACAGCCCAATAACCCAGCTCTATATTCACAGGATAATCTGTTATCAAACTCCTCGAGTGGACAGATTAGAGAACAATGCTAATTCTAAGAACATCTAGAATCTGTTATAAATATCTTTCACATCCTGACTGGTACAATCTGTCGGTTTCTTTTCAGTTGCAGTGAATGGAAGATTAGAGGGATGTTGGCATATGGAACTCGGTTAATTCAGCTTCTGAAAGGTGTTCGTGTCAAGTTCATTTGATAGAGGAGAAAATGTGGTTGGTATCATTAGAGAGAGGGAGAGAGAAAGAGACAGAATTCATTGAGCAACAGTTGGTGTTTGCAACCAATTAGCCGTGGATATTTCCATCGTAGAATGTTTAGATTAGAAATATTATGTTGGGATCAGAAATGTCTAAAGACCAGTGGTTTGTGCTTGCCACAGGAAGGCCACAGTGTTTTTACGTGCTTCTAATATTGATGCATGTTGCAGAAAATGCAGACTTGTGTCTCTAGACTATGTAGCAGCCAGGGACTACTATATTAGGTACTGCCTGCTCCAGTTTGATGAGAGGTTGATGGCATAGCAAGAGATCCAGCAGTTTTAAGAATTTATCTCCAGTTATCTGCAGACATCGAATGTCACAGTGTCTTTACAAAATTTGACATAAGATTACGCTATTGGGTTAAATTATCGGGATCAATTGTTATAGAACTGTTACAGAATTGAATTCTTATAGAATGGAAAAGTAGTGAAGTTATGCTTAACTTGTATCAAACATTGTTAGACTGTACTAAAGACTACTGAATACAAATCTAGTGCCATGTTAAAAAAAAAGGATATAGATGCACTGGAGGGGGTCCAGAGAAGATTTACAAGGATGATAGCAGAAATGAGGATATATCTATTCTATAAGGAGAGGCTGGGTCTCTTTTCTCTCCAAAAAAAAAGGCTGAATGGTGACCTAATAGATTTCTTTAAAATTATGAAAGGTTTTGATAGAGTAGATACAGAATGAGTGTTTCCACTTGTAGGGAAGAGCATAACTAGAGGCCATCAATATACGATAGTCACCAAGAAATCAAATAGGGAATTGAGAAGAAACTTTTTTACCCAAAGATTGGTGAGAATGTGGAACTCGCTACCACAGGAAGTGGTTGAAGTGAATAGTATAGAAGTATTTAAGGGGAGACTAGTCAAGCATTTGAGGGGGAAGGGAATAGAGAGTTATGCTGATAGAATTAGATGAGGACAGACGGGAGGAGGCTTGAGTGGAGTATAAACGCCAGTATGGTCTTGTTGTGCTGAATGGTATGTTTTTGTGTCGTATATCCCATGTAATCCTGTTTTCCAAGACACACTGCTTGAAGGTGGAGATAAATGACTTGCATCCAAATGCAATTGTTACTTTGCTCTTCTTTGTAACATCACAAAGTTTGGACAGAATTTGTTTGTGAAATTAAAATTGATGTGCTGTTCAAGCACATGAGGAGGGAAAGTTAACTGAAATTTAAGGGGATAATCAAGTTTGGTTTATGAAAAGATCCAATCCATGTGGTCTTGCTCAAACTGCATATTCAGAAAGAAGTTTTTTGAGGGAGACTGTTGTGTTAAAAGTAACTAACATCCTTCATCTTGCAGACTGAATTGCTCTCTGGCATATTTTGGGGAATAAAAGGTCCAAGAAGAGTTAAGTAAAAATGGTTAAATAAAATTAAACAAACAAAATGGGTTATAACTTGGAGCAAGTGGGAATGTTTGATCGATGTTGTAAAGATATTATGATAATATTGTATTAGACAGTAAAAATTCCTCCTGGGCTCATGAATGAAATGTTGACTACTGTATCAAAGTTGACGAGAGGAAGTGAGTGAAGATGTAAGATGAAAACAGGAAAATTACACCATCAATTTGGATTTTTTCTTAAATCATTGTTCTTGGGTGAATTGGCATAAATCATCTGGGTGCAATCTGGTATTAATGCAAATTTTTGTGAAAGTCAGGGAAGTGTAGTAAATTGATAAGATTTCTCTTCAAGATGTTTGTGTCATTGTCTGTACTGAACAACAAGAAAACTGGATTTGATGGCCTGACCACTATGATGGGGTTTATTTTCTCTTTAAAATGTTTTCAATTGTGTGTTTTACTGAAGTTAGGTGCAGTACTGAAGTTAATTGTGGGTGCTGACCTGTTTCTGGTGAATTAATGTGGACTGTGTTAATTGGGAATAGATTTGTGTGGGATCATTCAGTGCTGAACACATTGTTGGGCTGTGGGTTTGTCCTCAGTCCCAGTTAAGAAATGTTGTTGACACCAAATCTAGGGACCACTTACATTATGACACTAAATCCAGGGTCCACTTATACTGTGACACCAAATGCAGGGACCACATGCATTGTGACACCAAATTCAGGGATCACTTACATTCCGACAGTAAAACCAGGGACCACTTGTATTGTGATCTCAAATCCATGGACCACTTACCCTATGACACTAAATTCATGGACCACTTACACTGATAAACTAGATTCAGGGACTACTTACACCATGACACTAAATCCAGGGATTACCAATACTGTGACACAAAATTCAGGAACCAGTTACACTGAAGCACCAAATCCAGGGACCACTTACACTGAGACACCAATTTAGATAGCGCCTTTCACGACCACCGGACATCTCAAATTTTTTTTGCAGCCAATAAAGTACTTTTTGGAGTGTAGTCACTGTTGTAATGTGGGAAACTCGGCGGCCAATTTGCGCACAGCGAGCTCCCACAAACAGCATTGTGATAATGACTAGATAATCTGTTTTTTTGTTATGTTGATTGAGGGATAAATATTGGCCAGGGCACCGGGGATAACTGGCCCGCTCTTCTTTGAAATAAATGTAGCATCACGGGATCGTTTAGCGCACTTGAAAGAGCAACCGGGGCCTCAGTCTTCACAGTGGAAGACAAAAACCATGCCAAAAATTGCTGGTCACAGGAATGTGGGAAGGGAGGACCTTGAGTCAATCACTATCACTAGGGGGCTAGTGCTGGACACGCTAATGGGATTCAAGCTAGACAAGTCCTCTGGTCCTGATGAAATGCATCCCAGGGTATTAAAAGAGATGGCGGAAGTTATAGCAGATGCATTCGTTATAATCTACCAACATTTTCTGGACTCTGGGGAGGTACCAGTGGATTGGAAAGCAGCTAATGTAATGCCTCTGTTTAAAAAAGGGGGCAGAAAAAGGCAGGTAACTATAGGCCGGTTAGTTTAACATCTGTAGTGGGGAAAATGTTTGAAGCTATCATTAAGGAAGAAATAGCGAGACATCTAGATAGGAATAGTGCAATCAAGCAGACGCAGCATGGATTTATGAAGGGAAAATCATGTTTAACTCATTTACTGGAATTCTTTGAGGATATAACAAGCATGGTGGATAGAGGTGTACCGATGGATGTGGTGTATTTAGATTTCCAAAAGGCATTCGATAAGGTGCTACACAAAAGGTTACTGCAGAAGATAGAGGTACGCGGATTCAGAGGAAATGTATTAGCATGGATAGACAATTGGCTGGCGAACAGAAAGCAGAGAGTCGGGATAAATGGGTCCTTTTCGGGTTGGAAATCGGTGGTTAGTGGTGTGCCACAGGGATCGGTGCTGGGACCACAGCTGTTTACAATATACATAGATGACCTGGAAGAGAGGACAGAATGTAGTGTAACAAAATTTGCAGATGATACTAAGGTTAGTGGGAAAGTGGGTTGTGTAGAGGACACAGAGAGGCTGCAAAGAGATTTGGATAGGTGAAGCGAATGGGCAACGGTTTGGCAGATGGAATACAATGTCAGAAAGTGTGAGGTCATCCACCTTGGGAAAAAAACAGTAAAAGGGAATATTATTTGAATGGGGAGAAATTACAACATGCTGAGATGCAAAGGGACCTGGGGGTCCTTGTGCATGAAACTCTTTTGAGTTTACCTGAAAATAAACATAAACATTAAACCGTGCCACCCGCCTGGGTAACACAGCAGACATTTTCAAGGCCCCTTTTTTTTTTGGCGCTAAAATCAAATTTTTTCCAGTGCCCCCTATAAAAGGGGAGGGGGACACTAAAAGCACCGGCAATTAAAACAAATTAAACTTTAAAACGTAAAATCAAATTAAAATTTGGTTGTCCTTGTGCATGAAACTCTTTTTGGAGTTCACCTGCAAAACATAAAACGTTAAACGTCCTTGTGCATGAATCCCAAAAAGTTAGTTTGCAGGTGCAGCAGGTAATCAGGAGGTGAATGGAATGTTGGCCTTCATTGCGAGAGGGATGGAGTACAAAAGCAGGGCGTTCCTGCTGCAACTGTATAGGATATTGTTAAGGCCGCACCTGGAGTACTGCGTGCAGTTTTGGTCACCTTACTAAAGGAAGGATATACTGGCTTTGGAGGGGGTACAGAGATGATTCACTGGGCTTATTCCGGAGATGAGGGGGTTACCTTATGATGATAGATTGAGTAGACTGGGTCTTTACTCGTTGGAGTTCAGAAGGATGAGGGGTGATCTTATAGAAACATTTAAAATCATGAAAGGGATAGACAAGATAGAGGCAGAGAGGTTGTTTCCACTGTTAGGGGAGGCTAGAACTAGGGGGCACAGCCTCAAAATACGGGGGAGTCCATTTAAAATCGAGTTGAGAAGGAATTTCTTCTCCCAGAGGGTTGTGAATCTGTGGAATACTCTGCCCAAGGAAGCAGTTGAGGCTGGCTCATTGAATGTATTCAAGTCACAGATAGATAGATTTTTAACCAATAAGGGAATTAGAGGTTACGGGGAGAGGGCGGGTCAGTGGAGCTGAGTCCACGGCCATATCAGCCATGATCTTATTGAATGGCGGAGCAGGCTCGAGGGGCTAGATGGCCTATTCCTGTTCCTAATTCTTATGTTCTTATGTTATGTTCTTATGTTCTCAATTTACAGTGCAGTGCACCCCCGACCTTATGACTCAGAGACGAGTGTGCTGCGCAGTGCTTACACTGAGACTACAAAATTACAAAGGGTATACGGCACATAAACGGGTCATTCTGACTATTCAGTCCATGCCGGCGTTTATGCTCCGCTCGGGAATTATCGAGCCTCAACATGAGGAATGGTAATCTTCAGCCCAGGTATAGAGGTTATCAAGATCAGAAGAAACAAACTCTAGCTACCAGAATGAACATGGTTCATGCTCAAAGCAATCACGATAAATCCAGGTCTATTCACGAACGTGGGCTTTCAATGGTGGGGCTTTTCCCCAGCATTCACCGCGGGGGAGAAGGTGCTGCACCCAGCCTACAGGAGCCTAGTGCGCACGCGCGGGACCCGCCTTGGTTTGGAGCATGCGCGGTGAGTGGCATGGTGGATGGAGACAGTATCAAGCTGCTGCGGACGAATCGGTAATATTCAGCGGAGAGGAGAGGCGTAATGGATCCGCGAGTGGCTGGAGAGGGTTCCTAAACAACTGGTGTATGCCGCAAGCCCGGAATAATAACCTGATAGCCCCACGTTTGCAGCTCGCGGCTTTCTCCAGGTTACAGGCTCAGGCTAACGGCCGCCATCTTTGTGCAGGAAGGCCGGTTCAGCGCTCCGCCATCTTGAAACAGTGAGTGGCAAAGTGTGGGTGGGGCTTCAGTGTTTCGTCCCAACTGGGTCCCAGTGCCCGTGGATAGGCTTAATGCCTCAGTTACTTTTCTCTCACTCTCCACACGTTAGATTTCTCACCATCTCTCCGAAAGATGCTCCTCAGTTCACATCTCACACATTTGTAGCAAGAGCCCCAGAGATGGGTCCCCTTAGAAACATAGAAAATAGGTGCAGGAGTAGGCCATTCGACCCTTCTAACCTGCACCGCCATTCAATGAGTTCATGGCTGAACATGCAACTTCAGTACCCCATTCCTGCTTTCTCACCATACCCCTTGATTCTCCTAGTAGTAAGGACTTCATCTAACTCCTTTTTGAATATATTTAGTGAATTGGCCTCAACAACTTTCTGTGGTAGAGAATTCCACAGGTTCACCACTCTCTGGGTGAAGAAGTTCCCCCTCATCTCGGTCCTAAATGGCTTACCCCTTATCCTTAGACTGTGTCCCCTGGTTCTGGACTTCCCCAACATTGGGAACATTCTTCCTGCATCTAACCTGTCTAAACCCGTCAGAATTTTAAACGTTTCTATGAGGTCCCCTCTCATTCTTCTGAACTCCAGTGAATACAATCCCAGTTGATCCAGTCTTTCTTGATAGGTCAGTCCTGCCATCCCGGGAATCAGTCTGGTGAACCTTCGCTGCACTCCCTCAATAGCAAGAATGTCCTTCCTCAGGTTAGGTGACCAAAATTGTACACAATACTCCAGGTGTGGCCTCACCAAGGCCCTGTACAATTGTAGCAACACCTCCCTGCCCCTGTACTCAAATCCCCTCGCTATGAAGGCCAACATGCCATTTGCTTTCTTAACCGCCTGCTGTACCTGCATGCCAACCTTCAATGACTGATGTACCATGACACCCAGGTCTCTTTGCACCTCCCCTTTTCCTAATCTATCACCATTCAGATAATAGTCTGTCTCTCTGTTTTTACCACCAAAGTGGATAACCTCACATTTATCCACATTATACTTCATCTGCCATGCATTTGCCCACTCACCTAACCTATCCAAGTCGCTCTGCAGCCTCATAGCATCCTCCTCGCAGCTCACACTGCCACCCAACTTAGTGTCATCCGCAAATTTGGAGATACTACATTTAATCCCCTCGTCTAAATCATTAATGTACAGTGTAAGCAGCTGAGGCCCCAGCACAGAACCTTGCGGTACCCCACTAGCCACTGCTTGCCATTCTGAAAAGTCCCCATTTACTCCTACTCTTTGCTTCCTGTCTGACAACCAGATCTCAATCCATGTCAGTACACTACCCCCAATCCCGTGTGCTTTAACTTTGCACATTAATCTCTTGTGTGGGACCTTGTTGAAAGCCTTCTGAAAGTCCAAATATACCACATCAACTGGTTCTCCCTTGTCCACTCTACTGGAAACATCCTCAAAAAATTCCAGAAGATTTGTCAAGCATGATTTCCCTTTCACAAATCCATGCTGACTTGGACCTATCATATTACCTCTTTCCAAATGCACTGCTATGACATCCTTAATAATTGATTCCATCATTTTACCCACTACCGATGTCAGGCTGACCAGTCTATAATTCCCTGTTTTCTCTCTCCCTCCTTTTTTAAAAAGTGGGGTTACATTGGCTACCCTCCACTCTATAGGAACTGATCCAGAGGCAATGGAATGTTGGAAAATGACTGTCAATGCATCCACTATTTCCAAGGCCACCTCCTTAAGTACTCTGGGATGCAGTCCATCAGGCCTTGGGGATTTATCGGCCTTCAATCCCATCAATTTCCCCAACACAATTTCCCGACTAATAAGGATTTCCCGCAGTTCCTCCTCCTTACAAGACACTCCGACCCCTTTTATATCGGAAGGTTGTTTGTGTCCTCCTTCGTGAATACCGAACCAAAGTACTTGTTGAATTGGTCCGCCATTTCTTTGTTCCCCGTTATGACTTCCCCTGATTCTGACTGCAGAGGACCTACGTTTGTCTTTACTAACCTTTTTCTCTTTACATATCTATAGAAACTTTTGCAATCCGTCTTAATGTTCCCTGCAAGCTTCTTCTCGTACTCCATTTTCCCTGCCCTAATCAAACCCTTTGTCCTCTTCTGCTGAGTTCTAAATTTCTCCCAGTCCCCGGGTTCGCTGCTATTTCTGGCCAATTTGTATGCCACTTCCTTGACTTTAATGCTATCCCTGATTTCCCTTGATAGCCACGGTTGAGCCACCTTCCCTTTTTTATTTTTACACCTGACAGGAATGTACAATTGTTGTAGTTCATCCATGCGGTCTCTAAATGTCTGCCATTGCCCATCCACAGTCAACCCCTTCAGTATCATTCGCCAATCTATCCGAGCCAATTCATGCCTTATACCTTCAAAGTTACCCTTCTTTAAGTTCTGGACCATGGTCTCTGAATTAACTGTTTCATATAGTCCCTTCTATAGTCCTAGGGCTGGAATGCCCCGTCTACAGTCCCAGGGTTAGAATCCCCATGTACAGTCCCAGGTATAGAATCCCCATGTACAGTCCCAGGATTGGAAGCCCCATGTACAGTCCCAGGGTTAGAATCCCCATGTACAGTCCCAGAGTTGGAATTCCCATGTACAGTCCCAGGGTTAGAATCACCATGTACAGTCCCAGGGTGAGAATCTACATATACAGTAGCAGGGGTAGAATCCCCATGTACAGTCCCAGGATTGGAAGCCCCATGTACAGTCCCAGGGTTAGAATCCTGGGACTGTACACAGACAAATAAAAAAAGAGAGGCCTTGAATCTGAGTTGGGAAAACAATCATAGAAACATGATTCAGTTTGTATACTAATATATTTGAAATCAAATCCAATGAATTGTTGCAAGTAACATATTCCTTTCATGCCAAGTGGGAAACAAATGATGTCTGTGATGTGCAGAGTGTTTGCACCTGGTTACACAGCATGTCTCCTGCCCGCTCCCCATAACCCTTATCCCCTTATCATTTAAGAAACTGTCTATTTCCGTCTTAAATTTATTCAATGTCCCAGCGTCCACAGCTCTCTGAGGCAGCAAATTGCACAGATTTACAACTCTCTGAGAGAATAAATTTCTCCTCATCTCTGTTTTAAATGGACAGCCCCTTATTCTAAGATCATGCCCTCTAGTTCTAGTCTCTCTCATTAGTGGAAACATCCTCTCTGCATCCACCTTGTCAAGCCCCCTCGTAATCTTATACGTTTCGATAAGATCACGTCTCATTCTTCTTAATTCCAATGAGTAGAGGCCCAACCTACTCAACCTTTCCTCATAAGTCAACCCGCTCATCTCCGGAATCTACCTAGTGAACCTTCTCTGAACTGCCTCCAAAGCAAGGAGTCGATGAGGAACTTCAGTTATGTGGAGAGACTGGAGAATGTTTCCTCCGGAGAGCAAAAAAGGATAAAAGGAGATTTGATAGAGATGTACAAAAAGAATAAATATGGAGAAAGTGTTTCCAGTGGCAGAAGGGTAGGTAACCAGAGGAGTCAGACTTCAGATGATTGGAAAAAGAACCGGGGGTGAGATGTGGAATCATTTGTTACACAGTGACTAGTTGTGACTTGGAATGCTCTGCCTGAAAGGGTGGTGAAAGGAGATTCAATAGTAACTTTTGAAGGGGAAAATATACCATGCTACGGGTAAAGAGCAGAGGAGTGAGACTCGTTGAATAGTTCTACCAAAAGGCTGGCACAGACACGATGGGCTAAATGGCCTCCTTCTGTGCTGTACCACTCTCCGACAATGGCAGATAGTCTTACCCAGAATGCCCTGCGTGGGGGAATGTGACCTATCTCCATCAGCAGGGGGGGGGGGCAGCGCACGGGAAGGGCTGATCCCAGAGAGTGCTTTCCTGCGCAGAGCGGCTGCTGGAGACTGAGCAGAGCGAGCGCGGTCTCAGCAACACCGAGTGCAGGTCTCAGACCCCGAGTCAGAGCCACAGGGCCTGGTAGACATGCGGCCAGGGCTCCGGCACCAGGAAGCCCCAGGGGCAGCACCTCCCCCACACAAGGAAAACAACAACAACAACAACAACAACGACAATCTGGCAGCTTTTATGGTGACATTTCTCCAGTGCCAGCCCTACAAATGACCAGATTCATTAAGCTCAATTTCACAACCTGTCTTTATGTTTTGGTAGGTTTTCTCTCAAGCTTCCTTTTTCCTGTTTGAAATTCATTTTACAGGGTGTCAAAAGGGGAGGATTTGCAGACGGGAATCTCAAACCAAATGTCACATCAAGATCTCATGGAGTTACTCGATTACATCGGGACGGAAATATGATCGGCCTTTGAACATGAAAGCTAAAAGCAACGTTCACAGTGGGGTGTGTGGACAAGGCTTCAGCCTATCGTCTAACCTGGAGAGACACAAGTGCAGTCACACTGGGGAGAGGCCATTCACCTGCTTCGTTTGTGGGCAGGGTTTCATTCGGTCATCCAACCTGCTGACACACCAGCGAGTTCACACTGCGGAGAGACCATTTACCTGCGCAGTGTGTGAGAAGGGATTCAGTCAGTCATACCACCTTGTAACTCACCAGCAAATTCATACTGGGGAGAGGCCGTTCACCTGCTCCGTGTGTGGCAAGCGATTCGCTCAGTCATCCGAACTGCTGATACACCAACGAGTTCATACTGGGGAGAGGCCGTTCACTTGCTCTGAGTGTGGGAAGGGATTCAATCGGTCATCTCACCTGTTGATACACCAGCGAGTTCATACTGGAGAGAGACCGTTCACCTGCTCTGAATGTGGGAAGAGTTTCACTCAGTCATCCGACCTGCTGAGACACCAGCGAGTTCACACTGGGGAGAGACCGTTCACATGCTCTGAATGTGGGAAGGGGTTCAATCAGCCATCCCACCTGCTGAAACACCAGAGAGTTCACAAGTGACTGCAAGGTTTGGATTCTGCTGTTGTTGCTGCTGTTAATCACATCCTGGATTGAATCATGTTCATTCTGACTGTTGGAGTTTGCTTCTGCTGGTGTTGATAATCTTTTAACTGAGCTGGAGTTTAATATTTTGATATTTCAAATAACACAGTTTGTCAATATTTAATGTCTCCAAGATAACAGGAGACTAATTGATGTCCTTTTACTGACTGCTACATTTTTGGGCTTTTTCTCCTTTCTAACTCCACATTATTTCAGTTTTCATACCTTCAGTTACTTCATGGACAAGTCCCAGCTCCCCATACCTCCCAGTGTACCTCTCCTATCCTTGGGATGCAGCGATGATATCGGTAACATGCCTGGGATCACGAAACACAAAATCCAATCTGTTAATCACTTTCAGCTACTGGACTTTGCGTGTGCCCCACAGCATTTCTCACCTTTGATGTGTCAATAGAGCATCACGCTTGCAAACCTCATCTTGAATTTAAATCCACTCATAAAATATATTTAACCAAATATAAACAAGTAAATACATCATGGCGCAATAATGCAACTTTATATTCACAGCAAGAAGTCTGTTATCTAACTCCTCGAGTGGACAAAATAAATATCCCAAGAGCTCCATGAATCCTTCAATACCTTTCAAATCGTGACCAGTTCCTCCCTATTCTAGAATTCCCCATTCCTGTGGGAGTCGATATTGATCAAAAACTGCTAATTGGAAATTTGTAACATTTTTTCTCTTTCTGGTGTTTAAAGCTGACCAGTTCCTTCTCTCAGAGAATCTGCAAGGAGACTCTTTGATTTAAACACAGATCTCCCCTCTCTTATAGCTGGTATTAGAGTTACTGGGAATTTGAATACCTGACCACTCAAAAGGGCCCGTCAGTCATACGCAGACTGAACCAATCACACAGCTCGGTGTTAGTGTGAACTATTCCTCTCTCCAGCCTGTAACCAATAAAACTTGTAACACTGAGGCTGAAATTCCACTTCCATTTGCCGGGGGTGCAGGCAGTGCTGGGCACAGAGGGAGCAGCAAACCGGGTTCAGAGTGGGCATGCTGACTTTACCCTTTCCCGGGGTTTTCTCCTGAGCATGTGCTGAGGCCCAGTGCTTTCACTGCTCTGGGGTATTTCTGGACGTGTCCTCACCGCCCCTGGAATTCCCACGCATTGCCCCCTGAGTGTGAGGCCAGCGCTCTGTGCCTTTAAACAATGGAGTAAAGCCGAGTCCTGCAGGCACACAGTCACCAGGAGGAGTTTCTAACTGTCTATATTGACCTTTTGGGGAAATTAATCCCACTTTTGGGCCAGTTGTGTTTTTTTCCCATTGTTCTGTTTCCTGTTCCTTTGCTTTAAATCTTTATTTGTTCCCTTTGGTTTGGTTTCACTTTCACTGCTGGGCCTCCCACTAAAAGCACTTTGTCTGAGATGCCCTTGGGAATTAGCAGACCCATGGCAACACTGGTCAGACATTCTATTCCACAGAATAGGCTAGTTGGAAATTCTAATCAGATCAGGGGAAAGAACAGGGTTTGTCTGTTATTGACCACAATATAAGCTTAAATCAGAGTGGGTAATAGATTATAATGTGCGATGTTTTCACCTTTAATTGTGAAACTATAAGAAATAATATAATTAACAGTAAGCAGAGAAGTTTAGCGATATTGAGAACATTACTGAAGAAAAGTATCAGCTGGGATCCAGGGAATGTGTTCAAGTTCCACCTGTCTTTTCCTTGCTTCCTGCCAAAACCCAGCAAAGAAGAGTCCAGTGCCAGAGGTGGATCACTGCAGGGTATAAAAGTGAGGGGAGACTGATGTAAGGGGGCAGTCGGGATTGGAGACACTGGAGATCAAGCTCAGGACGCATGCGGTTCCATCCAGTGGGCTGACCTCGTGGCAGTTACTGTGGACACGTGGGACTTGCATGTTTACTCTGATTGATGGATCAATACAAGATACAGTACTGGGCAGAAAATCTGCTCATCATATATTTCTTATTAAAATTGCTGACACTGGATTCTCAAACCTACTAATTAATATCACATGGCATTAGCTAGAATCTGACAACTCTTTACTGTTCCACTCTACTCCTTTTACATTTTTACCATTAAATCTACTTTTCTGACCATTGTCTTCTCCCAAAATATATCACCTCATATTTCTCTGCATTAATTTCATCTGACATCGACCGAACCCATTTACTAACTTGTGTATTCACACAGAAGTCACTTGCAGTCCTCACAGTTGGTCATGGTCCCAGATTTGGTGTCATCTGGAAAGTTTGATCGTATGCCCCAGTCCAGATCCTGTCTATATTAAGAGCAATGGTCCCAACACTGACCCTGGGGGACACCACTGTTTACATCCCTCCAGTCTGAAGGGCATCCATTAACCACTACTCTCTGTTTTCTGCCTTTTACCCAGCTTCCTGTCCATACTGCCCCACTCCCTTTAATATCGTGAGCCTTCATTTGATAAACAAGCCTCCTGTCCGGCACCTTATCAAACACGTTTTGCCAATCCATCTGCACAACATCCACTGCATTTCCTTTCTCACAACACTGTGTTATTTTCTGCAATAATCCCTGCTGTCTGTCCTGAATGAATCCATTTCACTACCAAATGTTGCAATGTTTGCTCCACAACACAGGGTTTCATCTGTTTAAAGCCACAACAGAAAGGTCCACAAAGTGGCCCCGTGGCAAACTCCAGGAGAGGGAGGAAATGAGCGTCTGTAAATGAAGGAGACCGGTGAGGGAGCGTCTGTAAATGGAGAATTGTTGACTGGTCAGGGAGTGTCTGGAAAATTGTGACTGGTGAGGGAGCATCTGTAAATGAAGGAAAAATGGAAACCAGTCAGGGAACGTCTGTAAATGGAGGAGAAATGGTGACTGGTCAGGGAGTGTCTGTAAATTAAGGAGGAATGGTGACTGGTCAGGGAGCATCTATAAATGAAGAAATGGGAACTGGTCAGGGAGCATCTGCAAATGAAGGAAGAATGGGGACTCGTTAGGGAGTGTCTAAATGAAGGAAAAATCGTGACTGGCTTCAGTTGTACACTCACTGGTTCCTCTCTCTGTCGAATCTGTCATATACAATATTTGTGGACGATTTTTACTAAATCAGATTTAAAAAATGATAAATGATACAGAAAATAACTGATTTCACATCTTATGTAGAGGGAGCTTTACGCTGTATCTAGTCCGTTCTGTACCTGCCCTGGGAGTGTTTGATAGGAGTTTGTAGAGGGACCTGACCTGGGAGGATTTCATGGGACAGATTAGAGGGAGCTTTACTCAGTATCTATCTGATGCTGGGCTTGACGTGGGAGTGTTTTATGACCACTTTAAATATGCTTTACACTGTATCTAACACATACTGTACCTGACCTGGGAGTGTTTGATGCGTAGTTTAAATATGCTTTACACTGTATGTAATCCATGTCCTGGTTGTGTTTGATGGGACAGTGTAGAGCAGTGGTGGGCAAAATACGCTCCGTGGGCCATATCCGGCCCGCCAAGACATTCTATCCATCCCGCTGGATGGGACAGAAATAGAACGCGAGCCGGAGCTCGAGCTGTACATTCGTCTATCCACTTTCACTTATCATGGGTCAGACACAGAACCAAACTGCAGCCAAGGAAAAACCATAGTAATACTTCATTCAAAATAATTCGCAAAATCGATTCTCCCCGGCCGATTAAAAGGATCCATTCCGTGAGTCTGGACCCCAATGGTGGACGTAGGTACCCAGAATGCACTGCATACTAGAATATGCCCTATCCAATTTAGAGTAGGGTCATGGCTGCTCATCTCCACAGATCTTTTACTGAAAAAAGTGGTCGGCGCTGCAACTTTCTTTTGCCGGTATCCATAGTATGACGACAGGGGAGTTCTCATCTGGCATCAATTGGGACGGCATTAGTATTCTTTGCAGAGGGACATGAGGATGACTGAGATGGGGAATTAATGCTGACACAGGCTCTAAAGAGGGTACAGTTCTGTTTCACAGCACTGATTTACAGAGCTTGGGACAGTCTTGGATCTGGCCTGGAGACGACGAAGGTTGAATAGGTTGCACTGGTTCTGTAGTTTAGTTCTACTCCAGCGGGGAGCTTGTTGAGTGTGAGGTGGAACATTGCAGCGAGGAAGATCGAGAAGAGGGTTGGTGTGATGACGCAGCCATGCTTGACCCCGGTCCGGACGTGGATTGGGTCTGTGATGGATCCGTTGGTCAGAATCATGTCATCGTGGAGCAGGTGGAGGATGGTAACAAACTTTTGACGGCAGCCAAAACGGAGGAGGACGATCCATAGTCCCTCGCGGTTGACAGTGTCAAAGGCATTTGTAAGGTCAAAGAAGGCCATGTACAAGGGTTGGTGCTGTTCCCTGCATTTCTCTTGCAGCTTTCATCGGCAGCATCAAAGCACTGACCACACTCGACCAGCTCCATTGGGCAGGCCACATTGCTCACATGCCTGACACAAGACTCCCAAAGCAAGCGTTCTACTTGGAACTCTTACATGGCAAGCAAGTCAAGGTGGGCAGAGGAAATATTTCAAGGACACCCTCAAAGCCTCCTTGATGAAATGCAACAGCCCCACCGACACCTGCGAGTCCTTGGCCAAAGATCACCTTAAGTGGAGGAAGTGCATCCAGGAGGGCGCTGAGCACCTCGAGTCTCGTCGCTGAAAGCATGCAGAAAACAAGTGCAGCAGAGGAAAGAGAGCGCAGCCAAACAGACTCCCCACCCACCCTTTCCTTCAACGACTGTCTGTCTCATCTGTGACAGAGACTGTAATTCCCATATTGGACTGTTCAGTCACCTAAGAACTCATTTTTAGAGTGGAAATAAGTCTTTCTCGATTTCGAGGGACTACCTATGATGATGACAATGATTTACAAAGACCAGAAGATACCACAACATTTTCAACTTTTATCTTTGATTCATTTCTAGGCAGTATTGAATTCATGTGTATGGAGTATAGCATCTGACTACGATCTGAATTTATGTTTATGCAATGTTCATGTTTATCAAATGTTCCCTCTAAATCTTTTTCTGTGTATGTTCCCTTTAAATTTGCTGCTCGGCCACTAGGCAGCCGCACATGTGCAGTGTCACTTCCAGCGACAGGACCTGGGGAGCGGCCTACGTGGGACCGCGCGATTGTAGCTTGACCGTGCGGCCACGTGCCTTAGGGCCAACATTGGTGGGCAGCCCTCAACAACTCAACAAAACTCATTAAGTGGCTCTCCCGCCCAAATAATTGCCCACCCCAGGTCTAGGTGATGGAAGCCTTGGCAAGTTGCGGCATCTTGTAGATGGTACACACTGCAGCCACGGCACACCGGTGCAATGTTACCGAATAGACAAAAACCGGTCTGTTAACAAATATAAACAGCAATCCCAGCTGCCCAAATCAGGTGTAACTGCCATCTATTCTGGGTTGTAATGGTTCACATTAAGGACACAAATGAGGTAATAACAAGGCATTGTTGTGTGTATGGTACCACATTGTAATAACATAAGAACATAAGAAATAGGAACCGGAGTAGGCCATACAGCCCCTTGAGCCTTGTCCGCCATTTAATAAGATCATGGCTGATCTGACCATCGACTCAGGTCCACTTCCTTGCCTGCTCACCACAACCCCTTATTCCCTTATCGGTTAAGAAACTGTCTATCTCTGTCCTAAATTTATTCGATGACCCAGCTTCCACAGCTCTCTGAGGCAGAAAATTCCACAGATTTGCAACTCTCTGAGAAAATAAATTCCTCCTCATCTTAGTTTTAAATGGGTGACCCGTTATTCTAAGATTATGCCCTATAGTTCTAGTTTCCCCTATCAATGGAAACATCCTCGCTGCATCTACGTGTCAAGCCCCCTTATAATCTTATACACCTCTCATTCTTCTGAATTCCAATGAGTAGAGGCCCAACCTACTCAACCTTTCTTCATAAATCAACACGCTCATCTCGGAATCAACCTAGTGAACCTCTGAACTGTCTCTAAAGCAAGTATATCCTTTCTTAAATATGGGAACCAAAACTTTATGCAGTATTCCAGGTGTAGCCTCACCAATACCCCGTATAACTGTAGCAAGACTTCCTTCCTTTTCTGCTCCATCCTCTTTGCAATAAAGGCCAAGATACCATTGACCTTCCTGATCACTTGCTGTACCTGCATATTAACCTTTTTTGTGTCATGCACAAGGACCCCCAGGTCCCGCTGTACTGCGGCACCTGGGGCTAGATTTACCTATCATTTTCTGTGGGTTCTCGGTGATTTTCTTGGTGGTACAGCTGTTTTTCCACCTGGCGAATGTTTCCCCCTTAGTTTTTTAATGGTATCACTCACATCTGAACATGCCTGCCAGGACCAAACCGCCGATGTGCAATGGCGAGAAAAATCACCACGACGTAAATTTGGCCTCAATGGAAGCCTGTCCAGATCGCTAAGGGAACTGTCCTGTAAAAGCTACTTAAACAGGCGGAACGTGAGTACTCTGCAAAGAAAGGTAAGTTAGAGGTTCTTTATTTTGTTTTTATTTTAAAACGGCAAATGGTGTAAAAGTGTCTTGGGAATGCTCTTTATGAATTTTTTTTAAATTGAATTAAAAAAAAAAAGTTTTTCCACCTCCCTAGGCCCAACCACAGCCTCGGATGAAATTTTAAATATTTACCATCCATTCCAGAAAGAATCGCCCATTTTACTTAGTTTCCCCTTAACCACCGAGAAAGCCGCCAATAATAATGGTGTAATGCCCATTTTCTCACCGGGTGATTAATTTTAATTAGTTTCAACATAAAAGTGGAAATTCTCACCAGCATTATTCACCAAACATTAGCGTTTTTTCAGAGCGGACAATCAGGCATTGAGGGGCTCAGAGGAAAGTATAGCACTTTGCAATTTTTCTCCATTTAAATAATAACTCGCTCTTTGATTTTTTTCTGCCAAATTTCATAACCTCACACTTTCCAACTTTTTTTGCTCCATCTGCCAAATTTTTATCCACTCACTTAGCCTCTCTATGTCCTTTTGCAGGTTGTTTGTGTCCTCCCCACACATTGCTTTTCCTCCCATCTTTGTATCACCAGCAAACTTGGCCACGTTACACTCGGTCCCTTCTTCCAAGTCATTAATATAGATTGTAAATAGTTGGGGTCCCAGAACTGATCATTGCGGCACTCCATTAGTTACTGAGAATGAACCATTTATCCCGACTCTCTGTTTTCTGTTAGTTAGCCAATCCTCTATCCATGCTAATATATTACCCCAACCCCTTTTATCTTGTGCAGTAACCTTTTATGTGGCACCTTGTCAAATGCCTTCTGGAAGTCCAAATACACCACATCCACTGGTTCCCCCTTATCCAACCGGTTCATTACAACCTCAAAGAATTCCAGAAAGTTTGCCAAACATGACTTTCCTTCCATAAATCCTTGTGGACTCTGCCTGGCTGAATTGTGTTTTTCCAAATGTCATGCTACTGCTTCTTTAATAATGGACTCCAACATTTTCCCAACCACAGCTGTTAGGCTAACTGGTCTATAGTTTCCTGTTTTGTCTGCCTCCTTTTTTAAATAGGGACATTACATTTGCAGTTTTTCAATCTGCTGGCACCTCCCCAGAATCCAGGGAGTTTTGGTAAATTGCAACCAATTTTCTGTGGTGTGGGCTGATAATATAAAGAATTGACGCTGATTTTATGAAATAATAAAACAAAAAGGATGGAGTTTACCAATCCCAGCACACGATGACCCCTCTGTACTGTGCGGGGAGTTGTGGGGCAGACACCAGTTCTTCCTTCCTGTGGACCATGGCCACAACTGATGTAACCGGGGAGACAATGTGTTCTGTTCGATTCTAAAACATGGAACAGCAGCAGGACCAGAGTGTCTGAGGATAGAGCAGGCCGTTCCTTCTCACAGTGGGAAACACAACCTGTCAGCTCAAATTTAATTCACAGCATTGGCATTTGCTTAATGGAAGGATGTTTGTATGAAAGATTATAATATTCCTTATTCCCGACTGTCAATGATATATTACTGGAGTAGATGAAATTGCAATTAGGATTAAAATGTTCCTCGATAAAGATTTCAGATCAGTGTTGCTGGCAGTTCTGCACTAATCCAGAAGGAGAATGATCCAAGCCAGGCCTGGTCCAGATTTAATTTCACAGCAGGACTTCAGACTGGTTTCAGGAACATTTCCTGCTCCCAGTCTCTGAGACACTGGCTCCTCACACTTGGACACTGTGTGTCCACAATCTTACCCAGTCTCTGAGACACTGGCTCCTCACACTTGGACACTGTGGACCCACAATCTTACCCAGTCTCTGAGACACTGGCTCCTCACACTTGGACAATGTGTACCCACAGTCTCACCCAATCTCTGAGACACTGGCTCCTCACACTTGGATCCCAATTGTTATTCGCTGTCCCTGTTTATACTCCTCTATCCTCACTGCTGGTGTTCTCTCACCACTTGACAGGTTGCTGTTTGCGAGGAGATTTGCCTCTGGAGGTTTAGCGGGATGTCTGCTCAGTCCTGACCATTTTCTGGATGGCTCATTGTCTGCAAGGTGCTGGGGAGACATCCAGACATTGGAGGCGGTGCGGGTAAGGGGCAAAGGCTGATGCTGGTGCCAAAGGATTGAGGTGTGAAGTAGACTGCGGAAACATGGGCTGCACAGACTGAAAAGGAGAAGCTGGAAGGAGCTCAGAAAAAGGTGGTTATGCGGGTGGAAAAGTGGGACTTCGAAACATCACTTTAAGTCAAATTTTGAGAGAAGGATTCTGGGACATGGGGTAACACTGAGTGAAGATAAACTTAGGACTGATCTCAGGAATTCTTCTCCACCCAGACAGTGAGCAATACTTGGAGCGGACTCCAGGTGGAGCTGGGGGTGACACTCAATGCCAAGGACAACCTCCTCCCACTGGTCCTGGGTTGTATTCTCCATCAGCTTTTTGTCCTCAGGGTGGTTCTGTGTTGTATTTCACACAGTAAGAACAAGCCGAAGAGTGTGTGAATGTGAGGCTTCAATGTGAGAGGAATCAGCTTCCTCAGACAGTGCTGTGGCCTAGAAAGTTTCACAACTGAAATGCAGATTGCCCATGTCATTGCTGCAATGATTTCACCGCCAGATTCCCCGCCCCCGCCCCCACCCAAGGCGGGATCCCAATATCGGGCAGTAACTGGACCGTGTGCTTCTGCCACATATTGGATTTGGGAAACCCAGAGAAAACTCTGCCGGGATCACGGCCGGGTCACTCTGAATGGCTAAGAACCAAGGGATGAAATCCAGCCCCCGGGTCAGATGTTTGTCTTTCCATATTCGGGAGTAAAGTAACGCCTACACAGAGCGCACAGAGTAAAACAGGTTAGCAGGATCCGAATGGAGCAACGGAACTCGTCCAATGTTCCCTCCATTCATTCTTCTCTCTCCGCACCGCCCAGGCCCTAAAGGGTTGATCCGCCCTCAGGGCCTTTCCCTGCCGCTGGGTCACTGCACTTGTGGCAGGCGATGCTCCCTGGCGCCATCTGCTGGTAAGGACTCAACCGCCGTCGGGCTCTTTCCCCACCGGTGGGTCTCTGGACCTGCCTCGGGTGGGCGTGGCTCTCTGGCGCCCTCCCCTGGCCCGCTGTATGATTGCTGGTTGAGAGCTTTTCTTTAGTCTGCTCACCACATCCTCCCAACCCGACGGCCGCCGACTCAATGCCCATTTTATTGTATTGTTTGGATTGCCGGAAAGCACACAGTGGTTTGCTCTGAGTTTTATGGATTCACTGAACATTGGACTAGGTTCTCGTGAATGAATTGGGCACGTTTCATCACGACATGTAATTGACCAATAAAACTGGAGCTGATGGTTTTTTAACTCCCAGGCGGGGTTTCAGTGTCAACTCATTCTTTCGCCCTGGCAGCTGAAGGGCATGCGCTCTTTTTATGGGACAGTCGAATATTCAGCACAACCCCGCGAGCTGGAGCTGGCACCATCCAAAGGGGAAATATTCTCCACCTCTGCATCCTTCCCATCACTCTCCAGTTTGTGGTCAGGGCTCTCATCGCTCCAGCGGTCAATCAGTTGTTTATTCTCTCCCAGCAAGGCAGATAATCTGCACTGTGGGATATTAATGCGATGCCTCACATCCCTTGCTCTTGTTTTTACCATTACCACAACCCCTTTTGGAGCCACCACATCCTGACTTGTCTCCAGCACAGACCGAGTCTGGCCTGACACGGTGAACTCTGCAGGGAGCAGTTGAGGGCCAGTTAGTTTAGAACAGTCATTGAGCTGTTTACAGATGAACATGTTGTGAATCACAGTTGGATTCCTTTCTTGTGCTGCACCAGTGGACTGTGATGATCAGCGGTTCAGTACCACTAATGGATTCAGTACAGCCCAACCCTGATCAGTGTAAATGGATCGAACCACCTAGATACACGTGGGAGACTGACCAGGAGGGTCTGATCAATAAAATAGAGGGATCACTGCAACTAAACCCACCTGATCTTTATAAATGCACCGGACCATCTAGAGACATGTGGGGATGGGATTGGCCAGGATGGACTGCTCATTACAACAACTACCACGTTCATTTATATAGCGCTGTTAACTTAGTAAATCACCCCAAGTCGCTTCACATGAGTGTAATTAGACAAAACAATATAGTGAGCCAATGAAGGAGACAGGTTACCAAAAGTGTGGTCAGAGATAGGTTCTAAGAATGGTCTTAAAGAAGGAGTGAAATGGAGAGGTTTAGGAAGGGAATACCAGAAATTGGGGCCCAGACAAGTAAAGGGACAACCGCCAATGATGAGGTGGAGGATGGACAAGAGTCCAGAGAATCAGCAATGCAGAATTCATACAATCATCTAAATCTACAGTACGAAGGAGGCCATTCGGCCCATCGTGTCCATGCTGGCTGACAAAGAGCTATCCAACCTAGTCCCACTTTCCAGCTCTTGGTCCGTAGGCCTGTAGGTTATGGCACTTCAAGTGCATTTCCAAGTATTTTTTAAATGTGGTCAGAGTTTCTGCCTCCACCACCGTTTCATGCAGTGAGTTCCAGATCCCTACCACATTCTGAGTGAAATAATTTGTCCTCAAATCCCCGCTAAACCTCCTACCAAATGCTCCCTGATTGTTGACACATCTGCTAAAGTAAATTGGTTCATCATAGCAACTCCATCTAGGCCCCTCATAATTTTATACTGCTCAATTAGGTCTCCTGTCAGCCTCCTCTGTTCCAAAGAAAACAGACCCAACTTATCCAATCTTTCCTCATCGCTAAGATTCTCCAGTCCCAGCAACATCCTCGTAAATCTCCTCTGTACCCTCTCTGGTGCAATCACATCTTCCCTGTAATGTGGTGACCAGAACTATATGCAGTACTCTAGCTGTGGCCTAAGTAATGTTTCATACTGTTCAAGCATAACCTCCCTGCTCTTGTATTCTATGCTTCAGCTAATAAAGTCAAGCATTCCGTATGCCTTGTTAACCACCTCATCCACCTGGCCTGCTACGTTCAGCGATCTGTGGACAGCTGTTGGAGGCGTGGCCTGATCATTTGGAGCCTGGAGCAGTGAGAGAAGAAGCTCCCTGCTGTTGCTTCTGCCTGGAAGGGCTTTGTGAGCCCTGTGAAACAGCCCAGGAAGAGGAGGAAGGGGCTTACTTCATTACATTCCATCCAGAGGGAGAGGAGGAGAGCAGAAAATTTAAAACAACTTCATTACTTCTACAGAGCGTTGGAGAGAGGGGGAAAAAGAACAACTATCCAGTGTGGAAGGTGGGAGACTTCATCATCCAAAGGTGGGTGTATATTGGTGCATTCTCCTAAGGACTTTGTTGTATCAGTGGGGGGAGAAAAGAAGATTTCTTCGAGGCCCGGAACATCGCGGGGTGTGTGTGTGTGTGGAAGTGTGTGTGGGGGTCTTGCTTACAGCTAGGCCCCACACACCACTGAAGCACCCCTCCCCCATTGCCTAGCCTGGGATAGCTGGAGCTACCTGGCTGAATAATTATTAATCACCTATTTAACATCGTTGTGAGTATGTGCCTGGGTGGCTCCAGCTGCCCCAGGTGAAGACATCTTCTCCCCCTACCCGAAGACCATCTACAAAGACTGTGTTTGTTTTGCCATCATCTGGGGAGTGCACCCCAAGAAAGACACACACCCATCGCTGTGAGGGGAGACCTGCCCTCGCAGCTTCCCTCTTTCCCACCCCCTCGCTCTTTCTCTCTCTCTCTGTCTCTCCCCTCTCTCTCTGAGAGCCCTTTCCTCCTAATTGTAAAAACAATTAAGACAACTGAGCAGAGGGAGCAAGGCCCCTCCCCAATTGTCAACTAGGGGAGAGGTGTGCCTCTTTTAGAGCTCCCTCTGTTCAAACACCAATGAGGCCATTTAAGACCATTAAGGCCTGTGACTTAAAGGGACCCCGTGATGGCGACCCCATCCACGCCGGTGGCAGGGCCAGCAAAGACATATGCGCAGGCAGCGTCCACATCCACGGCGCCTCCTGCGCCTCCTGCTGCCCTGCCACCATTCAGACTAATAACAAAGAATCACGGGGTCAAGAGCTACACTCACCCCACAATGAGCATTGAGGAGTGCGTGCGGGCGATGGCTGGGGTAGTCGGCCCCTCGGCCATTGTCGCAGCCTCCAAGATGTCTGGGAAGGCTGTATTCTTCCTGGGGTCGGAGCGGGCGGTGTCCCTGGCCCTTGAAAAGGGGCTCACGGTGGGCGGGACATTCCTGCTGGTGGACCTTCTTGAGGCCACCGCGCAGAGGGTCATCATTTCTAATGTCCCGCCCTTTGTTCCCGCTGGGCTCCACCTCCCTCAACTGGGGGAGGTAAGGTCAGGGATCAACCCCATACCGCTCGGCCTCAGGGAGAGCAGCCTGCGCCACATCTTCTCCTTCCACCGCCAGCTCTTTGTCCGGCTGGCACGGGAGGAGACGACAGAGGGAAGTTTTAATGTGGTGCAGGAGGGGACTGCCTACCGCATCTTTTGGACGGCGTGCGGTGGCATGCCTGCAGGGAGGTGGGGCACGTTCGCAAGAATTGCTCTGCCTCCAAGGCTGCCAAACTACCGAAGGCGGCCAAGGCTGGTGCCACCGCCACCCCTCCTCCTATTTGCGTCCACGTGCCGGGAGCTGTAGGTGTGCGGGCATTGTCGGGGCCCTTTGTTTTCACGGCCTCTGGTGGGGGGCAGGGAGAACGACCGATCGGAAAGAAGGCGCGGAGGAAGGCAAAACATTTCAAAGCTGGTCCCCTCAGTGCGCCAGACAATTTGATCACCGCGCTCAGCCCAACCCTGACACCGGCGAGCATGTGGTGCCCTGAGCCCGTGCCCGAGTCCTTGACCAATATCACAGAGGGGCTCTGGCGCGGGCAAGAAAAGAAAAAGGGGGGAGTGGAGTGGGAGGCCTCGGTAGACATGGAGGTCTCCCTTCCTCCGTGCACCCCCAGGAATAAAAGGAGGCGCTGCTCCAATGAGGCGGAGGGGGAACAACATCCCTCCACGGAGGAGTCGGTGCCCGCTGCGTGTCCCGGATCCCCCACCAGCACCCCCAAACTGCGCCGTAGGCGAGAGGAGTCTGTCCCCGGGAAGGGTGAGACAGTCGAGGCTGCCCAGCCTCTGCCTCCGGGGGATGGCGTGGAAGATCTGCCTGTCATGGGGGGCGTGCGGCCAGTGGAGGAATGCGTAGCCACCGGGTCGAGCGTCCCGGGGACTGAGGCGGGCGGGGCCGAAAAGGCCGAATCTGAGCCCGCCCAGTTATTAACCAACTTCCCCCAGGAGTCGCTCGACCCGGCAGAATCTGAAAATGCTAATAATTTTACAGAACATCCACACACTGGGCTGGGTGGTGGCGGCGGGGAGGGGGAAGAACAACAACCCTCGCCCCCTACTTTGGAGCTGGGGTACTTGGAGGACCTGGAACATTACTTTGGCCAGGTCTCTCCGTGTTCCCCGGTTCCTGGGGCAGAGGAGGAACCCCTCCCGCTGTCGCTTCCTGACCCAGCACCACTTTTAAAAGAGCCCAGTGGGGACTTCTCTGCCGACGATCCTGGGGGTGGGATCGGGGCAGAGCCAGGGTCGGATGGAGCGGCCGGGCCGTTTGCCGTACCTCGTGCGGTCGACGTGCAGGCTGCTGTTGGCGACCTCCCTGAGGGGGACGGGGACTCGGTGGGGGACGAGGGAGAAGATCTCGAGTCCATCGCCAGTGAGGTGGTGGATCTCCTCGTGCCCGCCGCTGAGTCCCCCCTCATTCCTGCAAAGGAACTCCGGGACTTTTTGGTCCCAAGCTAGGGTCGCCGCAACCGAGCCTATCTGGCCATGGAAAGATGGTCCGAGCCAGGGCTGCTCGTCGCGTCCGTCCGCGCCGCCGCTAAAACCATGGCCGCGGGCGGGCCCTTATCAAAGGCACAAGGCTTTGAGCTGCACCGGCTCAAAAGGTTCCTCGTTGGGCTGCTGAAGGAGTGGAGGTCAACAAACGACTCCACTCCCCCGCCCCCACAATAGGTTAGGTAGAGGTTGCACTATGCTTTTTCATGAAGATAACCATAGCCAGCCTCAACATCAATGGCGGCAGAGAGGCACACCATAGATTTAACCATTTTTCGCTCCTGCGGGAGGGGAAATATGCGGTGTGATTCCTGCAAGAAACCCACACCATTCCGGGAGACGAAGCCACGTGGCTCCTGGAATGGCAAGGAGAGGTCCGCATTAGCCATCTCACAACCACTTCTTGTGGGGTGGCCATCTTGTTGGCCCCGCATTTTCAGCCGGAGATCTTGGGGGTCGAGGAGCCCGTGCCAGGCCACTTGGTGCACGTCACGGTTCACCTGGGGGACGTGCCGCTCCATCTCGTGAACGTGTACGCCCCTCATCCCGGCCCGCAGCAAACGCGCTTCTTCGAAAAGGTGTCCGCTCTCCTTGGCTCCGTCGATGTCGGCGACTGCATTGTTCTTGGGGGGGATTTTAATTGCACCCTCGAGGCAACGGACCGCTCCGGTGCCCCGCAGAGCATGACGGCGATGGAGAAGTTGAGGGACCTGATCGGGTCCTTCGACTTGGTGGATGTCTGGCGAAATCTCCATCCCGACTCCAGCGCCTTTACTTGGGTGAGGCCTGGAGTAGGATGGTCCAGAGTCGACCGCCTTTACGTGTCTCGGGCATACGTTTCCTGCATTCCGGCGGCCTCCATGTGACCGGTGCCGTGTTCGGACTACCACCTGGTGTGGGCGGAGCTCACTTCGCTCCGCGCAAGGACGGTGTCCACGTACTGGCATTTTAACAACCAGCTGCTGGAGGACGTGCGGTTCCAGGACTCGTTCCGTCATTTCTGGGCTGACTGGAGAAGGAAGCAGGGGGGCTTCCCCTCCTTGAGGCTATGGTGGGACGTGGGCAAGGCTCACGTCTGCATCTTCTGTCAAGAGTATGCGAGGGGGTCGACCAAGAGGTGGGCGGCCAGGGTCAGGCGCCTAGAAAAAGAGGTGCTCGAACTGGAGTCCCATCTCGGTCAAGTCGTCGAGGACCCGGCCCTGCAGATGGTGTCCGAAGCGAAGAAGTCTGCGCTGAAGGACCTGCAGCTCGTCGGGTCCCAAGGCGCATTCGTGAGGTCACGGATCAGGTTCCTGCGGGATCTGGACCACGGCTCCCCCTTCTTCTACTTGCTGGAAAAAAGACAGAGTGTCCCTAAGCAGCTCTTGACGCTGCTGGCCAACAATGGCTCTCTCGTCCCGGATCCGGAGGGCGTCAACAACAGGGCCCGTGAATATTACGGGGCTCTGTTCTCTCCGGAGCCGTCCAGCGAGGAAGTGCGTAGAGTTTTGTGGGAGGACCTGCCGAAGGTCAGCCTGGAGGTTGCCGAAAATCTGTAAGCTCCGCTAAGCCTGGCGGAGCTGACCGGCGCCCTTGCCCGGCTCTCGAGGGGAAAAGCCCCGGGGCTGGACGGGTTGACCGTGGAGTTCCACAGGGCATTTTGGGACATCCTGGGGGGTGACTACGCGCGGGTCCTGGGGGAAAGTCTGGCGACCGGGGAGATGCCCATCTTTTGGCACAGGGCAGTCATCGTCCTGCTGCCGAAGAAGGGTGATCTCTGCCTCCTTAAGAACTGGTGCCCGGTCTCCCTCCTCAGCACGGACTACAAAATCTTCGCCAGGGCGATGTCTGCTTGCCTTGGCGCCGTGCTGGACCACATGATCCACCCCGATCAGTCCTACACGGTCCCAGGCCGGACAATCCACGATAACATCCATCTGGTCCGGGACCTCATCCATCATTCCAAGGAGGCTGGTCTGTCGGTCCCCTACCTATCTCTCGACCAAGAGAAGGCGTTCGACAGGCTGGATCACGACTATCTGTTCGGAACTCTGCGCGCTTTCGGGTTCGGGACGCATTTTGACGTCCGGATCCGACTTTTGTACGCCGCCGTGGAGTGTCTGATAAAGGTTAATGGGTCCTTGACGGCGCCCCTTCATTTTGGGAGAGGGGTGCGCCAGGGATGCCCCATATCCGGCCAGTTATATGCCATCTGCGTGGAGCCTTTCCTGCACCTCCTGCGGACGAGGTTGACGGGACTGGCTCTGCAATGGCCGGGCGTGGAGGTCGTCCTCTCGGCTTACGCCGATGATGTGCTCCTCGAAGTAGAGGATCCCGCTGACCTGCGGAGGATGCGTGAGTGCCAGGAGATTTACTCGGCTGCATCCTCCGCCAGGATCAACTGGGAGAAATGTTCCAGACTCCTGGTGGGTCAGTGGCGGATGGACTCCCTGCCGGAGGAGCTCAGGCCTTTTGCCTGGAGCACGACCCATCTCCTCTATCTGGGAGTCTACCTTAGCCCCGACGAGGAAGCCTGGCCGGCGAACTGGCAAGAGCTGGAGGCCAAGGTCGCCGCTCGCCTAGGGCGCTGGACAGGACTGCTCTGAGTGCTGTCCTACAGGGGTCGAGCGCTACTCATAAACCAGCTGGTGGCCGCCATGTTGTGGTACCGGCTGGTCACTTTGACCCCTTCCCCTGCGTTTGTCACCAAGATACAGAAGAAGCTGGTGGACTTCTTCTGGAACAACAGGAAGCACTGGGTCTCTGCCGCAGTTTTGAGTCTCCCGCTTGGGGAGGGTGGTCAGTCGTTGGTGTGCGTCAGCACCCAGCTCGCGACTTTCCGTCTTCAGACCCTGCAGAGATACCTTTGCGTCGAGCCCCCTCCTAGGTGGTGTGCTCTGGCGACGTATTTCTTCCGCCAGCAGCACGGCCTCAACTACGACACGCAGCTTCTGTTTGTGAGCTTGGGCGGCGTAAGGACAGCCTTCCAGGAGCTGCCTGTCTTTTACAAGGAACTCACCAGGGTCTGGAACAAAGTCTCCACCAAGCGCAGCTCTCCACCGGCTGGAGTGGCGGATGTCCTGCAGGAGCCACTGCTCGGGAAACCGTACATCCATGACTGAGGTTTTAGGTGGCGGTCGGACGAGAGGGCTGTGGCTGGTGAGGTGACCAGGGTCAGGGACCTGCTCGATGGTGGAGGAGCGGGCTGGATGGCGCCAGACACGCTGGGGCGGCACCTAAATTCCGCCAACGTCCGCCGCGCAGCCGATGCCATCGAGTCGCTAAAAACAACTCTAGGCCCTGACTCCATTAGGTGCATTGAGGAGGCTCAAGCACGTGGGGAGATCCCGTCCGAACTGACCACCATCCGGATGGAATTCCTCATCAGCGCCAAACCCCGGAACCTCCCTCGGGAGCCGGTGTCTCACAACTTGAGCCGCCTCGAGGAAATCCCCTCCGTGCCTTTCAGTTCTGCGCGGAGGGGTTTCCTGTACGGGCTGCTCCTGCACACTCTCAATTTTGCCATCCTCGCCTGCCATCCGGACACGCCATGGCATACCATCTTGCCATCCGGAGGAGGTGGGTGTCCCCGATGGAGGGCACTCTACGCGGGAGTCCTCCCAGTATTTATCGGGGACTTGGCCTGGAGGGTGGTGCACGGAGCAGTGCCGTGCAATAAATTTTTAAGCCGGTTCACGGGCTCCCAGGCCGCCTGCAATTTCTGCGGTTTGGAAGAGTCCGTGTTCCATGTTTTTACCGAATGCACGAGGTTGCAGCCCCTGCTTTATTATTTAAAGGGGCTGCTCCTGAAATTCTGGCTGCACTTCAGCCCCACACTCCTGATCTTTGGGCACCCTGTGCGGAGGGGAGCGGGTACGTCCGAGGGCCTCCTCGTAGGACTGCTCCTGGGCACGGCCAAGGGTGCCTTCAGCCGGTCCAGGCAGCGGGCGGTCGAGGGGGTCGTTCAGCCTGACTGCCTGCCTCTCTTCCGTGCGTACATCTGTGCCAGGGTGTCCTTGGAGATGCAGCACGCGGTGTCCACCAGTACGCTCGCGGCCTTCCGCGAGAGGTGGGCGCCGGAGGGACTGGAGTGCATCGTCACCCCCGTCAACCAAATTTTAATTTGATTTTATGTTTCAAAGTTTTTTTGTTTTAATTGCCGGTGTTTTTAATGTCCCCCTCCCCTTTTATATGGGGCACTTGGGGAAAAAAATATGATTTTAGTGCCCAAAAAATAAAAAACAAAAACAAAATAAAAACACAAAAAAAACACAGAACCCCCCCCCCAAAAACGCTGAAAAAAGTGCCTTGTAAATATGGTGCGTCCCCCGGATCGGGAGGGCTACGATTTAATGTTTTAGTTTCCTCCAAAAAGAGTTGTGTGGACAGCTGTTGGAGGCGTGGCCTGATCATTTGGAGCCTGGAGCAGTGAGAGAAGGAGCTACCTGCTGTTGCTTCTGCCTGGAAGGCCTTTGTGAGCCCTGTGAAACAGTCCAGGAAGAGGAGGAAGGGGCTTACTTCATTACAATCCATCCAGAAGAAGAGGAGGAGAGCAGAAAATTCAACAACTTCATTACTTCTACAGAGAGTTGGAGAGAGGGGGAAAAAGAACAACAACTATCCAGTGTGGAAGGAGGGAGAGACTTCATCATCCAAAGGTGGGTGTATATTGGTGCATTCCCCTAAGGACTTTTTTGTATCGGTGGGGGGAGAAAAGAAGATTTCTTCGAGGCCCGGAACATCGCGGGGTGTGTGTGTGTGTGGAAGTTTGTGTGGGGGTCTTGCTTACAGCTAGACTCCACACACCACTGAAGCACCCCTCCCCCATTGCCTAGCCTGGGATAGCTGGAGCTTCCTGGCTGAAGAATTATTAATCACCTATTTAACATCGTTGTGAGTATGTGCCTGGGTGGCTCCAGCTGCCCCAGGTGAAGACATCTTCTCCCCCCACCCGAAGACCATCTACAAAGATAGTGTTTGTTTCGCCATCTGGGGAGTGCACCCCAAGAAAGACACCCACCCATCGCTGTGAGGGGAGACCTGCCCTCACAGCTTCCCACTTTCCCACCCCCTCGCTCTTTCTCTCTCACTGTCTCTCCCCTCTCTCTCTGAGAGCCCTTTCCTCCTAATTGTAAAAACAATTAAGACAACTGAGCAGAGGGAGCAAGGCCCCTCCCCAATTGTCAACTAGGGGAGAGGTGTGCCTCTTTTAGAGCTCCCTCTGTTCAAACAATCAACGAGGCCATTTAAGACCATTAAGGCCTGTGACTTTGGGGTGGGTGTGGCCCTTAAACGGACCTCGTGATGGCGACCCCATCCACGCCGGTGGCAGGGCCAGCAAAGACATATGCGCAGGCGGCGTCCACATCCATGGCGCCTCCTGTGCCTCCTGCTGCCCTGCCACCATTCAGACTAATAACAAAGAAACACGGGGTCAAGAGCTACACTCACCCCACAATGAGCATTGAGGTGTGCGTGCAGGCGATGGCTGGGATAGTCAGCCCCTCGGCCATTGTTGCAGCCTCCAAGATGTCTGGGAAGGCTGTATTCTTCCTGGGGTTGAAGCGGGCGGTGTCCCTGGCCCTTGAAAAGGGGCTCACGGTGGGCGGGACGTTCCTGCTGTTGGACCCTCTCGAGGCCACCGCGCAGAGAGTCATCCTTTCTAACGTCCCACCCTTTGCTCCCGCTGGGCTCCTCCCTAACCTAAACCAACTGGGGGAAGTAAGGTCAGGGATCAACCCCATACTGCTCGGCATCAGGGAGAGCAGCCTGCGCCACATCTTCTCCTTCCGCCGCCAGCTCTTTGTCCGGCTGGCACGGGAGGAGACTACAGAGGGAATTTTAATGTGGTGCATGGGGGGACTGCCTACCGCGTCTTTTGGACGTCGGACGGCGAGCGGTGCCATGCCTGCAGGGAGGTGGGGCACGTTCGCAAGAACTGCCCCGACTCCAAGGCTGCCAAACCACCAAAAGCGGCCAAGGTTGGCGCTGCCACCACCCCTCCCCCTAGTAGCGTCCACGTGCCGGGAGCTGTGGGTGCGCGGGCATCGTCGGGGGCCTTTGTTTTCATGGCCTCCGGCGGGGGGAGGGAGAGCGTCCGATCGGAAGGAAGGTGCGGAGGAAGGCGAAACATCTCGAGGTGGGTCCCCTCAGTGCGCCATACAATTTGATGCCCGCGCTCAACCCAACCCTGTCACCGGCGAGCATGTGGTGCCCTGAGCCCGTGCCCGAGCCCTTGACCAATATCACAGAGGGGCTCCGGCGCGGGCAAGATAAGAAAAAGTGGGGATTGGAGCGGGAGGGCTCGGCAGACATGGAGGTCTCCCTGCCTCCGTGTCCCCCCAGGAATAAATGGAGGCTCCGCTCCAATGAGGCGGAGGGGGAACAACATCCCTCCGCAGAGGAGTCGGTGCCCGCCGCGTGTCCTGTGTCCCCCACCAGCGCCCCCAAACTGCGCTGTAGGCGAGAGGAGTCTGTCTCCGGGGAGGGTGAGACAGTCGAGGCTGCCCAGCCTCTGCCTCCCGGGGATAGCGTGGAAGATCTGCCTGTCGTGGGGGGCGTGGGGCCAGCGGAGGAATGTGTAGCCGCCGGGTCGAGCGTCCCGGGGACTGAGGCGGGCGGGACCGAAAAGGCCGAACCTGAGCCCGCCCAGCTATTAACCAACTTACCCTGGGAGTCGCTCGACCCGGAAGAAACAAAATATGTTAACAATTTTAATGATTCTGTACACGCTGGGCCGGGAGGTGGCAGCGGGGAGGGGGAAGAACAACAACCCTCGCCCCCTACTTTGGAGCTGGGGTACTTGGAGGAACTGGAACATTTCTTTGACTGGGTCTCTCCGCGTTCCCCGGCTCCTGGGGCGGGGGAGGAACCCCTCCCGCTGTTGCTTCCTGACACAGCACCGCTTTTAAAAGAGCCCAGTGGGGACTCCTCTGCCGACGATCCTGGGGGTGGGATCTGGGCAGAGCCAGAGTCGGATGGAGTGGCCGGGCCGTTTGCCGTACCTCATGTGGTCGACGGGCCGGCTGCTGGCGGCCACCTCCCGGAGGGGGACGTGGACTCGGTGGGGGGTGAGGGAGAACATCTCAAGTCCATCGCCAGTGAGGTGGTGGATCTCCTCGTGCCCGCCGCTGAGTCCCCCCTCATTCCTGCAAAGGAACTTTGGGACTTTTTGGTCCAGAGCCAGGGTCTCCGCAACCGAGCCCATCTAGCCCTGGAAAGATGGTCCGAGCCGGGGCTGCTCATCGCGTCCATCTGTGCTGCCGCTAAAGCCATGGCCGCGGGCGGGCCCTTATCAAAGGCACAAGGCCTTGAGCTGCGCCGGCTCAAAAGGTTCCTCGCTGGGCTGCTGAAGGAGTGGAGGTCAACAAACGACTCCACTCCACCCCCACAATAGGTTAGGTAGAGGTTGCACTATGCTCTAGTCATGAAGATAACCATAGCCAGCCTCAACATCAACGGCGGCAGAGAGGCACGTCGTAGATTTAACAAGTTTTCACTCCTGCGGGAGGGGAATTAGGCGGTGTGCTTCCTGCAAGAAACCCACACCGTTGCAGGAGATGAAGCCACGTGGCTCCTGGAATGGCAAGGAGAGGTCCGCATGAGCCACCTCACCGCCACTTCTTGTGGGATGGCCATCTTGCTGGCCCCGCATTTTCAGCCGGAGATCTTGGGAGTCGAGGAGCCCATGCCAGGCCGCTTGCTGCACGTCACGGTTCGCCTGGGGGACGTGCTGCTCCATCTCATGAACGTGTACGCCCCTCAGCCCGGCCCGCAGCAAGCGTGCTTCTTCGAAGAAGTGTCCGCTCTTCTTGGCTCCGTCGACGTCGGCGACTGCATTGTCCTCGGGAGGGATTTTAACTGCACCCTCGAGGCGAGGGATTGCTCCGGTGCCCCGCAGATCATGACGGCAATTGAGAAGTTGAGGGACCTGGTCGGGTCCCTCGACTTGGTGGACGTCTGGCGAAATCTCTACCCCGACTCGAATGCCTTTACTTGGGTGAGGCCTGGAGTAGGATGGTCCAGAATCGACCGCCTTTACTTGTCTCGGGAGTACGATTTCTGCGTCCCGGCGATCTCCATGCGGCCGGTGCCGTGTTTGGACCACCACCTGGTGTGGGCGGAGCTCGCTTCACTCTGCGCAAGGACGGGGTCCGCGTCCTGGCATTTTAACAACAAGCTGCTGGAGGACGTGCGGTTCCAGGACTCGTTCCGTCGTTTCTGGGCCAACTGGAGAAGGAAGCAGGGGGGCTTCACCTCCTTGAGGCTATGGTGGGACGTGGGCAAAGGCTCACGTCTGTGTCTTCTGTCAAGAGTATGCGAGGGGGTCGCCCAAGAGGCGGGCGGCCAGGGTCGGGCACCTAGAAAAAGAGGTGCTCGACCTGGAGTCCTGTCTCGGTTAAGTCGTCGAGGACCCAGCCCTGCGGATGGTGTACAAAGCGAAGAAGGCCGCGCTGAAGGACCTGCAGCTCGTCGGGTCCCGAGGTGCATTCGTGAGGTCGCGGATCCGGTTCCTGCGGGATGTGGACTGCGGCTCCCCCTTCTTCCACTCGCTGGAAAAAAGACAGAGTGTCCGTAAGCAGCTCTTGACGCTGGTGACCGACGACGGCTCTCTCGTCTCGGATCCGGAGGGCGTCAACAACAGGGCCCGTGAATATTATGGGGCTCTGTTCTCTCCAGAGCCATCCAGCGAGGAAACGCGTAGAGTTTTGTAGGAGGACCTGCCGGGGGTCGGCCCGGAGGGCGCCGAAAATCTGGAAGCTCCGCTAAGCCTGGCGGAGCTGACCGGCGCCCTCGACCGGCTCTCGAAGGGAAAAGCCCCGGGGCTGGACGGGCTGACTGTGGAGTTCCACAGGGCGTTCTGGGACGTCCTGGGGGGCGACTATGTGCGGATCCTGGGGGAAAGTCTGGCGACCGCGGAGATGCCCCTCTCTTGGCGAAGGGCAGTCATCGTCCTGCTGCCCAAGAAGGGCGATCTCTGCCTCCTTAAGAACTGGCGCCCGGTCTCCTTCCTCAGCACGGACTACAAAATCTTTGCCAGGGCGATGTCTGCTCGCCTTGGCGCTGTGCTGGACCACATGATCCACCCCGACCAGTCCTACACGGTTACGGGCCGGATAATCCACGATAAAATCTATCTGGTCCGGGACCTCATCCATCATTCCCAGGAGGCTGGTCTGTTGGTCGCCTCCTTATCTCTCGACCAAGAGAAGGCGTTCGACAGGGTGGATCATGACTAACTGTTCGGGACTCTGCGTGCTTTCGGGTTCGGGAAGCATTTCGTCGCCCGGATCCGACTTTTGTATGCCGCCGCGGAGTGTCTGATTAAGGTTAACGGGTCCTTGCCGGCGCCCCTTCGCTTTGGGAGAGTGGTGCGCCAGGGATGCCCCATGTCTGGCCAGTTATATGCCATCTGCGTGGAGCCTTTCCTGCGCCTCCAGCGGATGAGGTTGACGGGACTTGCTCTGCAAGGGCCGGGCGTGGAGGTCGTCCTGTCGGCTTACGCCGAAGACGTGGTCCTCGCGGTAGAGGATCCCACTGACCTGCGGAGGATGCGTGAGTGCCAGGAGATTTACTCGGCCGCATCCTCTGCAAAGATCAACTGGGAGAAATGTTCCGGCCTCCTGGTGGGTCAGTGGCGAGTAGACTCCCTGCCGAAGGAGCTCAGGCCTTTTGCCTGGAGCACGACCCATCTTCTCTATCTGGGGGTCTACCTTAGTCCCGACAAGGAAGCCTGGCCGGCGAACTGGCAAGAGCTGGAGGCCAAGGTCGTCGCTCGTGTAGGGCGCTGGACAGGACTGGTCTGAGTGCTGTCCTACAGGGGTCGAGCGCGAGTCATAAACCAGCTGGTGGCCGCCATGCTGTGGTACCAGCTGGTCTCTTTGACCCCTACCCCTGCGTTTGTCACCAAGATACAGAAGAAGCTGGTGGACTTCTTCTGCAACAACAGGAAGCATTGGGTCTCTGCCGTGGTCTTGAGTCTCCCGCTTGGCGAGGGCGGTCAGTCGTTGGTGTGCGTCAGCACCCAGCTCGCGACGTTCCGTCTTCAGACCCTGCAGAGATACCTTTGCGTCAAGCTCCCTCCTAGGTGGCATGCCCTGGCGACATATTTCTACCACCAGCAGCACGGCCTCAACTACGACACGCAGCTCATCTTTTTGAGCTTGGGGGGCGTCTGGACCGCCGTCCAGGAGCTGCCTGTCTTTTACAATGAACTTACCAGGATCTGGAACAAAGTCTCCACCAAGCGCAGCTCTCCACCGGCTGGAGTGGCGGACGTCCTGCAGGAGCCGCTGCTTGGAGTCCGTAACTCCACGACCGAGGTTTGTGGCTGGTGAGGTGACCAGGGTCAGGGACCTGCTCGATGGTGGAGGAGCAGGCTGGATGGCGCCAGACACGCTGGCGTGGCACCTAAATTCGGCCGACGTCCGCCGCACGGCCGATGCATCGAGTCGCTAAAAACAGCCCTGGGCCCTGACTCCGCTACGTGCATCAAGGAGGCTCAAGCACGTGGGGAGATCCCGTCCGAACTGACCCCCGTCCAGACGGAATTCCTCATCGGCGCCAAACCCCGGAACCTCCCTCGGGAGCCGGCGCCTCAAAACTTGAGCCACCTCGAGGAAATCCCCTCCATGCCTTTCATTTCCATGCGGAGGGGTTTCCTGTATGGGCTGCTCCTGCACACTCTCAACTTTGCCATCCTCGCCTGCCGTCTGGACACGCCATGGCAAACCATCTTGCCATCCAGAGGAGGTGGGGGTCCCCGATGGAGGGCACTCTATGCGGAAGTCCTCCCACTATTTATCGGGGACTTGGCCTGGAGGGTGGTGCACGGAGCAGTGCCGTGCAATACATTTTTAAGCCAGTTCACGGGCTCCCAGGCCGTCTGCAATTTCTGCGGTCTGGAAGAGTCCGTGTTCCATGTTTTTATCGAATGCACGAGGTTGCAGCCCCTGTTTTATTATTTAAAGGGGCTGCTCCTGAAATTCTGGCTGCACTTTAGTCCCACACTCCTGATCTTTGGGCACCCTGTGCAGAGGGGAGCGGGTAGGTCCGAGGGCCTCCTCGTAGGACTGCTCCTGGGCACGGCCAAGGGTGCCATCAGCCAGTCGAGGCAGCGGGCGGTCGAGGGGCTCATTCAGCCTGACTGCCTGCCTCTCTTCCGTGCATACTTCCACGCCAGGGTGTCCTTGGAGATGCAGCACACGGTGTCCACTGGTACGCTCACGGCCTTCCACAAGAGGTGGGCGCCGAAGGGACTGGAGTGCATCGTTACCCCCGGCAACCAAATTTTAAATTGATTTTATTTATTTTACAGTATGATTTGTTTTAATTGCTGGTTTTAGTGTCCCCCTCCCCTTTTATGAGGGGCACTTGTAGAATTAATGATTTTATGGCCCCAAATTTTTTTTTTAAGTTTTTAAAAAGTTTAAAAAAAAACAAAAAAAGGGCAGTTTGAAAAATATTTTGAGTGTCCCCCATATTGGGGGGCATTTGATTTAATGTTTATTTCGTTATCCAACCAAAAAGAGTTCTGTGGACAAGGGTGGAGCTGTTGGAGGCGTGGCCTGATCATTTGGAGCCTGGAGCAGTGAGGGAAGGAGCTCCCTGCTGTAGCTCCTGCCTGAAGGCCTGGAGAGAACCCTGAGACCAGCCCAGGAAGAGGAGGAAGGGGCTTACTTCATTACAATCCATCCAGAGGGAGAGGAGGAGAGCAGAAAATTCAACAACTTTATTACTTCTACAGAGAGTTGGAGAGAGGGGGAAAGAACAACAACCTGTGTGGAAAGAGGGAGACTCTACAACAGTCTACAGGTGGGTGTGCTGGTGCATTCCTCTAAGGACATTGTTTTATTGGTGGGGAGAGAAAAGTAGATTTCTTCAAGGCCTGGATCATCGCGGGGCGTGTGTGTGTATGGAAGTGTGTGTGGGGGTCTTGCTTACAGCTAGGCCCCACACACCACTGAAGCACCCCTCCCCCATTGCCTAGCCTGGGATAGCTGGAGCTACCTGGCTGAAGAATTATTAATCACCCTATTTAACATCGTTGGGACTGTGTGCCTAGGTGGCTCCAGCTGCCCCAGGTGAAGACATCGTCTCCCCCCACCCGAAGACCATCCTACAAGACTGTGTCTTGTTTTTCCATCATCTGGGGAGTGCACCCCAGAAAACAGCCACACACCACTGTGAGGGGAGACCTGCCCTCAAAGCTTCCCTCTTTCCCAGACCCCACTCTCTCACTCTGTCATTCTCTCTGTCTCTCCCCTCTCTCTCTGAGAGCCCCTTTCCTCCTTAATCAAAATTAAATTAAAACAACTGAGCAGAGGGAGCAATGCCCCTCCCCAATCGTTAACTAGGGGAGAAGTGTGCCCCACTAAGAGCTCCCTCTGCTCAAACACCAATGAGGCCAATTCAAGACCATTAAGGCCTGTGACTTTGGGGTGGGTGTAGCCCTTAAAGGGACCCCGTCATTGCGACCCCACCCACGCCGGTGGCAGGGCCAGCTAAGATGTACTTGCAGGCGGCGTCCACATCCACAGCGCCTCCTGCTGCCCTGCCACCATTTAAACTAATCACGAAAAAACATGGGGTCAAGAGCTATACTCACCCCACAATGTGCATTGAGGAGTGCGTGCGGGCGATGGCTGGGGTAGTCGGCCCCTCGGCCATTGTCGCAACCTCCAAAATGTCTGGGAAGGCGGTCTTCTTCCTGGGGTCGGAGCAGGCGGTGTCCCTGGCCCTTGGAAAGGGGCTCACGATGGGCGGGACATTCCTGCCGGTGGACCCTCTCGAGGCCACCGTGCAGAGGGTCATCCTTTCCAACGTCCCGCCCTTTGTTCCCGCTGAACTCCTCCTCCCTCACCTACACCAACAGGGATGCCCCATGTCCGGCCAGGTATATGCCATCTGCGTGGAGCCTTTCCTGTGCCTCCTGCGGACAAGGTTGACGGGACTGGCTCTGAAAGGGCCGGGTGTGGAGATCGTCCTATCGGCTTACGACGATGACGTGCTCCTCGTGGCAGAGGATCCCGCTGACCTGCGGAGGATGCGTGAGTGCCAGGAGATTTACTCGGTCGCATCCTCTGCCAGGATCAACTGGGAGAAATGTTCCGGACTCCTTGTGGGTCAGTGGCAGGTGGACTCCCTGCCGGAGGAGTTCAGGCCTTTTGCCTGGAGCACGACCCATCTCCTCTGTCTGGGAGTCTACCTCAGCCCTGACGAGGAAGCCTGGCCGGCGAACTGGCAAAAGCTGGAGGCCAAGGTCGCCGCTCGCCTAGGGCGCTGGACAGGACTGCTCCGAGTGCTGTCCTACAGGGGTCGAGTGCTAGTCATAAACCAGCTGGTGGCCGCCATGCTGTGGAACCGGCTGGTCACTTTGACCCCTCCCACTGTGTTTGTCACAAGATACAGATAAAGCTGGTGGACTTCTTCTGGAACAACAGGAAGCACTGGGTCTCTGCCGTGGTCTTGAGTCTTCCGCTTGGGGAGGGCGGTCAGTCATTGGTGTGCGTCAGCACCCAGCTCGCGACTTTCCGTCTTCAGACCTTGAAGAGATACCTTTACGTCGTGCCCGCTCCTAGGTGGCATGCTCTGGTGACGTATTTCTTCCACCAGCAGCACGGCCTCAACTACGACATGCAGCTCCTGTTTGTGAGCTTGGGGGGTGTCAAGACCGCCGTCCAGGAGCTGCCTGTCTTTTACAACGAACTCACCAGGGTTGGAACAAAGTCTCCACCAAGTGCAGCTCTCCACCGGCTGGAGTGGCGGCTGTCCTGCAGGAGCCGCTGCTCGGGAATCCGTACTTCCACGACCGAGGTTTTAGGTGGCAGTCGGACGAGAGGGCTGTGGCTGGTGAGGTGACCAGGGTCAGAGACATGCTCGATGGCGGAGGAGCGGGCTGGATGGCGCCAGACACGCTGGCGCGGCGCCTAAATTCGGTCGACGTCTGCCGCGTGGCCGATGCCGTCGAATCGCTAAAAACAGCTCTGGGCCCTGATTCCGTTAGGTGCATTGAGGAGGCTGAAGCACGTGGGGAGATCCAGTCCGAACTGACCCCCGTCCAGACGGAATTCCTCATCAGCGCCAAAAGCCGGAACCTCCCTCGGGAGCCGGCGCCTCACAACTTGAGCCGCCTCGAAGAAATTCCCTCCATGCCTTTCAGTTCCGCGCGGAGGGGTTTCCTGTATGGGCTGCTCCTGCACACTCTCAACTTTGCCATCCTTGCCTGCCGTCCGGACACGCCATGGCATACCATCTTCCCGTCCGGAGGAGGCGGGGGTCCCCGATGGAGGGCACTCTATGCGGGAGTCCTCCCACTATTTATCAGGGACTTGGCCTGGACAGTGGTGCACGGAGCAGTGCCGTTGTATAAATCTTTAAGCCGCTTCACAGGCTCCCAGACCGCCTGCAATTTCTGCGGTCTGGAAGAATCCGTGTTCCATGTTTTTACCGAATGCACGAAGTTGCAGCCCCTGTTTTATTATTTAATGGGGCTGCTCCTGAAATTCTGGCTGCACTTCAGTCCCACACTCCTGATCTTTGGGCACCCTGTGCAGAGGGGAGCGGGTAGGTCCGAGGGCCTCCTCGTAGGACTGCTCCTGGGCACGGCCAAGGGTGCCATCAGCCGGTCCAGGCAGCGGGCGGTCGAGGGGGTCGTTTAGCCTGACTGCCTGCCTCTCTTCCACGCGTACATCCGTGCCAGGGTGTCCTTGGAGATGGAGCATGTGGTGTCAACTGGTACGCTCGCGGCCTTCTGCGAGAGGTGGGCGCCGGAGGGACTGCAGTGCATCGTTACCCCCTGCAACCAAATTTTAGTTTGATTTTAGTTATTTTACAGTTTGATTTGTTTTAATTGCCGGTTTTAGTATCCCGCTCCCCTTTTATAGGGGGCACTTGTAGAATTAATGATTTTATGGCCCAAAAACAATTGGAAAAAAAGTCCCCCAAAAAAAGTCAAAAAAAGCAAACAAACAAAAAAGGGCAGTTTGAAAAATGTTTGGAGTGTCCCCCAGATTGGGGGGCATTTTATTTAATGTTTATTTCGTTGTCCAACCAAAAAGAGTTCTGTGGACAAGGGTGGAGCTGTTGGAGGCATGCCCTGATCATTTGGAGCCTGGAGCAGTGAGGGAAGGTTCTCCCTGCTGTAGCTTCTGCCTGAAGGCCTGGAGAGAACCCTGAGACCAGCCCAGGAAGAGGAGGAAGGGGCTTATTTCATTACAATCCATCCAGAGGGAGAGGAGGAGAGCAGACAATTCAACAACTTTATTACTTCGACAGAGAGTTGGAGAGAGGGGGAAAGAACAACAACCTGTGTGGAAGGATGGAGATTCTACAACATTCTACAGGTGGGTGTACTGGTGCATTCCCCTAAAGACATTGTTATATTGGTGGGGGGAGAAAAGAAGATTTCTTCGAGGCCCGGAACATTGCGGGGGGTGTGTGTGTGTGGAAGTGTGTGTGGGGGTCTTGCTTACAGCTAGGCCCCACACACCACTGAAGCACCCCTCCCCCATTGCCTAGCCTGGGATAGCTGGAGCTACCTGGCTGAAGAATTATTAATCAGCTTATTTAACATCGTTGAGAGTGTGTGCCTGGGTCGCTCCAGCTGCCCCAGCTGAAGACATCTTCTTCCCCCATCCGACGACCATCCTATAAGACTGTGTCTTGTTTTTCCATCATCTGGGGAGTGCACCCCAGAAAATACCCACCCATCGCTGTGAGGGGAGACCTGCCCTCAGAGCTTCCCTCTTTCCCACCCCCCACCCTTTCACTCTGTCATTCCCTCTGTCTCTCCCCTCTCTCTCTGAGAGCCCATTTCCTCCTTAATTAAAATTAAATTAAGACAACTGAGCAGAGTGAGAAAGGTTCCTCCCCAATCGTTAACTAGGGTAGAGGTGTGCCCCACTAAGAGCTCCCCCTGCTCAAACACCAACGAGGATAATTTAAGACCATTAAGGCCTGTGACTTTGGGGTTGGTGTAGCCCTTAAAGGGACCCCGTCATGGCGACCCCATCCACGCCGGTGGCTGGGCCAGCTAAGACGTACGTGCAGGCGGCGTCCACATCCACGGCGCCTCCTGCGCCTCCTGCTGCCCTGCCACCATTTAAACTAATTACGAAAAAACATGGGGTCAAGAGTTACACTCACCCCACAATGAGCATTGAGGAGTGCGTGCAGGCGATAGCCGGGGAAGTCGGCCCCTCGGCCATTGTCGCGGCCTCCAAAATGTCTGGGAAGGTCGGAGCGTGCGGTGTCCCTGGCCCTTGAAAATGGGCTCACTGTGGGTGGGACGTTCCTGCCGGTAGACCCTCTCGAGGCCACCGCACAGAGGGGCATCCTTTCCAACGTCCTGCCCTTTGTTCCCGCTGAGCTCCTCCTCCCTCACCTACAACAACTGGGGGATTAACCCCATACCGCTCGGCCTCAGGGAGAACAGCCTGCGCCACGTGTTCTCCTTCCGCCGCCAGCTCTTTGGCCGGCTGGCGTGGGAGGAGATGACAGAGGGCAGTTTTAATGTGGCGCACGAGGGGACTCCCTACCGCATCTTTTGGACATCGGACTGCGTGCGGTGCCATGCCTGTAGGGAGGTGGGGCACGTTCGCAAGATCTGCCCCGCCTCCAAGGCCACCAAACCACCGAAGGCAACCAAGGCTGGCGCCGCTGCCACCTCACCCCCTAGTTGCGTCCGCGTACCGGGAGCGGTAGGTGCGCGGGCATCGTCGGAGACCTTTGTTTTCACGGCCTCCGGCGAGAGGGAAGGAGAAGGTCCAGTCGGAAAGAAGACGCGGAGGAAGGCGAAACACCTCGAGGCTGGTCCCCTCAGTGCGCCAGACAGTCTGATCACCACGCTCAGCCCAACCCTGTCACTGCTGAGGGGCTTGGGCGTGGGCAAGAAAAGAAAAAGGGGGAAATGGAGCGGGAGGCCTCGGCAGACATGGAGGTCTCCCTGCCTCCGCGCCCCCCCAGGAACAAAAGGAGGCGCCGTTCCAATGAGGCGGAGGGAGAACAACATCCCTCCGCAGAGGAGTCAGTGCCCGCTGCGTATCCCGCGTTCCCCACCGGCGCCCCCAATCTGCGCTGTAGGCGAGAGGAATCTGTCCCCAGGGAGGGTGGGGCAGTCGAGGCTGCCGAGCCTCTGCCTTCCGGGGATGGCGTGGAAGATCTGCCTGTCGTGGGGTGCGTGGGGCCAGCGGAGGAATGCGTTGCCACCGGGTCGAGCATCCCGGGGACTGAGGCGGGCGGGGCCGAAAAGGCCAAACCTAAGCCCGCCCAGCTATTAACCAACATACCCCGGGAGTCGCTTGACCCGGAAGAAATACAAAGTGTTAACAATTTTAATGATTCTGTAGACGCTGGGCCGGGGGGTGGCGGCGTGGAGGGGGAAGAACACCAACCTTCCCCCCCTACTTTGGAGCTGGGGGTATTGGAGGACCTGGAACACTTCTTGGACCAGGTCTCTCCAGTTTCCCCGGTTCCTGGGGCGTAGGAGGGACACCTTCCGCTGTCGCTTCCTGACCCAGCACCACTTTTAAAAGAGCCCAGTGGGGACTCCTCTGCCGACGATCCTGGGGGTGGGAAGGGGCAGAGCCAGGCTCGGATGGAGCGGCCGGGCCGTTTGCCGTACCTCGTGCGGTCGACGTGCAGGCTGCTGTTGGCGACCTCCCTGAGGGGGACGGGGACTCGGTGGAGGATGGGGGAGAAGATCTAGAGTCCATCGCCAGTGAGGTGGTGGATCTCCTCGTGCCCGCCGCTGAGTCCCCCCTCATTCCTGTAAAGGAACTCCGGGACTTTTTGGTCCAGAGCCAGGGTCGCCGCAACCGAACCCATCTGGCCATGGAAAAATGGTCCGAGCCGGTGCTGCTCATCGCGTCCATCCGCGCCGCCGCTAAAACCATGGCCGCGGGCGGGCCCTTATCAAAGGCGCATGGCCTTGAGCTGTGCTGGTTCAAAAGATTCCTCACTGGGCTGCTGAGGGTGTGGAGGTCAACAAACGACTCCACTCCCCCCCCCCACAATAGTTTAGGTAGAGGTTGCACTAGGCTTTTGTCATGAAGATAATCAAAGCCAGCCTCAACATCAACGGCGGCAGAGAGGCTCGTCGTAGATTTAACAATTTTTAGCTCCTGCGGGAGGGGAAATATGCGGTGTGCTTCCTGCAAGAAACCCACACCGTTCCGGGAGACGAAGCCACGTGGCTCCTGGAATGGCAAGGAGAGGTCCGCATGAGCCACCTCACCGCCACTTCTTGTGGGGTGGCCATCTTGCTGGCCCCGCATTTTCAGCCGGAGATCTTGGGGGTCGAGGAGCCCGTGCCAGGCCGCTTGCTGCACGTCACGGTTCGCCTGGGGGACGTGCCGCTCCATCTCGTGAACGTGTACGCCCCTCAGCCCGGCCTGCAGCAAACGCGCTTCTTCGAAGAAGTGTCCGCTCTTCTTGGCTTCGTCGACATCGGCGACTGCATTGTCCTCGGGGGGGATTTTAACTGCACCCTCGAGGCGAGGGACCACTCCGGTGCCCCGCAGAGCATGACGGCGACCGAGAAGTTGAGGGACCTGGTCGGGTCCTTTGACTTGGTGGACATCTGGCGAAATCTCCATCCCGACTCCAGCGCCTTTACTTGGGTGCGGCCTGGAGTAGGATGGTCCAGAATCGACCACCTTTACGTGTCTCGGGCATATTTTTCCTGCGTCCCGGCATGTGACTGGTGCAGTGTTCGGACCACCACCTGGTGTGGGCGGAGCTCGCGGCGCTCCGCGCGAGGACGGGGTCCACGTACTGGCATTTTAACAACCAGCTGCTGGAGGATGAGCGGTTCCAGGACTTGTTCCATCGTTTCTGGGCCGACTGGAGAAGGAAGCAGGGTGGCTTCCCCTCCTTGAGGCTATGGTGGGACGTGGGCAAAGCTCACGTCCACGTCTTCTGTGAAGAGTACACGAGGGGGTCGACCAAGAGGCGGGCAGCCATGGTCGGGCGCCTAGAAAAAGAGGTGCTCGACCTGGAGTCCCGTCTTGGTCAAGTCGTCGAGGACCCGGCCCTGTGGACAGTGTACGAAGTGAAGAAGGACGCGCTGAAGGACCTGCAGTTCGTCAGCTGCTGAGGCGCGTTCGTGAGGTCGTGGATCCGAATCCTGCGGGATCTGGACCGTGGTTCTCCCTTCTTCCACTCGCTGGAAAAAAGACAGAGTGTCCGTAAGCAGCTCTTGATGCTTCTGGCTGACGATGGCTCTCTCGTCTCAGATCCGGAGGGCGTCAATAACAGGGCCCGTGAATATTACGGTCTCTGTTCTCTCCGGAGCTGTCCAGCGAGGAAGCGCGTAGAGTTTTGTGGGAGGACCTGCCGAAGGTCAGCCCGGAGGGCGCCGAAAATCTGGAAGCTCCGCTAAGACTGGCGGAGCTGACCAGCGCCCTCTTCCGGCTCTCGAGGGGAAAAGCTCCAGGGTTGAACCGGCTGACCGTGGAGTTCCACTGGGCGTTCTGGGACGTCCTGGGGGGCGACTACACGCGGGTCCTGGGGGAAAGTCTGGCGACCGGGGAGATGCCCCTCTTTTGGCGTAGGGCAGTGATCGTCCTGCTGCCGAAGAAGGGCGATCTCTGCCTCCTTAAGAACTGGCGCCCGGTCTCCCGCCTCAGCACGGACTACAAAATCTTCGTCAGGGTGATGTCTGCTCGCTTTGGCGCCGTGCTGGACCACATGATCCACCCCGATCAGTCCTACACGGTCCCGGGCCGGACAATCCACGATAACATCCATCTGGTCCAGGACCTCATCCGTCATTCCCAGGAGGCTGGTCTGTCGGTCGCCTTCCTATCTTTCGACCAAGAGAAGGCATTCGACAGGGTGGATCACGACTATCTGTTTGGGACTCTGCGCGCTTTCGGGTTCGGGACGCATTTCGTCACCCGGATCCGACTTTTGTATGCCGCCGCGGAGTGTCTGATTAAGGTTAATGGGTCCTTGATGGCGCCCGTTCGCTTTGGGAGAGGGGAGCGCCAGGGATGCCCCATGTCCAGCCAGTTATATGCCATCTGCGTGGAGCCTTTCCTGCGCCTCCTGTGGACGAGGTTGATGGGACTTGCTCTGCAAGGGCCGGGCGTGGAGGTCGTCCTCTCGGCTAATGCCAATGCCATGCTCCTCGCGGTAGAGAACCCTGCTGACCTGCGGAGGATGCGTGAGTGCCAGGAGATTTACTCGGCCGCATCCTCTGCAAGGATAAACTGGGAGAAAAGTTCCGGACTCCTGGTTGGTCAGTGGTGGGTGCACTCCCTTCCAGAGGAGCTCAGGCCTTTTGCCTGGAGCACGACCCATCTCCTCTATCTGGGAGTCTACCTTAGCCCCGACGCGGAAGCCTGGCCGGCGAACTGGCAAGAGCTGGAGGCCAAGGTCGCCGCTCGCCTAGGGCACTGGACAGGACTGCTCCGAGTGCTGTCCTACAGGGGTCGAGCGCTAGTCATAAACCAGATGGTGGACGCCATGCTGTGGGACCGGCTGGTCACTTTGACCCCTCCCGCTGCATTTGTCACCAAGATACAGAAGAAGCTGGTGGACTTCTTCTGGAACAACAGGAAGCACTGGGTCTCTGCCGCGGTCTTGAGTCTCCCGGTTGGGGAGGGCGGTCAGTCGTTGGTGTGTGTCAACGCCCAGCTCGCGACTTTCCGTCTTCAGACCCTGCAGAGATACCTTTACGTCGAGCCCCCTCATAGATGGCGTGCTCTGGCGATGTATTTCTTCCGCCAGCAGCACGGCCTCAACTACGACACGCAGCTCCTGTTTGTGAGCTTGGGGGGCGTCAGCACCGCCGTCCAGGAGCTGCCTGTCTTTTACAAGGAACTCACCAGGGTCTGGAACAAAGTCTCCACCAAGTGCAGCTCTCCACCGACTGGAGTGGCGGCTGTCCTGCAGGAGCCGCTGCTCGGGAATCCATACCTCCACGACCGAGGTTTTAGGTGGCAGTCGGACGAGAGGGCTGTGGCTGGTGAGGTGACCAGGGTCACTGACCTGCTCGATGGCAGAGGAGCGGGCTGGATGCTCCAGATACACTGGCGCGGCGCCTAAATTCGGCCGACGTCCGCCGCGTGGCCGATGCCATCGAGTCGCTAAAAACAGCTCTGGGCCCTGAATCCGTTAGGTGCATCGAGGAGGCTCAAGCATGTGGGGAGATCCCGTCTGAACTGACCCCCGTCCAGACGGAATTCCTCATTGGCGCCAAACGCCGGAACCTCCCTCAGGAGCAGGCGCCTCACAACTTGAGCCGCCTCGAGGAAATTCCCTCCATGCCTTTCAGTTCCGCGCGGAGGGGTTTCCTGTATGGGCTGCTCCTGCACACTCTCAACTTTGCCATCCTTGCCTGCCATCCGGACACGCCATGGCATGCCATCTTCCTGTCCGGAGGAGGCGGAGGTCCCCGACGGAGGGCACTCTACGCGGGAGTCCTCCCACTATTTATCAGGGTCTTGGCCTGGACAGTGGTGCACGGAGCAGTGCCATTGTATAAATCTTTAGGCCAGTTCACAGGCTCCCAGGCCGCCTGCAATTTCTGCAGTCTGGAAGAGTCCGTGTTCCATGTTTTTACCGAATGCACGAGGTTGTAGCCACTGTTTTATTATTTAAAGGGGCTGCTCCTGAAATTCTGGCTGCACTTCAGTCCCACACTCCTGATCTTTGGGCACCCTGTGCAGAGGGGAGCGGGTAGGTCCGAGGGCCTCGTCGTAGGACTGCTCCTGGGCACGGCCAAGGGTGCCATCAGCCGGTCCGGGCAGCAGGCGGTCGAGGGGGTCGTTCAGCCTGACTGCCTGTCTCTCTTCCACGCGTACATCCGTGCCAGGGTGTCCTTGGAGATGGAGCATGTGGTGTCCACTGGAACGCTCGCGGCCTTCTGTGAGAGGTGGGCGCCGGAGGGACTGGAGTGCATTGTTACCCCCTGCAACCAAATTTTAATTTGATTTTAGTTAATTTACAGTTTGATTTGTTTTAATTGCCGGTTTTAGTATCCCGCTCCCCTTTTATAGGGGGCACTTGTAGAATTAATGATTTTATGGCCCCAAAAAATTGGAAAAAAAGTCCCCAAAAAAAAAGTCAAAATAAGCAAACAAAAAAAAAAGGGCAGTTTGAAAAATGTTTGGAGTGTCCCCCAGATTGGGGGGCATTTGATTTAATGTTTATTTCGTTGTCCAACCAAAAAGAGTTCTGTGGACAAGGGTGGAGCTGTTAGAGGCATCATGGACTGATCATTTGGAGCCTGGAGCAGTGAGGGAAGGAGCTCCCTGCTGTAGCTCCTGCCTGAAGGCCTGGAGAGAACCCTGAGACCAGCCCAGGAAGAGGAGGAAGGGGCTTACTTCATTACAATCCATCCAGAGGGAGAGGAGGAGAGCAGACAATTCAACAACTTTATTACTTCGACAGAGAGTTGGAGAGAGGGGGAAAGAACAACAACCTGTGTGGAAGGAGGGAGACTCTACAAAATTCTGCAGGTGGGTGTACTGGTGCATTCCCCTAAAGACATTGTTATATTGGTGGGGGGAGAAAAGAAGATTTCTTCGAGGCCCGGAACATCGCGGGGGGTGTGTGTGTGTGGAAGTGTGTGTGGGGGTCTTGCTTACAGCTAGGCCCCACACACCACTGAAGCACCCCTCCCCCATTGCCTAGCCTGGGATAGCTGGAGCTACCTGGCTGAAGAATTATTAATCACCCTATTTAGACATAGACATAGACATGGAAAATAGGTGCAGGAGTAGGCCATTCAGCCCTTCTAGCCTGCACCGCCATTCAATGAGTTCATGGCTGAACATGAAACTTCAGTACCCCCTTCCTGCTTTCTCGGCATATCCCTTGATCCCCCGAGTAGTAAGGACTTCATTTAACTCTCTTTTGAATATATTTAGTGAATTGGCCTCAACTACTTTCTGTGGTAGAGAATTCCACAGGTTGACCACTCTTTGGGTGAAGAAGTTTCTCCTCATCTCCGTCCTAAATGGCTTACCCCTTATCCTTAGACTCTGACCCCTGGTTCTGGACTTCCCCAACATTGGGAACATTCTTCTTGCATCTAACCTGTCTAAACCCGTCAGAATTTTAAACGTTTCTCTGACGTCCCCTCTCATTCTTCTGAACTCCAGTGAATACAAGCCCAGTTGATCCAGTCTTTCTTGATAGGTCAGTCCCACCATCCCGGAAATCAGTCTGGTGAATCTTCGCTGCACTCCCTCAATAGCAAGAATGTCCTTCCACACGTTAGGAGACCAAAACTGTACACAATACTCCAGGTGTGGCCTCACCAAGGCCCTGTACAACTGTAGCAACACCTCCCTGCCCCTGTACTCAAATCCCCTCGCTATGAAGGCCAACATGCCATTTGCTTTCTTAACCGCCTGCTGTACCTGCATGCCAACTTTCAATGACTGATGTACCATGACACCCAGGTCTCGTTGCACGTTCCCTTTTCCTAATCTGTCACCATTCAGATAATAGTCTGTCTCTCTGTTTTTACCACCAAAGTGGATAACCTCACATTTATCCACGTTATACTTCATCTGCCATTCATTTGCCCACTCACCTAACCTATCCAAGTCACTCTGCAGCCTCATAGCATCCTCCTCGCAGCTCACACTGCCACCCAACTTAGTGACATCCGCAAATTTGGAGATACTACATTTAATCCCCTCGTCTAATTCATCAATGTACAATGTAAACAGCGGGGCCCCAGCACAGAACCTTGCGGTACCCCACTAATCACTGCCTGCCATTCTGTAAAGTACCATTTACTCCTACTCTTTGCTTCCTGTCTGACAACCAGTTCTCAGTCCACGTCAGCACACTACCCCCAATCCCATGTTTTTTAACTTTGCACATTAATCTCTTGTGTGGGACCTTGTCGAAAGCCTTCTGAAAGTCCAAATATACCACATCAACTGGTTCTCCTTTGTCCACTTTACTGGAAACATCCTCAAAAAATTCCAGAAGATTTGTCAAGCATGCTTTCCCTTTCACAAATCCATGCTGACTTGGACCTATCATGTCACAATTTTCCAAATGCGCTGCTATGACATCCTTAATAATTGATTCCATCATTTTACCCACTACTGAGGTCAGGCTAACCGGTCTATAATTCCGTGTTTTCTCTTTCCCTCCTTTTTTAAAAAGAGGGGTTACATTGGCTACCCTCCACTCGATAGGAACTGATCCAGAGTCAATCGTTGGGTGTGTGCACCTGGGTGGCTCCAGCTGCCCCAGGTGAAGACATCTTCTCCCCCCACCCGAAGACCATCATATAAGACGGTGTCTTATTTTTCCATCATCTGGGGAGTGCACCCCAGAAAGACACCCACCCATCACTGTGTGGGGAGACCATCCCTCACAGCTTCCGTCATTCCCACCCACCCGTTTTTCTCTGTCACTCTCTCTGTCTCTCCCCTGTCTCTCTGAGAGCCCCTTTCCTCCTTAATCAAAATTAAATTAAGACAACTGAGCAGAGGGAGCAAGGCCCCTCCCCAATCGTTAATTAGGGGAGAGGTGTGCCCCACTAAGCGCTCCCTCTGCTCAAACACCAACGAGGCCAATTTAAGACTATTAAGGCCTGTGACTTTGGGGTGGGTGTAGCCACTAAAGGGACCCCGTCATGGCGACCCCATCCACGCCGGTGGCAAGGCCAGCTAAGATGTACGCGCAGGCGGCGTCCACATCCTCGGCGCCTCCTGCTGCCCTGCTACCATTTAAACTAATTACGAAAAAACACGGGGTCAAGAGCTACACTCACCCCACAATGAGCATTGAGGAGTGCGTGCGGGTGATGGCTGGGGTATTCGGCCCATTGGCCATTGTCGCGGCCTCCAAAATATCTGGGAAGGCGGTGTTCTTCCTAGGGTCGGGGCGGGCGGTGTCCCTGGCCCTTGAAAAGTGGCTCACGGTGGGTGGGATGTTCCTGCTGGTGGACCCTTTCGAGGCCACCGCACAGAGGGTCATCCTTTCCAACGTCCCGCCCTTTGTTCCCGGTGAGCTCCTCCTCCCTCACCTACACCAGCTGGGGGAGGTAAGGTCAGGGATTAACCCCATACCACTCGACCTCAGGGAGAACAGCCTGCGCCACGTGTTCTCCTTCCGCCACCAGCTCTTTGTCCGGCTGGCGTGGGAGGAGACGACAGAGGGCAGTTTTAATGTGGCGCACAAGGGGACTGCCTCCCGCGTCTTTTGGACATCGGACGGCGTGCGGTGCCATGCCTGTAGGGAGGTGGGGCACGTTCGCCAGAACTGCCCTGCCTCCAAGGCCGCCAAAGCACTGAAGGCGGCCAAGGCTGGCGCCGCTTCCAGCCCTCCCCCTAGTTGCATCCGTGTACCAGGAGCTGTCGGTGCGTGGGCATCGTTGGAGGCCTTTGTTTTCACGGCCTCCGGCGGGGGGAAGGGAGAGCGTCCGGTGGAAAGAAGGCGTGGAGGAAGGCAAAACATCTCGAGGCGGGTCCCCTCAGTGCGCCAGACATTCTGATCACCGCGCTCAGCCCAACCCTGTCACCAGCGAGCGCGGGGTGCCCTGAGCCCGTGCCCGAGCCCCTGACCAATACCGCAGAGGGGCTTGCACGCGGGCAAGAAAAGAAAAAGGGGGGAGTGGAGCGGGAGGCCTCGGCAGACATGTAGGTCTACCTGGCTCCGCACCCCCCCAGGAACAAAAGCAGGCGCCGCTCCAATGAGGTGGAGGGGGAACAACATCCCTCCGTGGAGGAGGCGGTGCCGCCGCGTGTCCCGCATCCCCCACCAGTGCCCCCAAACTGCGCCGTAGATGAGAGGAATCTGTCCCCGGGGAGGGTGGGGCAGTCGAGGCTGCCCAGCCTCTGCCTCCCGGGGATGGCGTGGAAGATCTGCCTGTCATGGACGGCGGGGGGCCAGCAGAGGTATGCGTTGCCGCAGGGTCGAGCGTCCCGGGGACTGAGGTGGGCGGGGCCGAAAAGGCCGAACCTGAGCCCGCCCAGCTATTAACCGACTCCCCCCGGGAGTTGCTCGACCCGGAAGAAATACAAAGTATTAACAATTTTAATGATTCTGTACACGCTGGGCCGGGGGTTGGCGCGGGGAGGGGGAAGAACACCAACCCTCGCCCCCTACTTTGGAGCTGGGGGACTTGCAGGACCTGGAGAATTTCTTAAACCAGGTCTCTCCGTGTTCCCCGTTTCCTGGGGCGGAGGAGGATCCCCTTCCGTTGTCGCTTCCTGACCCAGCACCACTTTTAAAAGAGCCCAGTTGGGACTCCTCTGCCGACGATCCTGGGGGTGGGATCGGGGCAGAGCCAGGGTCAGATGGAGCGGCCGGGCCGTTTGCCATACCTCGTGCGGTCGACGGGCCGGCTGCTGGCGGCGACCTCCCGGAGGGGGACGAGGACTCGGTGGAGGACGCGGGAGAAGATCTCGAGTTCATCACCAGTGAGGCGGTGGATCTCCTCGTGCCTGATGCTGAGTCCCCCCTCATTCCTGTAAAGGAACTCCGGGATCTTTTGGTCCAGAGCCAGGGTCGCCGCAACCGAGCCAATCTGGCCCGGGAAAAATGGTCCGAGCCAGTGCTGCTCATCGCGTCCGTCCGCGTCGCCGCTAAAATCAATGTCGCGGGCGGGCCCTTATCAAAGGCACAAAGCCTTGAGCTGTGCCGGCTCAAAAGGTTCCTCACTGGGCTGCTGAGGGAGTGGAGGTCAACAAACGACTCCAATCCCCCCCCCCCACAATAGGTTAGGTAGAGGTTGCACTATGCTTTTGTCAAGAAGAGAGGCACGCCGTAGATTTAACAATTTTTCGCTCATGCCGGAGGGGAAATATGCGGTGTGCTTCCTGCAAGAAACCCACACCATTCTAGGAGACGAAGCCACGTGGCTCCTGGAATGGCAAAGAGAGGTCCGCATGAGCCACCTCACAGCAACTTCTTGTGGGGTGGCCACCTTGCTGGCCCCGCATTTTCAGCCGGAGATCTTGTGGATCGAGGAGCCTGTGCCAGGCCACTTGGTGCACGTAACGATTCGCCTGGGGGACGTGCCGCTCCATCTCGTGAACGTGTACGCCCCTCAGGCCGGCACGCAGCAAGAGCGCTTCTTTGAAGAAGTGTCCACTCTTCTTGGCTCCGTCAACGTCGGCGACTGCATTGTCCTCGGGGGGGATTTTAACTGCACCCTCGAGGCGAGGGACCGCTCTGGTGCCCCGCAGAGCATGATGGCGATCGAGAAGTTGAGGGACCTGGTCGGGTCCTTCGACTTGGTGGACGTCTGCCGAAATCTCCACCCCGACTCCAGCGTCTTTACTTGGGTGAAGCCTGGAGTAGGATGGTCCAGAATCGACCGCCTTTACGTGTCTCGGGCGTACGTTTCCTGTGTCCCAGTGGCCTCCATGCGGCCGGTGCTGTGTTCGGACCAGCACCTGTTGTGGGCGGAGCTCGCTTCGCTCTGCGCAGGGACGGCGTTCGCGTAATGGCATTTTAACAACCAGCTGCTAGAGGACGAGCGGTTCCAGGACTCGTTCCGTCGTTTCTGGGCCGACTGGAGAAGGAAGCAGGGTGGCTTCCCCTCCTTGAGGCTATGGTGGGATGTGGGCAAGGCTCACATCTGCGTCTTCTGTCAAGAGTACGCGAGGGGGTCGACCAAGAGGCGGGCGGCCAGGGTCGGGCGCCTAGAAAAAGAGGTGCTCGACCTGGAGTCCCGTCTCAGTCAAGTCGTCGAGGACCCGGCCCTGCGGACGGTGTATGAAGCGAAGAAGGCCGCGCTGAAGGACCTGCAGTTCGTCGCATCCCGAGGCATGTTCGTGAGGTCGCGGATCCGATTCCTGCGGGATCTGGACCGCGGCTCCCCCTTCTTCTATTCGCTGGAAAAAAAACAGAGTGTCCGTAAGCAGCTCTTGACGCTGCTGGCCGACGATGGCTCTCTCGTCTCGGATCTGGAGGGCGTCACCTACAGGGCCCGTGAATATTATGGGGCTCTGTTCTCTCCGGAGCCATCCAGCGAGGAAGTGCGTCGAGTTTTGTGGGAGGACCTGCCGAAGGTCAGCCCGGAGGGCGCCGAAATTCTGGTAGCTCCGCTAAGTCTGGCGGAGCTGACCGGCACCCTCGACCGGCTCTCGAGGGGAAAAGACCCGGGGCTGGATGGGCTGACCGTGGAGTTCCACAGGGCATTCTGGGATGTCCTGGGGGATGACTACACGCGGGTCCTGGGGGAAAGTCTGTCGACCGAGGAGATGCCCCTCTCTTGGCGCAGGGCAGTCATCGTCCTGCTGCCTAAGAAGGGCGTTCTCTGCCTCCTTAAGAACTGACGCCCGGTCTCCCTCCTCAGCACGAACTACAAAATATTTGCAAGGGTGATGTCTGCTCGCCTTGGCGCCATGCTGGACCACATGATCCATCCCGATCAGTCCGACACGGTCCCAGGCCGGACAATCCACGATAACATCCATCTGGTCTGGGACTTCATCCATTATTCCCAGGAGACTGGTCTGTCGGTCGCCTTCCTATCTCTCGACCAAGAGAAGGTGTTTAACAGGGTGGATCACGACTATCTGTTCGGAATTCTGTGCGCTTTCGGATTTGGGACGCATTTCGTTGACCGGATCCGACTTTTGTACGCTGCCACGGAGTGTCTGATTAAGGTTAACGGGTCCTTGATTGCGCCGCTTCGCTTTGGGAGAGGGGTGCGCCAGGGATGCCCCATGTCTGGCCAGTTATATGCTATCTGCGTGGAGCCTTTCATGCGCCTCCTGCAGACGAGGTTGATGGGACTGGCTCTGCAAGGGCCGGGCGTGGAGGTCGTCCTCTCGGCTTACGCCGATAACATGCTCCTCATGGTACAGGATCCCGCTGACCTGCGGAGGATGCGTGAGTGCCAGGAGATTTACTCGGCCGCATCCTACGCCAGGATCAACTGGGAGAAATATTGCGGACTCCTGGTGGGTCAGTGGCGGGTGGACTCCCTGCCGGAGGAGCTCAGGCCTTTTGCTTGGAGCACGACCCAGCTCCTCTATCTGGGAGATTACCTTAGCCCCGACGAGGAAGCCTGGCCAGCGAACTGGCAAGAGGTGGAGGCCAAGGTCGCCGCTCGCCTAGGGCGCTGGATAGGACTGCTCTGAGTGCTGTCCTACAGGGGTCGAGCGCTAGTCATAAACCAGCTGGTGGCCGCCATGCTGTGGTACCGGCTGGTCACTTTGACCCCTCCCGCTGCGTTTGTCGCCAAGATACAGAAGAAGCTGGTGGACTTCTTCTGGAACAACAGGAAGCACTGGGTCTCTGCCGTGGTCTTGAGTCTCCCGGTTGGGGAGGGCGGTCAGTCGTTGGTGTGTGTCAGCGCCCAGCTCGCGACTTTCCGTCTTCATACCCTGCAGAGATACCTTTACGTCGAGCCCCCTCCTCGGTGGCGTTCTCTGGCGACGTATTTCTTTCGCCAGCAGCATGGCCTCAACTACGACATGCAGCTCCTGTTCGTGAGCTTGGGGGGCGTCAGGACCGCCGTCCAGGAGCTGCCTGTCTTTTACAAGGAACTCACCAGGGTCTGGAACAAAGTCTCCACCAAGCACAGCTCTCCACCGGCTGGAGTGGCGGCTGTCCTGTACCTTGACGACCGAGGTTTTAGGTGGCAGTCGGACGAGAGGGCTGTGGCTGGTGAGGTGACCAGGGTCAGGGACCTGCTCGATGGCAGAGGAGCGGGCTGGATGGTGCCAGATATGCTGGCGCAGCGCCTAAATTCGGCCGACGTCCGCCGCACGGCTGATGCCATCGAGTCGCTAAAAACAGCTCTGGGCCCTGACTCCGTTAGGTGCATCGAGGAGGCTCAAGCATGTGGGGAGATCCCGTCCGAACTGACCCCCGTCCGGACGGAATTCCTCATCGGCGCCAAACTCCGGAACCTCCCTCAGGAGCCGGCGCCTCACAACTTGAACCATCTCGGGGAACTCCCCTCCATGCCTTTCAGTTCTGAGCGGAGGGGTTTCCTGTATGGGCTGCTCCTGCACACTCTCAACTTTGCCATCCTCGCCTGCCATCCAGACACGCCATGGCATACCATCTTGCCATCCGGAGGAGGCGGGTGTCCCCGATGGAGTGCACTCTATGCGGGAGCCCTCCCACTATTTATCGGGGACTTGGCCTGGAGGGTGGTGCACGGAGCAGCGCGGTTCACGGGCTCCCAGGCCGCCTGCAATTTCTGTGGTCTGGAAGAGTCCGTGTTCCATGTTTTTATCGAATGCACGAGGTTGCAGCCCCTATTTTATTATTTAAAGGGGCTGCTCCTGAAATTCTGGCTGCACTTCAGTCCCACACTCCTGATCTTTGGGCACCGTGTGCGGAGGGGAGCAGGTAGGTCCGAGGGCCTCCTCGTAGGACTGCTCCTGGGCATGGCCACGGTGCCATCAGCCGGTCCAGGCAGCGGGCGGTCGAGGTGGTCGTTCAGCCTGACTGTCTGCCTCTCTTCCATGCGTATATCCATGCCAGGGTGTCCTTGGAGATGGAGCACGTGATGTCCACCGGTATGCTCACAGCCTTCCGCGAGAGGTGGGCGTCGGAGGGACTAGAGTGCATCATTACCCCCGGCAACCAAATTTTAATTTGATTTTATTTATGATGCAGTTTGATTTGATTAAATTGCCGGTTTTAGTGTCCCTCTCCCCTTTTATAGGGGGCACTTGTAGAATTAATGATTTTATGGCCCCAAATTTTTTTTAAAATTTAAATTAAAAAAAAGTAAAAAAAAAAAAAAAAAATGAAAAAAAAAAAAAAAGTGCAGTTTGAAAAATGTTTGGAGTGTCCCCCAGATTGGGGGGCATTTGATTTAATGTTTATTTCGTTATCCAACCAAAAAGAGTTCTGTGGATAAGCACTCCTAGGTCCCTTTGTTCATCTACACTGTTAAGTGGCCTACCACTTAATGTTTATTCCCTTTCCTTATTAGCCCTCCCAAAGTGCATCACCTGACAATTCTCTGAATTAAATTCCATTTGCCATTGCTCTTCCCACCTGACTAGTAGTTTGATATTCTCACGTAGTCCATCACTTTCCTCTTCATTATCAACCACACAACCAATTTTAGTGTCGTCTGCAAATTTATAATCATGCTCCCTATATTCACATCTAAATCGTATATATAATCCACAAAAAGCAAGGGTCCCATTATAGAGCCCGGCGGATCCCCACTGGAAACATCCTTCCAATCATAAAAACATCCATTAATCATTACCCTTTACTTCCTACCTCTTATTTCCTACCTTCCTTCACTAGAGATGGTGCAGAGGAGATTTACTAGGATGCTTTCTGGAATGGAGAATCCTAGTTATGAAGACAGATTGGATAGGCTAGGTTTGTTCTCATTGGAACAGAGAAGGTTGAGAGGAGACCTCATTGAGGTGTGCAAAATATTGAGGGGCCTGCACATAGTGGAGAGTAAAGGGCTATTTCCATTGATGGACAGGTCTATTACGAGAGGGCATAGATTTAAGGTGGTTGGTTGAAGGTTTCGAGGGGATTTGAGGAGGGGCTACTTTACACAGAGGGTTGTGGGGATCAGGAACTCGCTACCTGGAACAGTGGTGGATGCAGAAACCCTCACCACTTTTAGGAGATGGTTTGATGAGCGCTTAAAGTGCCGTAACCTGCAGGGTTATGGACCTCGAGCTGGTATTTGGGATTAGAGTGGATGACCTTTTGTTGGACGGCGCAGATATAAAGTTAAGTGATGCAGGGAATAGCATATGACCAGGGTGATCTCCTGGACTAGTTTCGATCGTTTGGATGGGTCGGAGAGGAATTTTCCGATATTTTTCTCCCTAAATTGACCTGGGTTTTTAATCTGTTTTTTGCCTCTCCCAGGAGATCACATAGCTCCGGTTGGGTGGAGTGTAGCATGTTTCCGTTCAAGAGTTGTCGTCGTTGTGCAAGGTGGGGTGGTTGGGCTGGTTGCTTTTTGTCTTTCCGTCATTGTTTATAGGTTTATATGTAACATTTAGGGCTGCTGACCAAGGGCCGTGTGGCTCTTTGTTGGCCGGCGTGGACACGATGGGATGAAATAGCATCCTACTGCACTGTAAATTTCGATGTTTCTATGTGACCACCGGTTATGTTAGAGTAAGATCAGCACCTGTAATGTTATCGTACAGTCAACACCAAAATGATAGAGTTGAGTTACCATCAGTAATGTTAGAGTAGAGTCACCACCAATAATGTTAAAGTAGTTTCAACACCAGTCATATTGGCGTTCGATCACCACCAGTAATGTTAGTGTAGGGACAAAACCAGTAATCTTAGTTTAGGTTAACCAGCAGTACTTTAGAGTGTAAGAACAGCGTCACCACAAGTATGGTGGAGCAGGGTCACCAACAATAAGTTTGGAAAGGGGTCATCATCAGTAATGTAATAGTCGGCTCAAAATCAGTAATAATAGCGTCGGGTCATCAGCAGTAATGTTAGAGTAGGACCATAATCAGTAATGTTAGATTAGGGTCACCACTAGTAACTTTATAGTTGGTTCACCACCACTAATGTTGGAGTAGATTCAACACCAGTAATGTCAGAGTAGAATCAGCACCAATAAGTTTGTAGTTGGGTCAATAATGCTAGGCTAGGCTCAATATTATTAATGTTAGATTAGGGTCAATAACATTATGGTCAGTGTAGAATCTGCACCATTAACAGAAAAGTAGAATCTTCACCAGTAATGGAAGTGTAGAGTCATCACCAATAACGTTATTGTAGGGCCACCACCAGTAATTGTAGAGTGGAGCCACCACCAGTAATGTTAGAATCACAACCAGTAATCTTAAAGTAGCGTAATCTCCAATAATGTTAGTGTAGGACCACCAACAGTAATTGTAGAGTGGAGCCACCATCAGTAATGTTCGAGTAAGATCACCACCAGTAATGTTAGAGTAGCTTCACCACCTGTGATGTTACAGTACGGTCACCACCAGTAATGTTAGAATCACAACCAGTAATTTTAGAGAAGCGTCATCTCCAGTAATGTTAGTATAGGGGCACACCAGCAATGTTGAAGCCGATTCATAATCACAATACAAAGCAATTGTAATTATGTACAGCGTTCACTGAAGTAAGATGAGGCCCCAATAACCTAATGTAGAATGCGGGAGGGATCTTTCCCTGAGGGTAAGTTCCCTCTCGGTTTATTTTCCGTTCATTGATTTAATGGATGGAGGTTCACTAGCGGAGTTGTACAATTTCCCCATAGGCGTCCGGCCGCGCTGCAGTGGAAAATCTAGCCTTGTTTGTTAAGTGACTGGAACTAACGCCAATTATTGTATAACCTGATTTTCTCTCAGGGGCACCGATTGTCCTATAAAGGACGAGCGATAACGGATCTCAGAAGAACTACAGTCAGAATCGTGAAGCCGGACAGCAGTCAGATATTCTTCCACAAAATGGCACGGCCAACAATTCTGCAGTTTGTGGACATTTACTATCCTTTTCTCGCAACATTCGGTGTTCCCGGTAAGTCAATATATCGTGTTGCCTAACAGCTTTTGACAACGTCACTGTTAATGATTAGAAAACAGATTCCGAGAATTCCTTCATTGCAGTCATTGATCCACTGGGAGAATTCGGTGAATATCAGAGGGAATCCTCAGAATCCGCCCGGCCGCTGAGGCGCTGTTCTGGTTGCTGATGCGTGGGTGCCGGGAGCTCAAATTTGCTCCGTATACTGATGGAGGGCAGGCTGAGGCCCCGACCGCTCGAACAGTACATAGTTCACTACAGCTTAGTAGCCATAGTAATCATCCAACATGTGCCTTTGCTGCAAATATCATTGAGAATGATATTTGCAGCAATAATTGCCGCTGAGGGAGCTGCTACCATTCCCTCGGCTGCCAAGAACCTTCGTGGCTCCACGAGTTCCTGCTCTGTTACCGAACAGCTCCCTCCGGGCGATTGTAAATAGAAAAAGCACGGAGTTTTGACTTAAAGTTAATGTTTGTCTCAGCTGGATACTTTTTTGAAGTGATATATTTCTAGCAATTGTTTGAAATTATATTTAATACAGCTGACACCCGATGCCACTCCTGGGACCCACTTGGCCAATAAAACCGATGAAATTCAATGTAAAATCCCATCGAATAATCCTTGCGGTAGTACCTTATAAAACTGGCTCCTTGCATCACACGGTACCAGCCTCATGGTGGGATTGGTTAAGCGCTCCACACTGCTTTGAAATATGTGCTTGGATGTAGCTAAGGGAATCCGCTTCATTATTGTCTCTCGAATATGAACAAGTTACAGAACGATCCAAGATCCACTTTTAGGGGCTTTGATCTGTAACTGTACCACCCCTGCGAAGTACTGCAACTTGGCTTGGAACGCAAAGTTAGAATGTGTATAGAGCCTCAAACTGGCGTCAGGGGCGATAGCGATTGGAATAACGATCGGGAGAGATGTATGACTGAAGTAAAAACAGAAAATACTGGAAATCTCAGCGGGTCAGGCAGCATCTTTGGAGAAAGAAACGGACTTAACGTTTTAGGTCGATGGCCCTTCGTCAGAACAGGCAATAGTTCGAAAAGTAACAGATTCTGAAAGAAGTGCTGGGGCCCTGAAAAGGGGAGGAGGGGCTAGGTGGAAAGAACAAAATGGAAGGTTATATGATAGAGTGGAATGCAGAAGGGCTTTGAGAAACAAAGAGAATGATGGGCTGAATTGAGATGGTAATAGCACAAGTTAGGAAACAAAATATGATCGTAGATGGGGTGTGAATGGCGGAATAATTGCCAGCTACCATGGAAAACAGAGGGAATCAAATATAAATAAAGGAGGGGGAAAGGTATTGTTAAAAAAGCGAGGAAAGGGAGCAAAGTATAGGGAGAGATTTTGGTCTGAAATTGTTGAACTCGATGTTGGGTCCAGAAGGCTGTAAAGTGCCTAAAGAAAAGATGAGGTGTAGTTCCTAGAGCTTGCCTTCAGCTTCATTGGGACAGTGTAGAAGGTTGAGGACGGAGAGGTCAGAGTGGGAGTGGAGCGGAAAGTTATAGTTACAGGCGACCGGAAGCTCGGGGTCATGCTTACGGACTGAACAGAGATTTTCCGCAAAGCAGTCAACCAATCTGCATTTGGTCTCCCCCAATGTAGAGGAGAAAGTCTGACTGCAGTGTGTTGGACTGCGGGTTCTCAGTCCCTCGATATTGAGTGTGCAATGATGTAATACTTTGCACCACATGTCATCACCACTCGACTTTATAAAAATGTAATAGGACGACATCTTAACATCTCCCTAAAATATGCTGTAAGATACACCTGAGTGCGCTGTTACTGACCTCTTGTCCCTCTCTCTTACAGCGAACCTACTGACAATCGTGATCCTCTCCCGAGGAAACTGCGGCCTTTCGATATTTGTCTCTGTCTACATGGTGGCCATGGCAACAGCAGATCTACTGGTCATGATCTTCAATGTAATAGTGTATCACATTTGTACATATCACTTTCCACATTCCGTCCTGAACTACACTGTCATTTGTAAGTTAATTGTTTACATCATCTACCAACCTAAATCTGTCGGTGTGGTTTACAATCTTGTTCACAGTTGACCGATTTGTAGTTATATGTTGTCAAAACTTTAAAACAAAGTATTGTACAGTGAGAACGGCAGCCGCGGCTATAACAACGGCCACTGTCCTAATCTATTTCCAGAGTATCCCATATTTGTTTGCGTATAAATTTGAACGAATAATTAACAATATTCATTGGGGTTGTCGCCCCAGAATTGACTTTTTTGGTACGCCTGCAGGCGTCGGATTCATATGGATACAAATTGTATTAACGACATTGTTTCCGTTTGCTCTGATATTACTGCTTAATTGCTTGACAGTCAGACGTATTTTAATGGCCAGTAGAGCCCGCAGGGGACTCCGGACTCACAGCAGTGAGAATCAGAGTGATCCCGAGATGGAGAACCGAAGGAAATCTATTATTTTATTGTTCAGTGTATCAGGCAGTTTTATAGTGTTGTGGCTATCAGCTACAGTTAGTCCTTTAGCTACCGGACTGTGGAACACGGCGGATTACCGAGGTGATTATACAGCTCCTGCATACATCGCCGTAGAAACCGCATATATGCTCATGTATTTGAGTTCATGTACAAACACGTGTATCTATGCAACTACTCAAACTAAATTCAGGGAAGAGCTGAAGAACGTGGTGAAATCTCCTTGGACATTGATTCGGACATTGATTAAAAAATAAAGAATAGAACCAATGTAACCTGTCCTAACTAGAGCTAAATTACAGCAGGTGATCCAGTTTAAAATGGCCGTCTTTCTGTTCAGACGAAAATGGTTTGTTTTTATGATAATGAACAGGTATCAGAAAGCATTTCTCCCACTTTCTGCCATACATGTGAAGTCTGCTGCTTTCCCCGGCTGAACATTCTCGATCCCGCTGAAACAGCTTTCAAGATTCAAAGAGATTTCCTATAAATGCAAGTTGATGTTTTAGACTACTTGAAAAGATGTTGTTTGCTATGACCAGTCAAAAGCTCCGTTATCAGCAATAACAAGACTCACAAATGGCACAGATTAACAAAGCCATAAAAAAACAAACCAAGCACTGGGGTTCATTTCTATGGGGATAGAATGGAAAACAGAGAAGTTATGTTGAAATGCATGGAAACGTGGTTAGACCGTACGTGGAGTACTGAGCATAGAGGTGGTCTCCATAGTATAAAAAGGGTATGCAAGCGCTCTAGAAGGTGCAAAAACGACTGACCAGAACTACGTATTATATCTACCAGGAAAGTTTGATCAGGCTGCAGGGTGACTTTATAGAGGTCTTTAAGATTATAAAACGGTTTGATAGGGTAGACTTAGAGAAGGTGTTTCCACTTGCGGCGAGACCAGAATTAAGGGCCATACATATGGGATATTCATTAATATTTCCGATAGGGAATTCAGGAGAAACTTATTTACCCAGAGACTGGTGAGAATGTAGAAATCGCTATCATATAGAGCAGTTCAAGCGAATAGAATAAATGCAATTAAGGGAAGCCGGATAAGCATTGGGGGAGAAAGGGAGAAAAGGATATGTTGATGGGGTTAAAGGAAGAAGGGTGGGAGGAGGCTCCTGTGGTACATAAACACCGGAATTAACCGTTGGGAGGAATGTTCTGTTTCTATGCTGTAAATACTATGTTAGACTATGCAAAAACAGTCATGACTGAGCTTCAGCAGTGGAGTAGACATGCGGACGTCAGCGTTAACGACCTCTCTGCAGGGACTGGAATGTGTTGTTAAGTTTAACTAACAGCTAACTTTTCATTTAGTGTCTCCAAACTGCAAAAAATCTACGAACCTACGTGATGATCCTGGATCCACGGAGACTCACGTTCCTGGGCCTCAATGAATAGCCATGAGTAAAGGCCCACGAATCCCAGGAACACAAGCGGTTTGCAAGCGCCCCTGGAATATGTGGGCCGGCCCAACCAATGAACGAGGATAATTCCCATTCATGCATAAGGGATTCAAACTCCATAAGCATGAATGGGTATCACATAAAAGCACATTCACATAACAAATAAACACAAATAATATATTTAAAATTAGTTAAATTACAATTTAATTAATTAAACATACAAAACCTAAATTTTATTTTTGAAAAATTAACTTAAATGTTTTTAAGGGTCTCAAAGTAAATGTAACTTATTTTACAGCCGCTTTAATGTTTAAATAATAAATTTTTAAAAATATGTATTACCCTTACGCTGGTAAAAGCAGGCCTTATGTGTACTCTTATCAAGCGTACGAATTTCAAGGGCATTAGATGGGCAGCGGTTGGAGAAATAGTTCAAATCTCTGCCTGTCCATACCCTCTTCTGGAGGATGTGGATGATTTGTCAAGCAGATGCATGATGGATTGCATGTTCCAGATTTCTCCGCATGCGCTGTCAAACAAAAACCCGAAACTTGTGCGGTCCTTAAAGGTGCATATGCACCTTGTACGCATCCAGAAGGGGTTATTTGTCATTCTCTAATCTTGCTCTTAATGTTGCACGCGCTAGTCCCCCATCAGACTCCGCCCCCATTGTCTCCTGGACCAATATAACAGAGCCCTGTCTCCTGATCAGTGTCTAATGATGGAGACAGTAGGAACTTGACTCCTCAATGTGGCCTTAGGCATCTTTGTTCACAGATATTTGCGAAACATCTCAACTGATCATCGCAATGTTGAAATGTTCAAACACGGGAATTACCCAGTCGACCCAACCAGTCCTCATCGGCGTTTTCCGAACACGCTAAACAATATTTTCAATCTATTTTATCGGCTCTGTCTCAAAATCCCTTCAACCTACATTTCTTTAATGACCTTCTCAATTTAATCTTGAAGATTGACATATTTTCTGACTCGGTTATCGCCACTATGCCACAACTCTCCCTGTAAGAGGGTTCTCCAACTATCAATAATCAATCGCTTACATTTATTCTTTAATCCATGCACTTCTTTACAGATTCCACAACTAATGGAAGTAGCCTGCTTTTACCTGCCCTGTCCCATCCCTTCTTAAAGTAAATCACCTGTGTACTACTGGACAAATGATATCAGCATGCTATTAATGCACAATCTATTAAAAGTTAGAAAAGTGTAGCTAAAATTGTTAATTGATACCTTCCTTGTGGAGATGGTTGTGTCCTTGCTTGTCCTGAACAGTGGGAAGAATGTATTTGATAGCTTGATCACTAAAAAAAATCAGGACATTCAAGAGGAGATTCCAGTCAAACATGCCCAGATCCCGCATCCATTTATAGGTCACCAAAAAAGGCAGCTATGGCTTGTATGAGATATTTGGTGCTGCCTGATCTTAATATATTGGCGGGCAGGGGGAGTTGCGGTTGGAGTCTTCCTTCGGATGAATGAATCCGACCCGAAACAAATCTACAAAACTACCTGTTCGTCCCAGAGAAACGTAGGTTCTGAGGCCTTCTGAGGCTGGTCTGAGGCCCTCATTCACTTTGCACGCAGATATGACTTTCACGTACAGACGTCTATTTTGCAATCACGTGGGCCTGGAACACCAATCACTATCTAGAATTCTCACTGATATAAATGGGAACTTCCTTCGTACGAGTTCCCATTACTATCAATGAGAATAAACCTTAAAATAAGAAACACAGTGCAAAAAAATAAAAAAAACACTTCACATACTTAAAAATTATTGATATTAAATGTAATTAAATGTTTTAGAAAAAACTTTTGGGGATTTTGTTGTGTTTTAATCGGGCTAAAAATAAACTTACCTTAATGGACAGGGTTTTTAACATAAAAATGAATGATTAAATTAAATGTTCTATGTTTTAAAAGTGTTACGCTGGTAAAATGTAAACTATGCACCTGCTTTTACTAGATGTAAAAGTCTGAAGGAGATTCGCTGGGCATGAGTTGGGCAATCTCTACCACGTGGATGTCCTTCTCCCGCGAATGCATTCCATTTGTCTAGAGATATTTTGACAGACCGGAAAAGCCGGTTTTCGGTGCATGCATATTGCTCCCTGAAATCTGGCTTTTGTGAGGCCTCTCTGAGACCGTGCACACTTTGCATGGACCCGGCGAGACCGCAATTATCGGCCCATTGTAGTATGTGCAGAAATAATGTGTGGTGCTTGAAGCAACCAGCATGTGATATGCATGAAGAATCTGTCCTGAGGAACGGTTCCAAAACATGATCAGTCACGCTGACAACACCATTGCATGAAATGGTTAATGTGGCTCGAGAGAGTGAGCACATCTGTAAAGCCAAAGGGTGGAGATCTGTGTAAGAGTGGAGATAGATATATGATAATGATGAGATGTTGTTTCGTGATAGCCTTAAGTATTCTAATGTCAACAGAGGAGGCATAGTAAGGAAAGGATTAATCAGACTGCCGTGAACTGTGATAATGTTATGCTGTATTGGTTTCTCTTTATATTGCAGTAATGCCAATCTTTAGCCTTTGCATGTTAAGTAGGGAAGTATACATCACTCGAAAGTGCCACTTGGCTGATTGGTCAAGGCTTACTGCAGGATTAAAGACTAAGAGATTTAATTAACTGTATACAGATTGATAAATCTCAGAGAAAGTTAATCATTTCAGAACGTGTGGGATGCTGTTGGTCTGCAAGGGAAAACATCTGGGCACACATCAGCATTTTTATTGACATCAATGAAACATAAACAAAGCAAGACTCATAATTCAACGTTTTACTTGGTAGGATTGCAATTATATTGATCAAGAGTGAAACTATCGATAAGCAAACGAGCTAAGATTATAAAGCAACTGAAGAAATAAAGGACGGTATCCAATTAAAAACAAGGACATACAAAGCGGCCAAAACTAGTGGGAGGACAGAAGATTTGGAAGCTTTTAAAAGCCAGCAAAAAATGACAAAAAAAATTATTAAGAAAGGGAAGATAGACTATGAAAGTAAATTAGCACAAAATATAAAAACAGATAGCAAGAGTTTATACAGGTATATAAAAAGAAAAAGAGTCGCTAAAGTAAATGTTGGTCCCTTTGAGGACGAACAGGGGAATTAGTAATGGGGAACATGGAGATGGCAGAAACTCTAAACAAGTATTTGTATCAGTTTTTACGGTAGAGGACACGGACAATATTGCTAAAGCGGATAGTCAAAGGGCTATAGGGGGTTGGGGAGCGGGGGTGGGGGGAACTTAACACAATCACAATCACTGAGGAGGTGGTACTCAGTAAGATAATGGGACTAAAGGCAGATAAATCCCCTGGACCTGATGGCTTGCATCCTCGAGTCGTAAGAGAAGTAGCGGCGGTGATTGTGGAAGCATTGGTTGTAATTTACTAAAATTCCCTGGACTCTGGGGAGGTCCCAGCAGATTGGCAAACTGCAAATGTAATGCCCCTATTCAAAAAAGGAGGCAGACAAAAAGCAGTAATCTATAGACCAGTTAGCCTAACATCTGCGGTTGGGAAATGTTGGAGTCCATTATTAAAGAAGCAGTAATAGGAGATTTGGAAAAGAAAAATTTGGTCAGGCAGAGTCAGCATGGATTTATGAAGGGGAAGTTATGTTTGACAAATTTGCTGGAATTCTTTGTGGATGTAACGAACGGGGTGGATAACAGGGGAACCAGTGGATGTGATGTATTTGGACTTCCAGAAGGCATTTGACAAGGCGCCACACAAAAGATTACTGCATAAGATAAAAGTTCACGGGGTTGGGGGTAATCTATTAGCATGGATAGAAGATTGGCGAACAAACAGAAAACAGAGAGTCAGGATAAATTGTTCATTCTCTGGTTGGCATCAGTAATGAGTGGGGTACCATAGGGATCAGTGCTGGGACCCCAACTATTAAAATCTATATTAACAACTTGGAAGAAGGGACTGAGTGTAACGAAGCCAAGTTTGCTAACGATACAAAGATAGGATGAAAAGCAATGTGTGAGGAGGACATAAAAAAGTTGCAAAAGGATATAGACAGGCTAAGTGAGTGGGCAAAATTTTGGCAGATGGAGTGTAATGTTGGAAAGTGTGAAGGCATGCACTTTGGCAGAAAAAATCAAAGAGAAAGTTATTTGTTAAATGGAGAAATATTGCAAAGTGTTGCAGTACAGCGGGACCTGGGGGTATTTGTGCATGTAACAGAGAAGGATAGTATGCAGGTACAGCAAGTGATCAGGAAGGCCAATGGAATCCTGGCCTTTATTGAAAAGGGGATGGAATATAAAAGCAGGGAAGTCTTGTTACAGCTGTACAGAGTATTGGTGAGGCCACAGCTACAATACTGCGTGCAGTTTTGGTTTCCATATATACGAAAGAATATACTTGCTGTGGAGGCAATTCAGTGAAGATTCACTAGGTTGATCCCAGGGATGAGGTGGTTGACTTATGAGGAAAAGTTGATTAGGTTGGGCCTCTACTTATTGGATTCAGACGAATGAGAGGTGATCTTATAGAAACGTGTAAGATTATCAGGGGACATGACAAGGTGGATGCAAAGAGGATGTTTCCACTGGTGGGGGAGACTAGAACTAGAGGGCATGAATTTAGAATTACGGGCCGCCCATTTAGAACTGAGTTGAGGAGAAATTTATTCTTTCAGAGCATTGTGAATCTGTGGAATTCGCTGCCTAAGAGAGTTGTGGAAGCTGGGACATTAAATAAATTTAAGACATAAATAGACAGTTTCTTGAACGATAAAGCGATAAGGGGTTATGCGGAGCAGGCAGGGAAGTGGAGATGAGTCCATGATCAGATCAGCCATGAACTTATTGAATGGCAGAGCAGGCTCGAGGGGCCTGATGGCCTAGTCTGCTCCTATTTCTTATTTTGTTATGTTCTTATTTTACTTCTTAGACCAATGGGGAAAACAGCTTGTTTAGCAAGAAAACTATTGTGATTGATAACAGATATGTAATTTAATTTTCTTTATATTGCGTTGAATTTTAACTATTATACAATTATATAATATAGAATTGTGTGGTGGGGGAATGAGAGCAATTTAAAGAAAATAGCGGTTTGTAATGAATAGTAGACATTTTAAAAGCCTAAGATACTCAGCTCAGAACGGTGACACATTTGAGCCATCAAACAACCATCATCAGAAGTGGATGCAGTGTGCACTTTTAAATGTGAGTTTAAGTACTATTGCATGTACTGTGTGTTCAACATACCTATACCACCTCACTTCAATGTTGAAGAACCTTATTGAAAACCTCCCTCTAACAATAGCCTCAGTACTTTAAATGTCAATGGACTAAATTTATTAATTGTGATTAAGTGGACACATTACCCGTCTCACTTTAACATTCCACTTTTTCCTGAGATTCCACAAAACCACACTCAACATGGTGGCAGGCCGCTGTGCATCCAAGGCTCTGCCAGTCCAGCTGGCAACTAGCTCCTGGGGAAAGTGCGAGTGTGTTGTGGGCAGTTTTATGCAATAGGTACATTCTCATTGAACGTGCAACAATATTTAAGCCCAACTGGCAAAAGGCAGAGGTTTTAATTCCGTCAGGCAGCGAAGGATCTGCAAGCAGATGCCGTCATGAGAAGCCGAGGTGCAATGGACCATATCATCCATTATGTACAGGTATAATAGAAATCAAAGTTTACGATTACATTATCTGTCACACTCCATCCCATACATTCATTGCCCCTGGTTCTAATTAAACTGTTGACGTGTTGCCTTGACTTTCTCTATTTATAATGAATGAGTTAATATGAAACCCTGACAGTCCCGTTTCTCTATTTGTTATGAAACTGTTAAAATCTTCCCATGTACTCTATTTCTAAATAAATGGTTTATCTGCCAAACCATGTCCCTATTTCTAATAAACCAGCTGCAGCATTCCCCTAACTTCCCCTCTTTGTTTCGACTTAAATATTTACTGCGTTCCACTAACTTTTCCCATTTTCTCTTTCTATTTAAACAGTCACTGTGTTCCCCTTACTGCCCCCAATATCTATTTCTAATTAAACAGTCACTGTGTTCCCCTTACTGTCCCCACTCTCTATTTCTAACTAAACAGTCACTGTGTTCCCCTGACTGCCCCAGCCCACTGGCGATAATTAAACAGTCACTGTGTTCGCCTTACTGCCCCCAATTTCTATTTCAAACTAAACAGTCACTGTGTTCCCCTTACTGCCCCAGCCCTCTGGCTATAATTAAACAGTCACTGTGTTCCCCTAAGTGCCCCAAACCTCTGGTTTTAATTAAACAGTCACTGTGTTCCCCTTACTGCCCTTACTCTCTATTTCTAATTAAATATTCACTGTGTTCCCCTCACTGCCCCAGACCTCTGGTTTTAATTAAAGAGTCACTGTGCTCCCCTTACTGCCCCAGACCTCTGGTTCTAATTAAACAGTCACTGTGTTCCCCTTACTGCCCCAGACCTCTGGTTCTAATTAAACATTCACTGTGTTCCCCTTGTTGTCCTCACTCTCTAATTCTAATTAAACAGTCGCTATGTTCCCCTTACTGTCCTCATTCTCTATTTCTAATTAAAGAGTCACTGTGTTCCCCTTACTATCCCCACTCTCTATTTCTAATTAAACAGTCACTGTGTTCCTCTTCCTGTCCCCACTCTCTATTTGTAATTAAACAGTCACTGTGTTCCCCTTACTGTCCTTACTCTCTATTTCTAATTAAACAGTCGCTATGTTCCCCTTACTGTCCTCATTCCCTATTTCTAATTAAACAGTCACTGTGTTCCCCTTACTATCCCCTCTCTCTATTTCTAATTAAACAGTCACTGTGTTCCTCTTACTGTCCCCACTCTCTATTTGTAATTAAACAGTCACTGTATTCGCCTTACTACCCCAGACCTCTGGCTATAATTAAACAGTCACTGTGTTCCCCTTACTGCCCCAGACCTCTGGCTATAATTATAAAGTCACTGTGTTCCGCTTACTGCCCCTGACCTCTGGCTCTAATTAAACAGTCACTGTGTTCCCCTTACTGTCCCCACTATCTATTTCTAATTAAACAGTCACTGTGTTCGCCTTACTGCCCCAGACCTCTGGTTCTAATTAAACAGTCACTGTGTTTCCCTTACTGTCCCCACTCTCTATTTCTAATTAAACAGTCACTGTGTTCCCCTTACTGCCCCAGCCCTCTGGCTATAATTAAACAGTCACTGTGTTCCCCTTACTGCCCCAGACCTCTGGTTTTAATTAAACAGTCACTGTGTTCCCCTTACTGTCCCAGACCTCTGGTTCTAATTAAACATTCACTGTGTTCCCCTTACTGTCCCCATTCTCTATTTCGAATTAAACAGTCACTGTGCTCCCCTTACTGTCCTCACTCATTATTTCTAATTAAACAGTCACTATGTTCCCCTTACTGTCCCAATTCTCTATTTCTAAGTAGAAACATAGAAACATAGAAACATAGAAAATAGGTGCAGGAGTAGGCCATTCAGCCCTTCTAGCCTGCACCGCCATTCAATGAGTTCATGGCTGAACATGCAACTTCAGTACCCCCTTCCTGCTTTCTCGCCATATCCCTTAATCCCCCGAGTAGTAAGGACTTCATCTAACTCCCTTTTGAATATATTTAGTGATTTGGCCTCAACTACTTTCTGTGGTAGAGAATTCCACAGGTTCACCACTCTCTGGGTGAAGAAGTTTCTCCTCATCTCGGTCCTAAATGGCTTACCCCTTATCCTTAGACTGTGACCCCTGATTCTGGACTTCCCCAACATTGGGAACATTCTTCCTGCATCGAACCTGTCTAAACCCGTCAGAATTTTAAACGTTTCTATGAGGTCCCCTCTCATTCTTCTGAACTCCAGTGAATACAAGCCCAGTTGATCCAGTCTTTCTTGATAGGTCAGTCCCACCATCCCGGGAATCAGTCTGGTGAATCTTCGCTGCACTCCCTCAATAGCAAGAATGTCCTTCCTCAAGTTAGGAGACCAAAACTGTACACAATACTCCAGGTGTGGCCTCACCAAGGCCCTGTATAACTGTAGAAACACCTCCCTGCCCCTGTACTCAAATCCCATCGCTATGAAGGCCAACATGCCATTTGCTTTCTGAACCACCTGCTGTACCTGCACGCCAACCTTCAATGACTGATGTACCATGACACCCAGGTCTCGTTGCACCTCCCCTTTCCCTATCTGTCACCATTCAGATAATAGTCTGTCTCTCTGTTTTTACCACCAAAGTGGATAACCTCACATTTATCCACATTATACTTCATCTGCCATGCATTTGCCCACTCATCTAACCTATTCAAGACGCTCTGCAGCCTCATAGCATCCTCCTCGCAGCTCACACTGCCACCCAACTTAGTGTCATCCGCAAATTTGGAGATACTACATTTAATCCCCTCGCCTAAATCATTAATGTACAATGTAATGCTGGGGCCCCAGCACAGAACCTTGCGGTACCCCACTAGTCACTGCCTGCCATTCTGAAAAGTACCCATTTACTCCTACTCTTTGCTTCCTGTCTGACAACCAGTTCTCAATCCACGTCAGCACACTACCTCCAATCCCATGTGCTTTAACTTTGCACATTAATCTCTTGTGTGGGACCTTGTCAAAAGCCTTCTGAAAGTCCAAATATACCACATCAACTGGTTCTCCCTTGTCCACTTTACTGGAAACATCCTCAAAAAATTCCAGAAGATTTGTCAAGCATGATTTCCCTTTCACAAATCCATGCTGACTTGGACCTATCATGTCACCATTTTCCAAATGCACTGCTATGACATCCTTAATAATTGATTCCATCATTTTACCCACTACTGAGGTCAGGCTGACCGGTCTATAATTCCCTGTTTTCTCTCTCCCTCCTTTTTTAAAAAGTGGGGTTACATTGGCTACCCTCCACTCGATAGGAACTGATCCAGAGTCAATGAAATGTTGGAAAATGACTGTCAATGCATCCACTATTTCCAAGGCCACCTCCTTAAGTACTCTGGGATGTAGTGCATCAGTCCCTGGGGATTTATCGGCCTTCAATCCCATCAATTTCCCCAACACAATTTCCCGACTAATAAAGATTTCCCTCAGTTCCTCCTCCTTACTAGACCCTCTGACCTCTTTTATATCCGGAAGGTTGTTGATGTCCTCCTGAGTGAATACCGAACCAAAGTACTTGTTCAATTGGTCTGCCATTTCTTTGTTCCCCGTTATGACGTCTCCTGATTCTGACTGCAGGGGACCTACGTTTGTCTTTACTAACCTTTTTCTCTTTACATATCTATCGAAACTTTTGCAATCCGCCTTAATGTTCCCTGCAAGCTTCTTCTCGTACTCCATTTTCCCCGCCCTAATAAAACCCTTTGTCCTCCTCTGCTGAGTTCTAAATTTCTCCTAGTCCCCGGCTTCGCTGCTATTTCTGGCCAATTTGTATGCCACTTCCTTGGCTTTAATACTATCCCTGATTTCCCTTGATAGCCACGGTTGAGTCACCTTCCCTTTTTTATTTTTACGCCAGACAGGGATGTACAATTGTTGTAGTTCATCCATGCAGTCTCTAAATGTCTGCCATTGCCCATCGACAGTCAACCCCTTAAGTATCATTCGCCAATCTATCCGAGCCAATTCACGCCTCGTACCTTCAAAGTTACCCTTCTTTAAGTTCTGGACCATGGTCTCTGAATTAACTGTTTCATTCTCCATCCTAATGCAGAATTCCACCATATTATGGTCACTCTTCCCCAAGGTGCCTCGCACAATGAGATTGCGAATTAATCCTCTCTCATTACACAACACCCAGTCTAAGATGGCCTCCCCCCTAGTTGGTTCCTCGACATATTGGTCTAGAAAACCATCCCTTATGCACACCAGGAAATCCTCCTCCACCGTATTGCTTCCAGTTTGGCTCGCCCAATCTATGTGCATATTAAAGTCACCCATTATTGCATCTTTATTGCATGCACCCCTAATTTCCTGTTTGATACCCTCCCCAACATCACTACTACTGTTTGGAGGTCTGTACACAACTCCCACTAACGTTTTTTGCCCTTTGGTGTTCTGCAGCTCTACCCATATAGATTCCACATCATCCAAGCTAATGTCCTTCCTAACTATTATATTAATCTCCTCTTTAACCAGCAATGCTACCCCACCTCTTTTTCCTTTTATTCTATCCTTCCTGAATGTTGAATACCCCTGGATGTTGAGTTCCCAGCCCTGATCATCCTGGAGCCACGTCTCCGTAATCCCAATCACATCATTTTTGTTAACATCTATTTGCACAGTTAATTCATCCACCTTATTGCGGATACTCCTTGCATTAAGACACAAAGCCTTCAGGCTTGTTTTTTTAACACTCTGTCCTTTTAGAATTTTGCTGTACAGTGGCCCTTTTTGTTCTTTGCCTTGGGTTTCTCTGCCCCCCACTTTTCCTCATCTCCTTTCTGTCTTTTGCTTTTGTCTCCTTTTTGTTTCCCTCTGTCTCCCTGCATTGGTTCCCATCCCCCTGCCATATTAGTTTAACTCCTCGCCAACAGCACTAGCAAACACTCCCCCTCGGACATTGGTTCCGGTCCTGCCCAGGTGCAGACCGTCCGGTTTGTACTGGTCCCACCTCCCCCAGAACCTGTTCCAATGCCCCAGGAATTTGAATCCCTCCCTGCTGCACCACTGCTCAAGCCACGTATTCATCTGCACTATCCTGCAATTCCTGCTCTGACTAGCACGTCGCACTGGTAGCAATCCCGAGATTACAACTTTTGAGGTCCAACTTTTTAATTTAGCTCCTAGCTCCTTAAATTCGTTTCGTAGGACCTCATCTCTTTTTTACCTATGTCGTTGGTACCAATGTGCACCACGACAACTGGCTGTTCTCCCTCCCTTTTTAGAATGTCCTGCACCCGCTCCGAGACATCCTTGACCCTTGCACCAGGGAGGCAACATGCCATCCTGGAGTCTCGGTTGCGGCTGCAGAAACGCCTATCTATTCCCCTCACCATTGAATCCCCTAGCACTATCGCTCTCCCACTCTTTTTCCTGCCCTTCTGTGCAACGGAGCCAGCCACGGTGCCATGAACTTGGCTGCTGCTGCCCTCCCCTGATGAGTCATCCCCCCCAACAGTACTCAAAGCGGTGTATCTATTTTGCAGGGGGATGACCACAGGGGACCCCAGCACTCCCTTCCTTGCACTACTCTTCCTGCTCGTCTTCCATTCCCTATCTGGCTGTGGACCCTTCTCCTGCGGTAAGACCAACTCGCTACACGTGCTACTCACGTCATTCTCAGCATCGTGGATGCTCCAGAGTGAATCTACCCTCAGCTCCAACTCCGCAACGCCAACAAACAGACACTGTGTTCCCCTGACTGTCCCCACTCTCTATATCTAATTAAAGAGTCACTGTGTTCCTCTTACTGTCCCCACTAGCTATTTCTAATTAAACAGTCACTGTGTTCCCCTTACTGCCCCAGACCTCTGGCTATAATTAAACAGTCACTGTGTTCCCATTACTGCCCCAGACCTATGGCTATAATTAAACAGTCACTGTGTTCCCCTTACTGCCCCAGACCTCTCGCTATAATTAAACAGTCACTGTGTTCCCCTTACTGCCCCCACTCTCTATTTCTAATTCAACAGTCACTGTGTTCCCCTTACTGTCCTCACTCTCTATTTCTAATTAAACAGTCACTATGTTCCCCTTATTGTCCCCACTCTCTATTTCTAATTAAATAGTCACTGTGTTCCCCTTACTGCCCCTGTCCTTTGGTTCTAATTATAAAGTCACTGTGTTCCCCTTACTGCCCCTGTCCTTTGGTTCTAATTATAAAGCCACTGTGTTCCCCTTACTGCCCCTGACCTCTGGCTCTAATTAAACAGTCACTGTGTTCCTCTTACTGTCACCATTCTTTATTTCTAATTAAACAGTCACTGTGTTTCCCTTCCTGCCCCCACCCTCTATTTCTAATTAAACATTCACTGTGTTCCTCTTACTGTCCCCACACTCTATTTCTAATTAAACAGTGTTAGCGTTAGTGTTTTCTTAGAAGAATCACTCAACACTCAGGGTCGGTTCCAATGCTGAAGCAGCTTTTATAACGCTCAGCGGGAAGGAAAAACTCAGGACCGTATCCAGGTTTCTCTTCACAGAACAAAGAGTTACATGTACCTTTATATGTTTCACAACAGTTACAAAACAGTTTACTACAGTTACACAGCCCATCACGGCTGGACACAAGCCAATCACAACGATTATAGATTACATATAGGTTCTTTTAACCCAATAGAATTCTCCTAGTATCCAGGGAACCATATGTTCGGTTATTGTCAGCTTGGGCTGATCGATGGCTTTATAGGTTCTCTCCCTAGTTCTTTCATCTGGGAGAAATAATTGGTATATAGCCTTGTTTACAGCAAATGGTTTCCCTCTTATCTTTCTTCCTGGGGAATTAATTGGTTTATGGCCTTGTTCACAGGAGATGGTTTCCTTCTTATCTCTGTCTTCCCAGGCATTCCTACAGTGGGCCTCACAGGGTTATTGCTCAGTCAGTGAACGTTCAACAGTTCATAGTTTGACTACCTGATTTCCCATCATGCCTGGGCAGCCATTTTATGTGTGTGTCCATTTAAGCTTATGTGAGTTTTAAATATCCAGCAGGTGCCTAATGCCTAAGTCTATATATTATTTCTACTCTCTACAACAATTCCCCCTTTCGGTAAAGGGACTAGTCCTAGTCCCCTTTTAACCGAAATACTGCCTTTATCTGATATTTGTGCACGGCCCGGTATTCCTTGCCTCAATGTGCTGGCCAGTCACGCGGTTTCAGGAGTTCCGGTTGCTTAAATCAAATTAACAAAGGCTAGCTCCTCCCGTCCCCTTATCAAACAGGCTTGTTTAATATCCAGGGAACGGTGATTAGTCCGTTTCCGCCGTTTGTGGCGCCTGCATCCCTGGCAGGCCATCACGCCCCATGTTATTGCTAAGATTAATTGTATACCGACCAGTGTGTGTGAAATAATTCGGATCCATGGGTGGATGTTCACATTTATTCCCCAGTCCCAGACCTTTCTCCACCAACTCTGACTTTGTAAGTCTACCTCGGTATCTTCTTCCAGTTCTTTGATTTTAGTTTGTAGCTGGTGATAGATTTTTACGGATTGCCCCACTCTGAGCCTTAACTCCCGTAATACTTCGGTTAGATGTGGGATAGGGACCATGATCTGGCTCGTCATAATCCTGTAAATGATCATGGAGCTGATCAGTTACTTCAATAACTTCGGACTTCCGGCGCCTAACCTGGGTGATATGCGCTTGCCCGATCGCGACAGGTCGTAGTGGTGTAAAGCAAAAGTTTGGCTGCGGTATAGGGCACTGCAGGTCATTATACTGGTATGAACGCTCTGTGGTAGAGACGCAGTATCTTCCCCTCCCTCCGTAGCCTGCCCTCGCGAAGTGCATGTGTGCGGGCACTATTTCTAGTACACACCCGTTGGTTCGGTTAAACTCGCACTCGTCTAGCTCCCCTCGGCCCACCGGGTGAGGGCATACTGTGATTTCCCCCCTCTGCTTGCAATCTGCTAGGGAAATCCCAGTAAGTATGTTGTTTCGACGAACGGCAGAGGTGGTGGTTAGGTAGTAGCATATGGAGACATTTTCCCGTATTACCCCGATATTCTCTAGTTGGTATAAGGGGAACGGCCCTGAGTCCGGCGTTGCTATAGGGATCAACAGGACTATCCCTATCCCGGTAGTCCTACCCATCTGGCAATCTGGAATTGCGGGGTATACTCGGGTCAGTCCCTTCAGAGTACAATTATCCAGTGTCCCCCTTTGGTTCGCCAACTGAGCCAAATGTGAACTGTCTATCCAATCGGGTACTTCCCCGCGTTGGATCTGGTCGAGGTTGTGGCGGATCTGTCCCACCATCCACAGACCATAAGCATGACAGAGTTGCCCCTGTCTTTGCTTTATTGTATCTTCTTGTTCTCTATCAATGAGGTGATTGATAGTTTTAGCGTGAGCTTCCAGGACTGAGATGCCATCCAACTGGATTTTGGCACCCTCCTTTCCTAGGTTGGCCTGGTCTTCCTGGGTTTGCTCCACCCTCTCCAATAACCCCTTCATCACCCCTCTAAGCTGTTCCACCCTTTCATTTAATCCTTGTATGTCTATCGAGTTCACTACGGAGGTCTCTGTATTGAAAACGGTAGCAACATCATTAACTATTTCCCTCTTCATCCTGGGGCTAACCCCTGTCCCCGGAACCTACTGGCACCCATTGCATCGGCAGCCTGCTGCATTACAACTTTACTTAATACATTGTACATCTTCCTTGACTGTTCTGTACCGTACTCCAGCATCTGGATGCCTGAAATATTGATCAGAACAGGCACAATTTCATGTCTAACATTATCATACAACAGTTCCCCCTCGCTGTACATTACAATCTCATTCTCTGGTCCCTTTGTAGTTATGGGGCAAGGCAGTTCCTCGGGCAATGTAGTGATTCTTATGGGGCGCGGTGTCGGAGGGGGTGAGAAACATACATACAATGATATTGCAGCCGCCCCCACCTCCTCGTAATACCCACACAGCCCCACTCCCTTCTTGCGGATGACTGATTGCTGGGATTGTCCCGGAGGCGCGCAAATTATGCCGAAAGTACATTCATCAGGCCCTTTGACATCCCTCCGTTTAATGCATCTGCTCCTTATACCCGTGGAGCACTGTACACATACTCTTATTCTTATTAGGATTCTTATTAGGATTCACTTGTAACCATGCATTAAAATAAGTCCTGTCCTTGCTCCAGTCCTTGGCTGCTGGGATGCACATTCCGGCCGTTAAATTAAACAAGACACCATAGTTCATATAGTTGTTTATTTCCAGCGTGCTCTGCTGTCCGTCGGTGTTGCCCAGGGTACGTGCATGTCGCAGGGCTATCCAGATTACGAGTAGCGCCGTTCGTATTCCCATTCCGGTAAGTATTATCTGTAATTTTAAACAGACGGCCTGGTCGTCACCAGGGGTTAAGTTTTTTGCTCTACGAGAGTCCCTGTCACCCTGCAAAATCAGAAGCACAAGGTTATAATCGAACCATTTCGAGCTGAATCTGTAGGGCGTGCGCCCGTGTCTTTACTCACTTAAATATTACCCAAACTCCTATGACCAAGGCCAAAGCTATTCCTCCAAACATCGCTGTCTGCTTTACCATTAGGTTGGGTTTGTGGACTACACCTACCCACCGTGGGGTACATTGGCTCTATTGCCAGAGGTGACGGTGCTATGGCTGCGCACTGCACTATCCGTCTAGTCCCGTTATCTCTTCCAGCCTGTTTATCTTCGCTTTTAACTCTTCAATTTTTTTTATTGAATATCTATTTCTTTATTGTATCAGGCAAGTATTATTACATAAGCTAGTTCTGTTTTTATTTTTGTTTCCTCTGTTAGGTGAGTCTTTTTTTTTTCCCTATTAAGAAATCCAAATTAATAATGTTCAGTATAAAACGGCTGTCAATGGAAAGGGTTAACTCCTTTCCAGGTTTGTAAGAAGACCTGATGTCATTACGTGACTTCACGTAATCATCTGAAAAAAAAAGTCTTTGTGCCTTCAAAACTGGCTTCGAAATTAGGAATCCGTTAAAAACAGCATAAATCATTAGAGTAAACTCCAATGTTTTCTTAACTTCTAATTCAAGTACTTGCCAAAGAATTTTTTTTTAATTGTTTTAAAACAAGACCACACATACAATAGCAATTTTGTTTACTGAAATTCAATTCTGTTTTTTTTTATTTCTCTCTTTCTCCTCGTTATCTTCAAAACCCTCCTGCTTGTTTAGACTGTTCGGGACTTTTTTGATAAACACTGTCCATTTTGGAAATCTTTTCAAACTGCATTGAAACTTTTTCATAATTGAAAATTCGAATCCATGTAGAGTGTTTTTTACTTATTCCAATTTTTTTTCTCTTCTAATTAAACCAATATCTTTTTCACAGCAAACATCAACTAGTATTTAGTAAGTTATGTCTTTTTCCATTTAGTCCGTTACATCTTTTTTTTCCTTTCTTCAAATTAGGTTTTGTATTTTACACGGAGGGTTCGTAACTCCATAAAGTTGTTAATTTAAAATCATTTGTTTACTTTCAAAGTGGCGTCTTTATCTTTTTCTTTTTCTCCATAACTGGAATGGAGACCAGCTTTGAGAGTTTGAGTGCTGCCTTTCGTTATCTCAAAATGCTCCAGTTTCAAAGTCGTTACTAAAGCTTGCTGTTTTTTAACATTTTCCAAAAGTTCCTTTTACACCTTCGCAGATAGCTCGCCACTTGCCCAGGAGTTTGACCTGATCAGATTTAATTTAATCTTTTTCTTTTTTTTTTAAATCCACCTCAGTATTTCCTGTGCCTTCTCTGAATATCTCAAAATCCCAATTCAAACTTTGTAATTTCAATCTTTATTTAAAACTTTTTTTTTAGAAGCTCTCTTTTTTTTTTAAGCATTCTTTATCTCATTCCGAGACCAAATTTATGTCTTTCAACCCAATCAATCATTGCATGTTTTCTTTCGGCAAGTAAGTGAGCATGTCAAATAAATATTTTGCTTAACAAACCTATTCTTTATTTGTTTATTTTCCTAGCTCCGTAACTTATCATCCGAATAAATCCACACCTGCGTTTCTAACTTAAATGTCTTAAAACTTCCCACATACAGGACAACATTACAAAGGGTTTAAAAAAAGACTTTCACTCTGTTTCTAAAATAAACAGACACTTGCATTCCTCTTCCAACCAGGCTTTCGGAACATGAAAACATAAAAAAATTCATTCTGCAGTCAAAAATCACACAGACACTTCTCACTCAACGATTTACAACAGTCTCTCTTCTTGTTTTGGCCGGCTCTATTTTTGGATCCATGACCTTTCAGGGAATTCGTAGTTTTTATGTAAATAATTCCTCACATAACTAATTCCTGAGGATTCCACCCTGCTTTAATCATTTTTTTCAATTAGCTTCTTTTGTTTTTCCGCCAGGTGGCGGGTAAGCGACCCTTCTGGTCCCCACTCGAGTTTACTTGTTTTCATGGCCATTCCTGGGTAGGACTAGTACCGTTAGGAATCTACTCTCAGAGGTCCGCTTTCTTTCTAGCGCGACTTGTAGTAAACTGTCTCTTGGCTACTGTCAGGTCACAAGTTCTGCTGTTACACAAACTTATACAATTCTTAAAAACGCGTTTAAGCAATTCCCGCAGTGCTCTACGTATCCTTAACGACTACCTACCACCGCTCAGCCCGTTGGTCCGACCCTGTTCACAGGTTTGGATTCCGTTAGCCGCTGTACACCGCTTGGTTCTACCCCGGGGTATTTCAAATTACACTACTGGGTCCGGAAGATGTCTCTCGGTATCACGATCCCACGGTCTAAGTGTGTTCCCTACGCCTACTTGGTTCCTGGCCGTCACGTGGGACAAAAGTCCTCTTAATTCAGGCTCAGGCTAGGCGTTTGAGATATTAGACCGTCTCCTCATGTCGATCAACCAGCTTCCACCTTCCGCACCCTTTATACTTAAAAATTGTTTTTTATACTCACCCGGGTTTTTTCCAAGGGCGTCCAGCGACTCCGGGAAATCCCGTCGACTACGCCATTGTTAGCGTTAGTGTTTTCTTAGAAGAATCACTCAACACTCAGGGTCGGTTCCAATGCTGAAGCAGCTTTTATTACGCTCAGCGGGAAGGAAAAACTCAGGACCGTATCCAGGTTTCTCTTCACAGAAGAAAGAGTTACATGTACCTTTATATGTTTCACAACAGTTACAAAACAGTTTACTACAGTTACACAGCCCATCACGGCTGGACACAAGCCAATCACAACGATTATAGATTACATATAGGTTCTTTTAACCCAATAGAATTCTCCTAGTATCCAGGGAACCATATGTTCGGTTATTGTCAGCTTGGGCTGATCGATGGCTTTATAGGTTCTCTCCCTAGTTCTTTCATCTGGGAGAAATAATTGGTATATAGCCTTGTTTACAGCAAATGGTTTCCCTCTTATCTTTCTTCCTGGGGAATTAATTGGTTTATGGCCTTGTTCACAGGAGATGGTTTCCTTCTTATCTCTGTCTTCCCAGGCATTCCTACAGTGGGCCTCACAGGGTTATTGCTCGGTCAGTGAACGTTCAACAGTTCATAGTTTGACTACCTGATTTCCCATTATGCCTGGGCAGCCATTTTATGTGTGTGTCCATTTAAGCTTATGTGAGTTTTAAATATCCAGCAGGTGCCTAATGCCTAAGTCTATATATTATTTCTACTCTCTACAACAAACAGTCACTGTGTTCCCCTTACTGCCCCAGACCTCTGGCTATAATTAAACAGTCACTGTGTTCCCATTACTGCCCCAGACCAATGGTTATAATTAAACAGTCATTGTGTTCCACTTACTGCCCCAGACCTCTGGTTTTAATTAAACAGTCACTGTGTTGCCCTTACTGTCCCCACTCTCTATTTCTAATTAAATAGCCACTGTTTTCCCCTTACTGCCCCAGACTCTGGTTTTAATTAAACATTCACTGTGTTCCGCTTACTGCCCCAGACCTCTGACTATAATTAAACAGTTACTGTGTTCCCCTTACTGCCCCAGACCTCTGGTTTTAATTAAACAGTCACTGTGATCCCCTTACTGCCCCCACTCTCTATTTCTAATTAAATAGTCACTGTGTTCCCCTTACTGTCCGCACTCTCTATTTCTAATTAAACATTCACTATGTTCCCCTTACTGTCCCCATTCTCTATTTCTACTTCAACAGTCACTGTGTTCCCCTTACTGTCCCCATTCTCTATTTCTACTTCAACAGTCACTGTGTTCCCCTTACTGTCCCCATTCTCTATTTCTACTTCAACAGTCACTATGTTCCCTTTACTGTCCCCACACTCTATTTCTAATTAAACAGTCACTGTGTTCCCCTTACTGCCCCAGACCTCTGGTTCTAATTAAACAGTCACTGTGTTCCCCTTACTGTCCCCACTCTATTTTTCTAATTAAATAGTCACTGTGTTCCCCTTACTGCCCCAGCCCTCTGGTTTTAATTAAACAGTCACTGTGTTCCCCTTGCTGCCCCCACTCTGTTTCTAATTAAACAGTCACTGTGTTCCCCTTACTGTCCCCATTCGCTATTTCTAATTAAACAGTCACTGTGTTGCACTTACTGTCCCCACTCTCTATTTATAATTAAATAGTCACTGTTTTCCCCTTACTGCCCCAGACCTCTGGTTTTAATTAAACAGTCACTGTGTTCCGCTTACTGCCCCCACTCCCTATTTGTAATTAAACAGTAACTGTGTTCCCCTTACTGCACCTGTCCTTTGGTTCTAATTATAAAGTCACTGTGTTCCCCTTACTGCCCCTGACCTCTAGCTCTAATTAAACAGTCACTGTGTTCCCCTTACTGGCCCCACGCTCTATTTCTAATTAAACATTCACTGTGTTCCCCTTACTGCCCCAGACCTCTGGCTCCAATGAAACAGTCACTGTGTTCCCCTTACTGCCCCAGACCTCTGGCTATAATTAAACAGTCACTGTGTTCCCATTACTGCCCCAGACCTATGGTTATAATTAAACAGTCATTGTGTTCCACTTACTGCCCCAGACCTCTGGTTTTAATTAAACAGTCACTGTGTTGCCCTTAATGTCCCCACTCTCTATTTCTAATTAAATAGCCACTGTTTTCCCCTGACTGCCCCAGACTCTGGTATTAATTAAACATTCAATGTGTTCCGCTTACTGCCCCAGACCTCTGGCTATAATTAAACAGTCACTGTGCTCCCCTTACTGCCCCAGACCTCTGGTTTTAATTAAACAGTCACTGTGATCCCCTTACTGCCCCCACTCTCTATTTCTAATTAAATAGTCACTGTGTTCCCCTTACTGTCCTCACTCTCTATTTCTAATTAAACAGTCACTATGTTCCCCTTACTGTCCCCATTCTCTATTTCTAATTAAATACACACTATGTTCCCCTTACTGCCCCTGTCCTTTGGTTCTAATTATAAAGTCACTGTGTTCCCCTTACTGCCCCTGTCCTTTGGTTCTAATTATAAAGTCACAGTGTTCCCCTTACTGCCCCTGACCTCTGGCTCTAATTAAACAGTCACTGTGTTCCTTTTAATGTCCCCATTCTCTATTTCTACTTCAACAGTCACTGTGTTCCCCTTACTGTCCCCATTCTCTATTTCTACTTCAACAGTCACTATGTTCCCTTTACTGTCCCCACACTCTATTTCTAATTAAACAGTCACTGTGTTCCCCTTACTGCCCCAGACCTCTGGTTCTAATTAAACAGTCACTGTGTTCCCCTTACTGTCCCCACTCTATTTTTCTAATTAAATAGTCACTGTGTTCCCCTTACTGCCCCAGCCCTCTGGTTTTAATTAAACAGTCACTGTGTTCCCCTTGCTGCCCCCACTCTGTTTCTAATTAAACAGTCACTGTGTTCCCCTTACTGTCCCCATTCGCTATTTCTAATTAAACAGTCACTGTGTTGCACTTACTTTCCCCACTCTCTATTTATAATTAAATAGTCACTGTTTTCCCCTTACTGCCCCAGACCTCTGGTTTTAATTAAACAGTCACTGTGTTCCGCTTACTGCCCCCACTCCCTATTTGTAATTAAACAGTAACAGTGTTCCCCTTACTGCACCTGTCCTTTGGTTCTAATTATAAAGTCACTGTGTTCCCCTTACTGTCCCTGACCTCTAGCTCTAATTAAACAGTCACTGTGTTCCCCTTACTGGCCCCACGCTCTATTTCTAATTAAACATTCACTGTGTTCCCCTTACTGCCCCAGACCTCTGGCTCCAATGAAACAGTCACTGTGTTCCCCTTACTGCCCCAGACCTCTGGCTATAATTAAACAGTCACTGTGTTCCCATTACTGCCCCAGATCTATGGTTATAATTAAACAGTCATTGTGTTCCACTTACTGCCCCAGATCTCTGGTTTTAATTAAACAGTCACTGTGTTGCCCTTACTGTCCCCACTCTCTATTTCTAATTAAATAGCCACTGTTTTCCCCTTACTGCCCCAGACTCTGGTTTTAATTAAACATTCACTGTGTTCCGCTTACTGCCCCAGACCTCTGGCTATAATTAAACAGTCACTGTGTTCCCCTTACTGCCCCAGACCTCTGGTTTTAATTAAACAGTCACTGTGATCCCCTTACTGCCCCCACTCTCTATTTCTAATTAAATAGTCACTGTGTTCCCCTTACTGTCCTCACTCTCTATTTCTAATTAAACAGTCACTACGTTCCCCTTACTGTCCCCATTCTCTATTTCTAATTAAATACACACTATGTTCCCCTTACTGCCCCTGTCCTTTGGTTCTAATTATAAAGTCACTGTGTTCCCCTTACTGCCCCTGTCCTTTGGTTCTAATTATAAAGTCACAGTGTTCCCCTTACTGCCCCTGACCTCTGGCTCTAATTAAACAGTCACTGTGTTCCTTTTAATGTCCCCATTCTCTATTTCTACTTCAACAGTCACTGTGTTCCCCTTACTGTCCCCATTCTCTATTTCTACTTCAACAGTCACTGTGTTCCCCTTACTGTCCCCATTCTCTATTTCTACTTCAACAGTCACTATGTTCCCTTTCCTGTCCCCACACTCTATTTCTAATTAAACAGTCACTGTGTTCCCCTTACTGCCCCAGACCTCTGGTTCTAATTAAACAGTCACTGTGTTCCCCTTACTGTCCCCACTCTATTTTTCTAATTAAATAGTCACTGTGTTCCCCTTACTGCCCCAGCCCTCTGGTTTTAATTAAACAGTC